>NW_028317808.1:7750000-8062500 GCF_062004578.1 Staurois parvus
CTCGCAGATGTTACTACTCTATTGGGTTAAATGACATCCAGCATACTTTAGCCCACTTCTGATGCAATGGACACATTCACTAGGAGTGTGCCATCATACTGGCCTGGTCATTACATGCAGTGCAGGAGTAAGAATTGCACACTGCTGCTGAGGAGGATCAAAAGGATTCATGAACTTGCTGAGCTGTCCAGAAAATTCCTAAAAGAATAACTGGATTAAAAAAAACTTGAAGGGTTGTTTAAAGCTGGAGATCTGTTTTAGCTCCAGCAAAAGAAAGTAGTCTCTGGGCTGGCTCTGCTGCCTTTCTGGGCTGTGTAAATGTTGGGATTATATACATATCATTTGACAGGTAATACCACACCCACATGGTGAATGTAATGGTGTATTTAGTTGTTTTACTAGACATCAGCTTTAGGACCACCCAGACAACTTTCCAGAGTAGTGCAAAAGCTCATACCATGCATTACAGAGCTGTAGCAAGACGTGTGTGTAATGAAGCAAAACCTAAAAATTCTAAAAAAGAATTAAGGTTCATCACTTCTACCATGTAGTCATGGAAACAATGAATAGTGGATGAAGAATGGGGCTTAGGCAAGTGCTGGTGTTCAATGCAAATTATTGTGAGAAAATGAAATCAGTTTGGCAAGTCTGAAAAATGCCTATGATTTACATGCACAAAACATCTAGAATGAAAGAAACATTCTCATAGACTGAGAGCATTAGCATTCCAGTCTCTATTACAGTATTGTGTACCATGGCTCTTCTTAATTGTACTGATGTGAAAGGTCATTTTGCCAGCACAATGATATACTTCAAATGCATCTGTAAGCCTTATATTCCAAAAGTGGCATTCAGGATGGAATGGGCATTAGAAATACATTATTGTTGAAATTAGCTTAGGATGGATGTTTTCTGATCCTTCATATTTGCAAAGAACCAAACTTTCTGCAAACCTTTCCTTGCTAGGCGCACTTTATCCTACGCTTCCCTTTTCAGAATTCCCATGCCAGATTTCCATTAGCACTTTCCTGCACACGTAATTTATTTATTTCAGGTACTTATATAGTGCTGTCAATTTACCAGCATGCCTTTGGAGTGTGGAAGGAAACCAGGGTACCTGGAGGAAACCCACGCAGTCAAAGGGAAAACATGCAAACTCCAGGCAGGTGGTGCTGGGATTTGAACCAGTGACCCTAGTACTGCCAGGCGGAAGTGCTAACCATTTAGGAGAGAGCGGAGTCTCTGAGGCCAAGAGAGTGTAGTTTATTGAGGAGGAGGGGGTGGTCAACCGTGTCGAAAGCTGCGGAGAGGTCGAGGAGTAGGAGCACTGAATAGTGGCCATTAGCTTTGGCGGTTAGTAGGTAGTTGGTGAGTTTGAGTAGGGCAGTTTCGGTGGAGTGTAGGGGACAGAAGCCAGACTGTAGGGGATCTAGGAGGTTGTTGTTGGTGAGGTGGGAACTCAGGCGATTATAGACTAAGCGCTCAAGGAGTTTGGATATAAATGGCAGCAGGGAGATGGGTCTAAGGTTGTTCAGGTCGGTGGGATCCAGGGAGGTTTTCTCAAGTATGGGAGTGATGTGCGCATGCTTCAGAGGGGAGGGGAATGCGCCAGTAGAGAGGGAGAGATTAAAGATGTGAGTGAGGGAGCGTAGGATGGAGGAGGAGGGTGATCGTAGGAGTTGTGTGGGGACAGGGTCAAGGGGGCAGGTGGTGAGGCAGGCTTCAGAGAAGACCTTAGTGACCTCTTCAGTGGTAGCAGGGTTGAAGGAGTGTTGAGTTGGTTTTAGTGTGAGGAATGTTAGGTGGGGAGGAGGCCTGGACAGTGGCGAGGTCGGAGGAGAGGGGTGTTGAGGGGGTTTTCGTGTGAGGGATGCTAGGTGGGGTGGAAGTCTGAGCAGTGGCGATGTCCCTACGAATTGTGTCGATCTCGTTTTTTTAAATGGTTGGCAATCTCGTGGGCGGTGAGTGAGGTACTGGGTGGAGGTGGGGGCGGAGAGAGTAGGGAGTTACAAGTAGAGAAGAGCCGACGAGGGCTGGAGGAGAGAGTATTGATGAGGGTCACAAAGTAGGCTTGCTTGGCAGTGTGGAGGGAGGAAGTGAAGGTGTGGAAGGCAGATTTGTATCAGGTGAACGCTTGCTGGGATCTGGTTTTGCGCCATAGTCGCTCCAGCGCATGACTGTGTTGTTTGAGATTTTTGGCATGGTCAGTCTGCCAAGGTTGAAGCGGTTGGGGTCTAATGCTTTGTGTGGTTAGAGGCACTAACGAATCTAGAGCGGCTGACAGCGAGTTGTTATAAGCAGCAGTGGCCAGGTAGTTGGGTGGACGTAAATTTTATACGTTTTTTGGGTCCATGCACACTGGCTTAAAAAAAACGCTGCTCCTAGAGGAGTTTAGCGTTTTGTCTGTAGAAGCAACCTATAGTATCCTATAGGCATTTGCATTAGGTAATTTAAGCTCAGCGTTTAGAGGCCGGAAAAAAACATTCTGTTGTGCAATTTTGAGAGCAGTTTTCTGGCAGAAAAAAACACGAAACTTTTTTTAAATCAGAAATGACGTTTACTAATGTTGAAGTCATACAAATCTCAAAATGACAAAGCATATACAGAATGATATCAAGGACTCAACACTAACAAACCAAACAACATAGTAAAGAAAACTTTTCAGTGCTATCAATTAGACAAGAAATCCAAGTTTCTGCAACATTACAGAGATAACAGGTTACAATGCAGTCAGATGACATGGTAATTTTTTTCACATACAGGACAATAGGAGTATCCGCACAACAGTAACCCACAGGAAACAGAGAGCACAGAGAGCACCTGGCCCCCCACCAGGGAATGCGGGAGAGGCATAGGTTAGCTTTGAGAAAGTGATAATCAAATTACAATTGAAAAGTAATTACAACAGCCTATGCATTATTAAATCAAAAGGGACTAAACCTGGAGTGGCCAACCAAGCATCCCAAAGTTTCTCAAGTTTACCCGAACATCCTCAATGCTGGTAAACTAAACGATCATATCGTAAAATAATTCCAAACACTAAACTTTAGTTTAGAAGAAAAAAAACGTCCAAAAGTGGCATTTTTTTTCTGCTAAGAGCACTTTTATTTTTTTATGCCAGTGTGCATGGACCCTTAAAGGGATTGTATTAAGTCCTAAAGAGAAACTATGGGGTCAATTTACTATAGACAAATAGACTGTGCACTTTGCAAAGTGCAATTGCACTCTGCAAAAGCAGTTGCTTCAGAGCTTAGTAAATGAGCAGAAGATCTGCTAACTTCCATCATCCAATCATGTCCAAGCAAAAATATTGTTTTTTTTTTTAATTTTTCTTGCATGTGATTGGGTATTCTTTGTAAAGTGAAGCTTTGACTCATTTACTAAGCTCTGGAGCAACTACTCCTACAGATTCAACTGCACTTTGCATAGTGCACAGTCTATTTGCCGTTAGTAAATCAACCCCTAGGATGGTTAGGGGTCAGTGTTTTTTAAAAAGACGTTTGATATCAGATTCAAACATGGGCTGCTTGTTTGTATGCATTGCACTGGCTCTATCTGTGCACAGAATCTCTTAGCTTTCTCTTTGCTATGTGTTGTATGTCTCTTGATCATCACACAATGTCTCCAGCCTACTTCATCCCCTTCCCACAGGTATGGTACTTCTACTCTGCCTGTTACTACTTAGTGGTTTCCAATACATAGGAAAATGTGAATGGATTGTAATCATACTCACTAGTTTGTTGTGATCGCTAATATCAATATTTATGTATTTCCAAACTGTGCACTGTATTCCCATAAACCTGCTCAAAAAACACACCTCCGTTTTCAAATGATACCCAACACACTCAAAACACTGAAAAATTGATAATCATTGTAGAAGGTCAAACAACACAAAAGCTCCTAATTACGTGAGGCTTTGAAGGTGTATATACACTCAAATGTAGAAAGATAGGGGTTTTTTGCAATTCTTCTTGATTTATTTAAATTCTTTATTTAAAAAAAAACATACATGCTTGCACTTACCATGAGGCTACAACATTTACAATATATTAAAATCACAATCACCTGATTGACAGAAGACTCCCCAAAAATATGCCATCCAAATATGAAAAGGCAGCTTCCAATATCAAACAAAGGAGAAGAAATGCTCCATATCCCTATCAGCATTTCCTCTCTCCCCCTGTTTGATATTAGAATCATTGTGGTTTTTCATCTTTGGATGACATATTTTCACCCTTCCTCCTGAGGAAACTGTATAAGTGAAATGCATTGAGCAAAAGAGACTTCCACTGATGGCAAAGCGAGTGAACCTCTGGACTATTTTGATACTATTCGTGTACACAGCAAGGAGTTGGTCATCTTTGGGGAGGTTTCTATCAATGAGGGGATAGTGATTTTAATATTTTGTATATGTTGTAGCTTCATGCAAGCAAGAATGTGAATAAATACAAATTGTAAAAAATTCTCTTTGTACATGAGCGTATGTGCAAATAGCATAGTTAGGAGCTTTTGTGTTGACTGTCACATATAGGGGGTGTGGAGCTTGGAAGTTTTCCTGATGGTTCAAAGTACAATTATAAAGCAACGTAGAAGGTTTAAGGTTATGTCAAGCCAAAATGTTCTTTTTACTTTTTGACTAGAGTAGGGAATGGATAAAACCTGTGTCCTGCTAGTAAGAGTTCTTTTCACTTTGTGTCTTGGAAACAAAATAGGAAACGAGGACTTTTCTATAATGTGAACCAAATACCCTTCTTAGAGAATTGTCATAAGAACAGGTGTCCCTCCCAACTAGAGGATTATCCATGACTTCTTACTCTGGTGACAACTGTAATACTTTGATTTCCCTGCACAAATACAGATGGTAAATTTCCCTAATAGGGACACAGACAGCAGTAAAAACCTGACATTGGTGAATTCGGTTCATTTTGAATGGTTCAAACTGCACCGCATTTGTACCAAAAAGGTGTTTGCGGCATTTTTGGGAACATACTGGATCTGGATTGCATGGGCGTTTTGTATCACGCAATCCAGTTTGGCCAAACGCACTGCGTTTGTGACCTGTTTTTGGGGTGTTGTTAACTTTGAATTGACACCTGCAGCAGATCGCAAAACACAGTGGGGCTGATTTAATAAAGGCAAACAGGCTGTGCACTGCAATTGCACTGAAAGTACAGTTGCTCTAGCTCTGTGGAGAACATGCAAGGAAAATAAAAAACAGCATTTTTGCTTGCACATGATTGGATGAAAGAAATCAGCAGCGTTTCACCTCATTTCAGATCTTTCCCTTGGATCTAAAGCAACTGCACTTGCAGTGCACAGTATATTTACCTTTAGTAAATGAGCCCCAGTGTATTTGCAGTGCGGTGCAGGAAACACACAAGGATCACACCATTTCCCGCACCACACGTGTGAACTGAGACTTAAAGCGGAATTAAACCCACTGATTTAACAGTTTTAATTAACAGTTATATTCCCAACATGCCAGGAAAGCTAATTGCTACATTTGCTTGTGTTCTCAACCAAACTGTCAAACCATCAAATGGCTGGTGTCATAACTAATCACATGTGCAGCATCCTGCAGCATTTGTAGATTAAAGGCTAAGATGGCAGCTTCCTTGGCTCAAAAGGATAGGAAGGTTTAGTTACTCTTTAAGATGCCTTCTGAAAAAATGTGTGATTTTTGGATAAAAACATTGATAAATAGACCCACTTAAAGCAGAACTAAACCCATTGATTTAACAGTTTCAAAACCTGTTCTGTTTCCGTTATACTGAGAATGCTAACTGTCACATTTGCCTGTGGTCCCACCTAGACTGTCAAACCAACAAATAACTGGTGTCATAACTGTTCACAGGTACAGAATCATGGCAGTTGATATACATTATATTGCCAAAAGTATTGAGATGCCTGGGGACAGACTAAAACATTTAATGTGAAAATGGCTTAATGTAGCTTAACGTGCAATAGACTGTCTAAATCTTAATCAATTGACTTGAAACTTTGCACAGCCCAAGTTCTCAACGTCCCAAACATGCCCTAGAAGTTTCATAGATTTCAGCCTTCCACAAAGAAAATAGGGGACATTAAGCTTGTTTTTTGGGGAGCTTAATGTAGCTTAACATACAAAAAACAGCTTAGATGTTGACCAATTTCCCCCAAACTTCCAACAATACGAGACTCTATCTATGTCAACATATTCTGAAAATTTCAGGTCATTTGGTAAATCATACCAAAAGTTATTAACATTAAGCTATATTTTACAGTGCTAAAACATTTAATGTGAAGAGCTTAATGTAAAAAGAGCTTAACGTACCATAATGTGCTTAAACCTCAATCAATTGACTTGAAACTTTGCACAGCCCAGGTTCCCAACTTACCAAACATGTCGTAGAAGTTTCATAGATGTCAGCCTTCCACAAAGAAAATGGGGGACATTAAGCTTGTTTTTTGGGGAGCTTAATGTAGCTTAATGTACAAAAAAGAGCTTACATGTTGACCAATTTCCCCCAAACTTTACGCATTAGAAGACCCTATCTATGGAAACATATTCTGAAAATTTCAGGTCATTTGGTAAATCACACCAAAAGTTATTCACATTAAGCTATATTTTACAGTGCTAAAACATTTAATGTGAAGAGCTTAATGTAAAAAGAGCTTAACGTACCATAATGTGCCTAAACCTCAATCAATTGACTTGAAACTTTGCACAGCCAAAGTTCTCAACATCCCAAACAGGTCCTAGAAGTTTCATAGATTTTGGACTTCCACAAAGAAAATGGGGGACATTAAGCTTGTTTTTTGGGGGGCTTAATGTGGCTTAACGTCCAACAAAGAGCTTAGATGTTTACCAATCTCCCCCAAACTTTACAAAATACAAGAATCTACATCACGGGTACTGAATTAAAATTCATGGAGGTCCGGTTTTTAATCCTTTTTTTCTGCAGAGTTCCGAATCTCATTTTTATTCTATGACTCAGGTCATTAACGTCACAGCCCCTTTTCAATTAATTGCCTCAGTCCCCCTTTTCCAATCACACCCCTCTATATATCACAACTCCCTTTCACATCAGAGCCCCCAACATTACAGCCACACTTACATCACATCCCCTTGCAATCATAGACCCCTCCCTCACATCACAGTCACCTTTGCAATCACAACCCCCCACATAACAGCTCACCCCCTCTTGACATCACAGCCCTCCTCCTCACATCACAAACCCTTCATATCACAGCCCCCCTTTCACATTACAGCCACCCACATCACATCACAGCCCACCCATAATACAGCTCCCCCATCTTACATCACAGCCCGGCTTATCACAGCTCCCCCTCCCGCATCACAGCTTCCCCTTCTCACATCACAGCCCCCCATACCACAGCTTCTCCCTCTCACATTATTGCCCCACTCTCACAAAACTTTATATTACAGCACTCCCCCCATTCTCATCACAGCCCCTTATATCACAGCTCCCCATTCTCACATCACAGTCCCCTATATAACATCACAGCCCCCTATATCACAGCCCCCATATCACAGATTCTCCTTATCACATCACAGCTCCCCAAGTATTACAATTCCCCTCTCTCACAGCCACTCATATCAGAGCTCACCCCTCACAGCTTCCTCCTCTCACTTCCCAGCCCCCCATATCACAGCTCCCTCTCTGACATCACAGACCCCCCCATAATCTCCCCCTAGCTTAACTCAGTGTTGTGGAGGGCTGGACTCCTCTTCTGGGTGTGCACACCTGCTCCTGCCACTAGGCTCCGTGCCTCCTGCCCTCCTCCTTACTGTGGGTTCAGTGGTGGATGAGTGCATTGGGGGGGGAAGAGGTTGGGCATACTCCTGTAGACCTTACTTTCCTCCAACCCACTCTGCTGTGACTTCAACAGCGGTGACAGAGGAGTGAATGTGGGGGGGAGGGGATTCAGGTCCTCCTTGCTGTGGGTTCAGTGGCGACAAGTGTATTCAGTGGGAGGGGTCGGGCAACTGCTGCTCCCCCTGTAGACCTTCCATTCCTTCCACCCGCTCTGCTGCGGTGGGCGGGTGCATGGGGGGTCCAGGTCCCCGTCCACCTTGCCATTTCTCCCACCCTCTGCAGGACAGTAATCCTTAACATCTGCAGTGGTGGGAGGAAATGAGTCCGCTCAGGCTGCTGGGTGGTACGGCTGAGGTCCGGACTGAACTATCACTTGTGAAACCTGCTCTACATGTACCAACAAATTGTGAAAATTTCAGGTTGTTTCATAAAACATGGCAAAAGTTATTCATAGAGAGAGGAAGAGGGAGAGGGAGAGAGAAAGAAGGGGGGGGCGAGACTCTCAATGCCACTACATATCAAGGCTTGACTGGCTCCAATTGCTCAGCTCACAGCACAAGGAGACGAAGCAAAGTGATCACTAAAGCCTGTCAGCCTTTCCCGTACTCTCAGTTGTCAGTAAAGGCAGAGAAGGGCTGTTGGTGCAGAACAGCAGCAGAGGCAGAATTTTCATGGAGGATATTGCAGGTCTGCCAGTGTAGGATGTTCAGCTGCTTTCTCCAGCTGCTTGCTCTGCCCCCCCCCCCCCACCCATCTCTAGTTACACTCTCTTGTTCCTCGAGCACAGAATGCCTCTGTCTCTCTATTCCTGGCTCCCCTAATCACTCACAGCTCTCAGACTCTTCCATAGTCATGGTAAGCAGGGCAGACAATGGAGGAGGTGGAGCAGCTCAATAGAATAAAGTTGGAGCCTCCTGGCTGTGAATTCTGTGGCTTTGCATATACATCACTGGTTGCTAGATACCAGGTGGTCCTAGCAACCAGTGATTTCACTGGGGGACATTGGGCAGCGGCTACCAGAACCAGAAAGCTGGTCTTCCGAAAGCTGGTCTTTGGATGGTACAGCAAACAGAGGATTTTGAGCCAGCTGTGATGCTACCCCAATGAGCAGGCATCAAGGGTTACAGACTGCCTTGGATGCAGCCTTCAGAGCAGCCCAGGGGGGCTGTCATTCCTAGGACACCACCTCCATGGACGGTACATACCGGCGGTCTGTGTATCCTGGTCCGCCCACTGCAATAAGCAGGGATGGAAATACATCCCTGCTTGCTGGAGAACAGAACTACAGATGGGATGTACCAAGACCGGTGTCTGTGAGAATAGGAGGCATAGCAGTGATCGGTCTTACTAGAACAACTACTCAGATAACAAGAATATGGATTACATATTCAGGGAAGGCAGGAGATAAGCAACAAGAACATGTAAAAAAAGATTTTGCCCAAGTTCTCCTTTAAATGTTAATAATCTTTAGTCTGTTTTACCAAACAACCTGAGATTTTTATAATATGTTGGCATAGATAGTCTTCTATTGTATACATTTTGAGGAAATTGGATAACATCCAAGCTCTCTTTTGTACTTTAAGCCACCTAAAATTAAGTACAGCACCCCCCTGACCCCCAGAGGCGTAGCGTGGACCCTCAAAGGCAGGGAAGGATGACATTTTGTTTTTGTGCAGATCCTAGGCCTGTGAAGGGATGTGCAATCAAAGAAAAGTTAGGCGCCAGTCAGTTTAAGTACATCTTTGAATTCTTTATTGGGGAACTCCATAACTGGGAGCGAGGACATAGGGTTTAGAACATTCATGTCAAAACTATATTAGAAAAGAACTTCAGACTCACCAGACCCTTTCAGTATTTCACAGTGCAGAATCAATAGGAGCACAAGCCGGCACTGGTTATTAGAGGAACAGCTGAATATGGATAGTCATGTGATCTTCAATAGGTCAGACAGACTTGCCCCTTAGGTACATTCTAGTACCAGGTACCTCCAGTAGCCATCCAGCTTTTCTCATTCTCCTCCTCAATCAGCATGTGAGTCCCCTTCTAGGCTTGAGGCCTAGTCAAACCTTTCCCGCACATAAGCATTACCTCCCCAGGCCAAGCCTGGAGGTAGACTGTACTAAGATTGAGCACATAGCAATTCTCATGAATATATACAGTGGATATAAAAAGTCGACATACCACTATTAAAAAAGTCAGGTTTCTGTGATATAAGAAAATAAGAAGACGAAGAAAAATAATTTCAGAAAAATTTCTACCTTTAATGTGACCTATAAACTGTACAACTCAGTTGAAAAACATATTGAAATCTTTTTGGAGGAGGGAAGTAAAAATAAAAGACTAAAATAATATGGTTGCATAAGTGTGCACCCCCTTTAAACTAATACTTTGTTGAAGCACCTTTTCATGTTATTACATCACTCTGTCTTTTTGGGTATGAGTCTATCAGCATGACACATCTTGACTTTGCAATATTTGTCCGCTCTTCCTTGCAAAAACTCTTAAACTCTGTCAGATTGTGAGGGCATCTCCTGTGCACAGCCCTCTTCAGATCACCCCACAGATTTTCAATCAGATTCAGGTCTGGGCTCTGGCTGGGCCATTCTAAAACTTTAATCATCTTCTGGTGAAGCCATTCATTTGTTGATTTGGATGTATGCTTGGGTCGTTGTCATGCTGAAAGATGAAGTTTCTCTTCATGTTCAGCTTTCTAGCAGAAGCCTAAAGGTTTTGTGCCAATATTGACTGGTATTTGGAACTTGGAAGAATGCACTTCCCAAGCATGCACCACAAGCCAGAAATCCCCAGTGATTGGCTGGTGAGCTACAAACACACAATCATAATATTCCCCCATTGGCTGTCCCACGCTACGGCCACTACACAAGGTGGTAGGGTCTACACAAGTTTAATGTCACTCACTTGCTTTGTGGAAGTTCAAAATCTATGAAACTTCTATGAAAAGTTTGGGAAGTTGGGAACTTGGGCTGTGCAAAGTTTCAAGTCAATTGATTGAGGTTTAGGCACATTATGGCACGTTAAGCTCTTTTTACATTAAGCTCTTCACATTAAATGTTTTAGCACTGTAAAATATAGCTTAATGTGAATAACTTTTGGTATGATTTACCAAATGACCTGAAATTTTCAGAATATGTTGACATAGATAGAGTCTCGTATTCTTGGAAGTTTGGGGGAAATTGGTCAACATCTAAGCTGTTTTTTGTATGTTAAGCTACATTAAGCTCCGCAAAAAACAAGCTTAATGTCCCCCATTTTCTTTGTGGAAGGCTGAAATCTATGACACTTCTAGGACGTGTTTGGGACATTGAGAACTTGGGCTGTGAAAAGTGTCAAGTCAATTGATTGAGGTTCAGGCACATTATGGTACGTTAAGCTCTTTTTACATTAAGCTGTTCACATTAAATGTTTTAGCACTGTAAAATATAGCTTAATGTGAATAACTTTTGGTATGATTTACCAAATGACCTGAAATTTTCAGAATATGTTGCCATAGATAGGGTCTTCTAATGTATGAAGTTTGGGGGAGATTGGTCAACATCTAAGCTCTTTTTTGTACGTTAAGCTACATTAAGCTCCCCAAAAAACAAGCTTAATGTCCCCCATTTTCTTTGTGGAAGGCTGAAATCTATGAAACTTCTAGGAGATGTTTGGGACGTTGAGAACTTGGGCTGTGCAAAGTTTCAAGTCAATTGATTAAGATTTAGACAGTTTATTGCACATTAAGCTACATTAAGCCATTTTCACATTAAATGTTTTAGTCTGTCCCAGATGCCTGCCTTTACACGCACATGAACTTTAATGGCATCCCAGTCTTAGTCCGTAGGGTTCAATATTGAGTTGGCCACCCCTTTGCAGCCATAACAGCTTCAACTCTTCTGGGAAGGCTGTCCACAAGGTTTAGGAGTGTGTCTATGGGAAGGTTTGACCATTCTTCCAGAAGTACATTTGTGAGATCAGGCACTGATGTCAGATGAGAAAGCCTGGCTTTCAGTCTCTGCCCTAATTCATCATAAAAGGTGTTCAAGTTCCAGGCCAGTCAAGTTCCTCCACCCCAAACTCGCTCGTCCATGTCTTTATGGACTTTGCTTTGTGCACTAATGGGCAGTCATCTTGGAACTAGAAGGGGCCATCCCCAAACTGTTCCCACAAAGCTGGGAGCATGAAATTGTCCAAAATGTCTTGGTATACTGACGCCTTAAGAGTTCCCTTTATTGGAACCAAGGGGCCAATCCCAACCCCTGAAAAGCAACCCCACAACATAATCCCCTCTCCACCAAACTTTACACTTGGAACAATGCAGTCAGTCAAGTACCGTTCTTCTGGCAACCACCAAGCCCAGACATGTCCATCAGATTGCCAGACAGAGAAGCATGATTCGTCACTGCAGAGAACATGTCTCCACTTCTCTAGAGTCCAGTGGCAGTGTGCTTTACACCACTCCATCCGACGCTTTGCATTGCACTTGGTGATCTAAGGCTTGGATGAAGCTGCTCGGCCATGGAATCCCATTCCATGAAGCTCTCTACGCACTGTTGTGCTAATCTGAAGGCCATGAAGTTTGTATGTTTTTAGCTATTGACTCTGCAGACAGTTGGCAACTTCTCCGCACTGTGCGCTTCAGCATGCACTGATTCCACTCTGTCATTTTACATGGCCTACCACTTGGTGGCTGAGTTGCTGTTGTTCCCAGTTGCTTCCACTTTGTTATAATACCACTAACAGTTGACCATGAAATATTTAGTAGCAGGGAAATTTCACGGATGGACATGGCAAACTATCACAGTACCAAGCTTGAATTCACTGAGCTCCTGAGAGCGTCCTATTCTTTCACAACTGTTTGTAGAAGCAGTCTGCATGCCTAGGTGCTTGATTTTATACACCTGTGGCCATGGAGGTGATTGGAACAGCTGAATCCAATGATTGGAGGGATGTCCCAATACGTTTGACAATATAGCATATATTATTGAAATTAGAGTCTAACTTGACAGCTTCCTTGGTTAAAATGGATAGGAGGGTATGGTTCCGCTTTAGTGGAACTATACTCACTTGTTCTCCAGGGTGTTCTGCTAGGGTGACAGTATGTTAAAAAAAACATAAATAATAAGATAAAAAAATAAAATAAAAATGTAAAAATAATTTTTGGTTATAAACTAATTTGGGTTATTTTTTTGAATAAAAAGATAACTGAATACATTTTGGCCAAGATTTATGAAGAAAGATTATTTATTTGCAAAATTTTATAAGAAAAACACTTTGTTTCAAAATTTTTGGACTTTTTCATTTATATAGCAAAAAAAGAAAATCCTAGTGGTGAATAAATACAACCAAAATAAAGTTTTATCTGTCTCAAGAAAATGCAAAAAAATTCATATGGGTACAGTGTTGCATGACCGCAAAATTGTCATTCAAAGTGTGATAGCACTGAAAGCTGAAAATTGGCCTGGACAGGAAGGGGGTGAAAGTGTCTGGACTTGAAGTGGTTAATGCAGAAGAGACATAGCATGTCTCTTCTGCATTAAAAATCCTGCCTGTTCACATTTTTTTTTAAGGTAAAATTTCACTTTACGTTCTTGATGTTTTAAAAACTTGCTGTACTTTAGTGCCAGAATAATTTAGTGCACTTTTGACTGACCTTGTTAAAAACTGTGATAGCAATTGATGTCCTATTGAACTTAAATGAGCATTAAGAGAAATCTCTTGCTGACTTGCAGCATGGCCCAGCTTTTTTGAAAGCCTAGTAAGCCTGCAAATCATGCAGCTAAACATTTGACTGATAGGTATGTGAGTGTATTACAGCAGCTGCTCCAGCAATACGCAGGCATGTGTCACAGATACAGATACTGGTCACAAAACATCCACAGCAGGGTCAGCCATGGCTACATTCCAAAGAAGATTCCATGCATTGCCAGGCTTCACCAAATAGCAGGAAGTGTTGAGAACAGATGGGTGGCAATAAAAATGTAGCACATGGTCTACTCTGCACACAGGTCTTGCGCATTTCAAAGTCATTTATAATCTGGTGTTGGAGGGTCTGTTTATCCAGATCATCTGGATTAAGGCTATCATTTCACTCTTTGATCTGAGGATTTACAAAGCTCTTGCTTCTGTTCTAGTTAGGGCAGAGTTTTGCAACTGTTCATACATATATTTTGCAAAGTATTCAGTTTCTTTTAGACAGTTGTTTTTATTCAGCCATGATAACAAACTTTATTGAGAAGTATCCGGATGTGGTCAAAAAAGGATATGTTTGATTATTAACAGCTGGTGGCTTCTGCTGGGGAGGAACTTTTACTGGTACATCTTTTATGTCCACATATGTGGTATTTTTACAGATAGGTACTAATAAGCCTTTTTTATGTGGCTACATGAAATACTGTATTTTGAAAATTGCTTATGCATGAAAGATTTTAATCACTTTATTATCAGTTAGTGTTTTTTTAATTAGTACATTGATCAGTTGAGTGTACATTTCCATTTAGGGTCACAATCATCTGTTAAGAGTGTATTTAGAGTCACATTGTATATGATTTAGTTATTTGTGTAAGAGAAGACTGACTCCTCAAAGTATGCCATCCATGACAATATTTCAATGTTGGGTTTTTTGTATATTCTCACCATTCAGACTGATGCAGCTGTTAGCCATGATGCCTTTCTATGTTCTTCACATTCTTGGTATCATTAATGCATATCTACAGTAAATAATAATAATTCCCGATGAACAGGCTGAGGATGGGTTGTATGATGTATGCACTTCATTTCTGGTGTATGACTCAACTTCCTCATAGAATAAATATTTATAGTGACCAAGAATTATATTATTCAGGCCTAAACAAACATAATACACTGCTCAAAAAAATTAAAGAACACTTTGGAAATACATCAGATCTCAATGGAGAAAAATATAATGCTAGATATCTATACTGATATGGACTGGGCAATGTGTTAGGAACGTAAGGATGCCCCATCATTTGATGGAAATTAAAATGATCAACCTACAGAGGACTGAATTGAAAGACACCCCAAACATCAAGCAAAAAATTATGCAGCAGGGTAGTCCATTTTTCCTGACATTTCATTGCAGCAACTCAGAATGGTACTCAGTAGTTTGTATGGCTCCCACATGCTTGTATGCATGCCTGACAATTTCGAAAAGAGCTAGACAGGGCCGTATAAGGTCCTTAACCCATCAGCAGGACTGGTATCTGCTCCTTTGTGCAAGGAGGAACAGGATGGGCACTACCAGTGCCCTACAAAATGACCTCCAGCAGGCCACTGGTGTGAATGTCTTTGACCAAATAATCACAAACAGTCTTCATAAGGGTGGCCTGAGGGTCTGACGTCATCTAGTGGGCCCTGTGCTCACTGCCTGGCACCAGAGAGCTCAATTGGCATTTGCAATTGAACATCAGTACTGGCAGGTCCGCCACTGGCAAGCTGTGCTTTTCACAGTTGAGATCAGGTTCACCCTGAGCACATGAGACAAATGTGAAAGGGTCTGGAGTAGCCATGGAGAATGTTATGCTGCCTGTAACATCGTTCAGCATGACCATTTTTGTGATGGGTCAGTGATGGTCTGGGAAGGCATATCCATGGAGGGACACACAGACCTCTACAGGCTAGACAATGGCACCCTGACTTCCATTAGGTATCGAGATGAAATCCTTGGACCCATTGTCAGACCCTGCGCTGATGCAGTGGGTCCTGGGTTCTTGACATGCCCGGCCTCATGTGGTGAGAGTATGCAGGCAGTTCCTGGAGGATGAAGGAATTGATACCATTGAATGACCCCCACACTCACCTGACCTAAATCCAATAGAACACCTCTGGGATATCTTGTTTTGGTCCATCTGCACCTCAGACTGCCCAGGAGCTCATTAATGCCCTGGTCCAGATCTGGGAGGAAATACCCCAGGACACCATCTGTCGTCTCATTAGGAGCATGCCCCAACTTGTCAGGCATGCATACAAGCACGAGGGGGCCTTACAAACTACTGAGTACCATTCTGAATTGCTGCAATGAAATTTCAGCAAAATGGTCTAGCCTGCTGCATTATTTTGTTACTTTGATTTTCGAGGTGTCTTTGAATTCAGTCCTCTGTAGGTTGATAATTTTCATTTCCATCAAATGATGGGGAATCCTTACATTCCTAACACATTACCCAGTCCATATCAGTATAGATATCCAGCATGATATTTTCCCCTATTGAGATCTGATGTGTTTTCAAAGTGTTTCTATAATTTTTTTGAGCAGTGTATTTTTAAGCTTTGCTTCCAGTTAGCAAGATGTAATAGGTGGGTAAATAGCCTTAACTTTTTGCATAGTTACTTGGTCCACCTTGGACCTTGGACGTGTTAGATCCCTGTAGAAGCTGGAAATCACCGTAGTAGGCACTGCTACTATAGTACTTGCTGCTAGCATCCAGGTCCTGTGGTGAGTGGCTGCCCTGCTGCATACTGAACAAAAGTGGTCACCTGTTCTGCCTGGGCACCAATCATAGAATACTTTGCATTTTCTCAATGATGGCAAAGTTGCCCAACCAGTGAGTGCTTTGCTAAGAAAATGGAAAGTGTTCTCTGAATGGAGCCGATGATGAGCAGGCAATCTCTTGTGTGCAGTAAGTAGCAGGACAGCTGCTTGGCATGGGTCCCAGGAAGCTAGCAGTAATCTCTATAGTAGTGTTGCCTACTACATTGATTTCCAGCTTCCACAGTATTACACATGTGGACAAGTGTAGTTAATCTTCCCACCTGCAGGTGACTTGGTGCCATTGTAGCTTGGGAAGGGGAGTCTTTTGAGGGGTTAGATCTCTTGGTGATTCCACCTAGTGCCTCGAGAGGAGAAGAGGTCTGATTAGACAAAGAACTCTTGAGAGATGTGGCTATCATCTTGGGTTAAGGGAACCTTTTAAATAAATGAACCCACGTCACTTTGGTGTCCTGGTGAGTGAATGGTCAGATACAGGAGGGACATTACCTAGGTTAGAGAGAGGTTCCTGAGGAGAAGGGATAGTCCAGGGAAGGCTCCTTCTTCATTTCATACACTTTGGTAATCGGTACAGAAGTGTGGAGCTAGTGCAGTATGCAGAATCATCCTTGTAGCTTTCCAAAAGGGACAATACACCCAGTAACTGAAGCCATCCTCCAGTAATATAACTTGGAAATTCTGGCACTTTTGTGGACAGCTATATATTAGCCCAAACAATTGATTGTTCTGTAACTACAAACAATCTTGCTCATAATTTATATAAAGACAACAGTGCGCTATACTGTAACTGTGTGTGAGTGATTCCTCCCAAACACGGTACCTAAACGAGGTCCCACCTACACATAGGTATGACGCATACATATTTACTTTGTTCAAGCTGGCCCAATGTAACTATGTAAAAATTGCCATAACTGAAATTCATCTTTAAAGTATGTGGAAATCTAGTTAAACAAATCTCATGTAAACTCTAACATGCTAATGTAATTTGAAAAGTAATTGCCAATATTTTTAAATATGCAGCATTCACTGAAATAGTATTCAGTGATCCTAGCATGAAGGTCTTTGCTCTGACGCTCCCTGTAATGGTGACCAGGTTCTGTCTCTGTTTCTCGTTTTTTCTCTTGCGCTGTCTTATTGGCTTTAGGTGACACTATAATTAGCCATTACAACACACATTACTCAGGTACTGTATGGTCCACTGTTGTCCCCATCAGGAAACCTACCCTGAGAAATGTCATTCGGCTATTGCTTTCCTATGTATATGTAGACAGGAAGAAGCTGCATAGAAACCACAGATGATTAATAGGACCGAGAGGCAGAAAACTATGAAAAAAGGTGAAAGCAGGTATTTTATTGAAACAAAAAACAATAATTGTTTACGATACTATGTGGTTTAGCAAACTAAATGTCATTCAGTTCAATGCTCTCAGGTATTGGTGGCTTATTAACTATTTCAATATTACAAGAATTAAAGTGGTTGTAAACCTCAGACATGAAATATGAACAAAGCATATCCCTCTGTAGTGTGTACTCAATTAACAGCACTAAGTGTAATTTCTGCCTGCTGCTACATTCCTCTGCTTTCTGCATGAGTTACTTCTGACACCAAGAGAAAAAAGGTGACAGGGGAGGGAGCTCCAGCAAATTGACAACCTCAGCTCTGTTTCTGTGTGCTGTGTGGAGGGGGGTGTGTCTCTTCCATCCAATCAGCTCTCAGAGCTCTCTTCACTGAGATGTGTAATTTCAGCTCTCTGACTCCTTTTTTATGAACTCTTAAAAAAGCTTTAGAATTCAGCACGCTGAATGAATGTAAAGAGAGGACTGCAGATACAGGTACAACTTATGTAGGAGGATTTGTTTCATCTCTGTGTATCACCTGAGGCCAATCACTTCACTAGGTATATGTAAGGGTTTACAACCACTTTAAGTGTTAATTGGTTGTATTTATTGATTTCAACATCTTCTCATTTTAAAAGCGTGGCCTGCATTTTCATTTTACTGGAATGCTTTTGGGCATTTTTAAAAGGTTTTGGTATCAAGCAGAAAATTTTACTCTAAGCGTCAATTCTGACTGAGGAGTCATAACTCTTCTCCAACTAATATATTAATTCCAGTGTTCCACAGGCAAGCAATCATAAGCTTTAACCTCCCAAATTCCCAACAATGACTCTACAATGTGGGGTGGAATTCCACCTAAATTTATGCCAGATAAAGTTACACAGAGTCGGTTTATTGCTCATAAACCTGCCACACAAACACTTCTAGTGCTTTGAATATATACAAGAACTTTCCGAATGTAAAATGATGAAAGTGTGTGTAGAGGACATGGTATTAGAATACCTAATAAGGTATTTTAGCATTTGACATGTGCCTGTATCACAAACAGTATTTATCTATTCTCCCAGATCCTTACTCTTATACTCAAAAGGGTTGTAAACTTATGTTTGAAACATTGATTTCAGCAAAATTTCACACATTTGACCCTATTCTTTTGGCTGATTTTCATTCTGTATATACAAAGACATAAAACAACTGTTTTATAGTGTGCTGTACCCAAGGTATTTTACTGTTATTTAACACTAGGCAAAGTTTGGATGTCTGCATAATATTCTTCTGATCAAATATTTAATACTTTCCTTTCTGTAAGTAAAGGGAGCTTTTATTGTGAATCATCTATTAATAATGACTCATCTCACTCCACGGGTCTCCTCCTTTACAGTGAATAATTGAGTCTGATGTTTATGAGCAACCCATCATATAATCTAATCTCCTCTAGGCAAGAGTTTATTCTTGCTCACAGAATGCCTAGAAATTACTATCATATGTTCCCTTGCCTTATTCATCACCTTTTCTAAATCCCATTGGTAAATCCTGCAACTGCTGTGTTAATGCCATTATCAAGGTCCTGAAAGAAAACTACTAGGAGATTACGGGTAAAGCCTTGTACACATGATTATAATATAGGACAAATGATAGTCCATTTTTTTTGCATGCTAGTCTCATATCAAAAATGAATAAGTTACTAAAGTTACCAAATTTTCATAACACAAAATATAACTTTGGAAGTGATGTTATGTTATGTATTGTATTGTATTGTAAACCGGAGGATTGATGAATATAGTGTATGTTTATTGATTCATAGGACACAAAAAACACCAGGACATGAATACAGGACCTGTTAACGCGTTTCACACAATCTCATGCTTAATCATTAAGCACACGATCGTGTGAAACACGTTAACAGGTCCTGTATTCATGTCCTGGTGTTTTGTGTGTCCTATGAATCAATAAATATACACTATATTCCTCAATCCTCTGGTGTGCCGCTGACCCTTCTTCTTGTGCATTGTGTGTGGTGGTGAGCCAGAGCATGCACCTGTCATGGATTGATCTGGATTGTTTGCTTGAGCAGTATATCTCTGTTCTTTGGATTGTATTGTAAAGTAATCCTTCAAGTCTGAGCATGCACAGTCTTGGTCACTCGGTTTATTAAGGATGAATACTGTACTGATTAAAGAAAATCATTCATTCTGGTATCGTATGAGAAACATTTTCGTACTTGTCCCTTTTGATATTGTCACATGAACTGTTGTGATTGGCTATCGAGAGCTGTGTACTAACGATCAAATGATAGGATGATCACTTCGAAAGCCGTATTTTCGTCTGATTTTCTCATTGTGTGTACTAGGTTTTATTCACTTGCAGAATTCCATTAAGGAACAACAATGCTGTTTTAGGTAAAACATGGATAGATTTATCAGGACTGCAAACATTTCTTTTTGTTTAACCACAGTCAACAATATTCTGAGGTGAAACTCGACCTATCTGAAGGTAAAACATTCACCTGATAAATAAGTCCTATACAGCTTAAATCCATAGTTCAATAACATCCTGCCTTCACCTCATCTTTGCAATGGATGGATTTATCAAGACTGCAATGGTGTCTCTTTGTTGAACCATAGCCAATAATGTTCTGAGGTGGAATAAGACCTAAAATTGCTTTTTAACCTGATAGATAAGTCCTATACAACTTAAATCCATAGTTCAATATCATCCTCATCTAATCTTTGCAAAGGATAGATATATTAGAATTGAAAAGATGTCTTTTAGTTGAACCATTGCCAATGTTCTGAGGTGGAACAAGACCAATCTGAAGGTATAACATTGATTTTTTACCTGACAGATAAGTCCTATACGACTTAAATCTATAGGTCAATAAAATCCTACCTTCACCTCATTTTGTCAGTACTGGCAATTCCATATGAGCATTATGGTTGACAGTTCGAATCCCAACCATGGCACTACCTGCTTGGAGTTTGCATGTTCTCCCTGTGCCTGCGTGGGGGTAATCCTGTTTCCTCCCACACTCCAAAGACATGCTGGTAGGTTAATTGGCTCCTGTCTAAATTGGCTCTAGTATGTATAAATGTGAGTTAGGGACCTTAGGTTGTACACTTCCAGGGACTGATGCAAATGTGTAATAAATATGTAAAGTGCTGCGCGAATAGATGGCACTAAGTACCTGTAATAAATAAATAATAAATAAATGTACATTTCTTCATGGTTCCTCTGTGTGCTGCTACTCTCTCCATTCCTGGTGTCTACAATTACAGTGTGCTGTGATAGAGGGGTTTTCTAAATGTTGTTCAAGAAAGTGGACAATCTGGAGCAAGGAACTCTGAAGAAACAATTACCCATTGCCACTTTGGCATGTCTAAGATGTCACTTTATCCAAAAGAGAAGCCGTCTGTAAACAAAGCTTGGCAACTTCTTGACCCAAAAGATCAACTGGCAGTGTCAACTCACCAAGAAGACTCAGAAGAGAAATCCAATATAGTGTATTTCAGCTCAGCATTTCATGGGATGCATTTTCTGGGTATTTTCTCAAAGTAGAACTTCACTCTCTCAATCAGAATTAACTATTATAATCCTTATGCTGCTAGCATTAGTAAATAAATAGGAAGGTATATTATAATTGTGTTAAGCTTTTTTTTTTACATTTCTTCAGTTGCTGGTTTACAGGCCTAGGCAAACGATGTCATACATCCCAAGAGTAATCAGAAGTAGAGGAGGGGTTTTCTCAGCTAAGCACACCCTCCTGCCTGCATGTCTGACCTAAGGGCAGATAGATTCCAGGAAGTAAATGCTACATGAATCATCTGCCCTTACTTAAGAAGGCCATGGCCAGAAATTCCAGAGGGTGTTTTTTTTAAATAAAGCATGGAGACATGGATTGATGGGGGAGTTTGCTTTGAATATTAAAAATGAATTAGTGTTTTGTGTTTTTGGTGCTCAGATGCAGTGCAGTTCCACTCTAAGGAAAACATTATCTTAATATTTTGATTTAATAGCCTCCTGATTCTCTAAAAGCCCCTTACTCACGAAAGGTAAACTGAAACTAACTCCAGAGCATGGAGTTTATGGAAGTGTCTTACTGAGGGTGAACTAGCTAGTAGAAAATCAAGAGAGGGGAATGGGAGAACAAACCAAATGCAATAAACATCATATAATCAGACTGATGTTACAACACACACCTACCAGGTTTCATCTTTCATCCACTGGGAAATGAAAAAGTAAAAGCTTCAATTTTCTAATTCCAGGTAACGTATATAATACCATGATCTTTTCATGCAAAGGCCAGTTTAATCTTTTAATGGGGATTTCTAATAAAGACAACTTTTGCTGAGGGAAACTTGTACTATCTTCTCCTTAAAATAATACCAGTTCCCTGGCTGATGTTTTTTATGGCCTTGTAGATTTTATAGTCCTTCCAAAATTGTCGCAAGGTTGTTCCTATTTCATCAATAGCATTCTCTGCCTGAAGAAAAGTGTGACATAAATAATATTTCTTGAAAGTTGCAATAACTCCTTGGTCCATAGGTTGGATGAGTATTCAGTGGCAGATACACTACTTTGACAAGGGGATGAAGGTCATCCATGAATTGGGGGTGACCTGGTGCATTGTCAAGCAGCAAAATAATTTTGAATGGGATATCTTTCTCCAAACAATATTTCTCTGTTTCTGGGATAAAGTGGTGGAAAAACCAGTCCTGGAAAATGGCCTGTGTAACCCAGGCTTTGGGGTTATGTTTTTGAGGGCTCTTGGGTTCCTTGAATGGTAAACTAAGAGAGGCTTTAGTTTCATATCACCGGAAGCATTGCTACCAGAGTAAGTTTGTCCTTTTCTGCTTTTAAGCCTGGCATCACCTTTTCCTCTTTATTGATGTAACTTCATTCTGGCATCCTCTTCCAGGACAGTCCTGTCTCATCTATGTTAAAAATAAAGCACCTTCATCAATAATTTTTCTAAGTGTTGCTGGAAATTCTTGGGCAGCTATGGTATCTGCAGCCTCACCACTTACTTTTATGTTTTGAAGGTTGGCTCTAGTCTTGAATCTGTTAAACCATCCATGGCTGGCAGTAAAAGATGTACACTGTTCACCCCGTTTTCTCTTCAAGTCTTCAAACAGGCTTTTAACTTTTTCTTGAATAAGCATTAAGCTGAGTGGGACTCAACGCTGATGCTGATCCTGCATCCACACATTGAAAAGTTTCTCCATCTCCTCTATCATTTTACCACACTTTTTGGATATTATTGTTGACTTCATAGGCACAGAAGACTTCACATGTTCCATGATCTTGTCCTTGTTCTTTAGAATTGTGCCAATGGTTGAACGATTCATGTTATAAGAACTAGCGAAGTCTACCATCCTTTTGCCTCGGTCCAATTTCTCAATTATTTTCACTTTTGTTTCCATGGTTATTGCTTTGTGCTTCCTAGCATTCCCCTCCACATCACAACTGCTTTTCCTCTTGCTTCTGGACATCCTGGGCTCTGTACAATACATTATTGCACTGTACAGTAAGCACACAGCAGCACAACTGTGACAATGTGCAGCAGTGACAATGTCTGGCAGACACGTGAGCTACTTCCGCGATTTTTTCGCATCTTTCAAATGTTCGCATCTGTGAAAGTTCGCAACTCGATTGTTCGTAAGTCGGGGACTTACTGTACTGCAACATCCACATTACACAGCAGCCCACACACTACACTATGTCCCCACATTCCACACTGTGCAGCACCCGCATTACATAGTACTTTCCATATTAAAATACACCTCTCATGCTACATATAGCATCCTAGAGTGCACACATTAGGGTTCCCTCACACTGCCCCCCAGGCCCAGACTAGCCATAGGGTACATCAGGCATTTGCCCGGTGGGTCGGGGCCATAGGGCCGCATGTACATGATGTGGGCGCAACACAAATCAGATGCAGCAGCTGAGCTGCTCTTCATCTCAAGCTTGCGCTGCTCCTTGGTTTCTTTGCGGCTGCTCAGTCAGTTCCCTCCTATATGGCCATCGGAGCAGCCGGTGGGAGTCAGCAAACCCATGGGCTGCCTGAGACTGTGAAGACGGAGGGGCGGGAGGAGTCCACGCTTGATGCTGGATGTCACTGCTGCCACCACAGACACCACGGGGAGGCGGCCCAGACCGAATAAAAGTGAATGAGTGCCAGCCTGCCACTGCCAGTAAACACTTACTGTTAGAACAAACTATAGAACAATTTGTATAGACTTGCTTAACTGGGCTTCCTCTTTGCTAGACTGGGCTGTCTCCTTGCTGGATTGAGCTGTCTGTTTGCTGGACTGGAATGTCTCTTTGCTGGATAGCGATGTCTCTTTGCTGGACTGAGCAGTATCTTTGCTTAATGGGGATGTATTTTGCTGGATTGGGCTGTCTCTGTGCTGGACTGGGCTGTCTCCTTGCTGGAATGGAATGTCTCTTTGCTGGATTGAGCTGTCTTTTTTCTGGACTTGCCTTTCTCTTTGCTGGATTGAGCTGTCTCTTTGCTGGATTGAGCTGTCTCTTTGCTGGATTGGGCTGTCTCTTTGCTGGACTGGGCTGTCATTTTGCTGGATTGGAATGTCTTATTGCTAGATTGGGCTGACTCTTTGCTGGATTGGGATGCCTTCTTGCTGGATTGGGCTGTCTCTTTGCTGGATTGGGCTGTCTCTTTGCTGGATAGGAATGTCTCTTTGCTAGACTGGGCTGTCTCCTTGCTGGACTGGGCTGTCTCTTTGCTGAACTGAGCAGCCTCTTTGCTATATGGGGATGTATCTTTGCTGAATTGGGCTGTCTCTTTGCTGGACTGGGCTGTCTCCTTGCTGGACTGGAATGATTGTTTGCTAAATTGAGCTGTCTTTTTGCTGGACAGGAATGTCTCTTTTCTGGATAGGGATGTCTCTTTGCTGGATTGGGCTGTCTTTTTTCTGGACTGGGCTGTCTCTTTGCTGGATAGTGATGTCTCTTGGCTGGATGTGGCTGTCTCTTATAGGGATGGGGCTGTCTCTTTGCTGGACTCAGCTGTCTCTTTGCTGGACTATGAAGTGTCTTTGCTATATGGTGATGTCTCTTTGCTGGACTGAGCTGTCTCTTTGCTGGACTGGGCTGTCTCTTTGCTGGATCGGGATATCTCTTTGTTGAATTGAGATGTCTTTTTGCTGGATGGGGATGTCTCTTTGCTGAATTGGGCTGTCTGTTTGCTGGACTGGAATATCTCTTTGCTGGATTGGGCTGTCTTTTTGCTTGATAGGGATGTCTCTTTGCTGGATTGGGATGCCTCTTTGCTGGATTGGGCATGTCTCTTTGCTGGACTGGACTGTCTCTTTGCTGGACTGGGCAGTCTATTTTCTTTATGGTGATGTCTCTTTTCTCTATGGGGATGTCTCTTTGCTGCTGGATGAGGATGTTTCTGTGCTGAATTGGGAAGTCTCTTTGCTGAATATATAGGAGGCACTGGGATTATAGAGATTGGGGGGGGGGGGTGAGTGTAAGTGTCACTGTGACACGGGGCTGTATTTGCTAGGGGCACTGTAATATAAAGGGGCACTGTGATATAAAGGAGCTGCACTGTGAAAGGGCACTGTGATATAAAGGAAACTGCCCTGTAAAGAGGCACTGTAATCAACACAGTGCCCCTTTACAGTATGGTCTCCTTTATATCACAGTGCCCCTTTATATTACAGTGTGGAGGACCGACTCTGTGAATATCCAGTTACCAACCGCCCTCCCATTCCCCCCCTCGCTTCCTGGAGAAATCGGCTGCTCAATATAAAATGCCGGGCCTATTTTTTGTCCCAGTCCAGGCCTGCTGCCCTCATTGTGTTTTGGCCACAGCGTGTGTAGCATAGTGTACCCACAATTTTCATGCAGGTTAGCTGCACTTTCCCATATACTTCTATTGTGTCCCACGGTTTTGGTGTGCTTTATAAAAGCTCAGCAAAACAACAGAACATAATAG
The DNA here is from genome assembly GCF_062004578.1 of Staurois parvus. Lineage (NCBI taxonomy): Eukaryota > Metazoa > Chordata > Amphibia > Anura > Ranidae > Staurois > Staurois parvus. The sequence goes on from NW_028317808.1 coordinate 7,775,628, forward strand.
AAGTCTATGGGAAAGTGCAGCTAACCCACACAAAAGCAGCAGGAACATTGTGCTGCGACAAAAGCACAGTGGATTAGTGTGAACCCACCCTTCCTCAGTTTTTTACATATTACCATGCACTACTTATAATACACAACTTGCTAAGCACGTTACGCAGCACCTCCCATATTACAATATATCACTCCTAATCCATGTCATGCAGTGCACACATTCACATTGCATTCTCCACACTACATATGCACTGTGAATGCTACGCTCCTTAGAACGTACGTTCAACAATTTAGCAATCATCAGAATATGTATATCAATCATCCAAAGAGGTTTGGATTTATTTCCCAGTCCCATGGCTCTTCGCCACCCCAATATTATTTGTGGTGACTGCTGTCAAAATTTGTGTATATGGTGGTTGGTTCTGACCAGTGAACTCGAAGGACCAGAACTGACATATTGATTATTCTTTTTTTGATGCTGCCATTATTTTCATTTGGCTGGCTAGGGAGAATCTCGCTGTGGCAATTTTTCTAGTATTTATACTTCTGTAAGACTGTTCCACTTTGGTGAACTCCCTGAGAAAGGGAAATTGTACAGTGATGAACTCCTTAAGGAAGGGAGTTCGCTGGATTGGGTTTCTTGCTTGTACAGAGTGCAGTGGTAAGAATTATGTAACATAAGTGCGTGAAAGACTGCTACATTTTATATTTTTTCCTCACTTTACAACATTTTTTACTACTTTCTAAAATGTTTCCACAGTATAGAGAGAGAGAGAGAGAGAGAGAGAGAGAGAGAGAGAGAGAGAGAGAGATAGCATACTGCATAGCCTGTAACATTTGTATTGTTTTATATTGGTGTGCTGACCTTATAACATATTAAACTGAGTAACCCATAGTGGTCTATATCTGCCCACAACTACTGTACTCCAAAACACTCAAGCTTTTTTGCAAAATACCAGATATGTTAAACTTTTTTGAACACAAAATACTTATTTATTTAGTTATTTACATGTAGGTTTATTTTGTATAGGTGGGATTCTAGTGAAAGAAAATGACAAGCACATATCAACAAATGTAGCAAGTAAGATTACAGAAATCTCTTTTAGAGGATATGCCTACTTCACAGCTGTCTTGTTATGACGTTATTACTTCCACACCCTTTATTAATCTCTCTGGGTCTTGGAGTTTATTTAGAATTCTGTTTTCTTTCATCTGTTTCAATTTCTGTAAACTTAGCAATTCTACATTATTCTTTTACTGATTAATGGTAAATGAAAAACAGAATTCTAAGGGTGTGTTGTTTTCCCATTAGAGTTGGAGTGTCGTAAGAAAGAAATAGTATATTGAGAAGTATATTAGAAATAGGCTAATACTGGAAAAATATGAATGACACTAAGTCATGTTCCACAAGTAACTGTCAAACAAGGGTGTTGGCCAAAGTAAGCAGATGTTTTTATTTCTAAGCTAGCTTTGGCCTACACCTAGGCACGAAGGGTCACTGGGAATTACAAGTCGCATTAAGTTCAAAATGGAAAATATAATATTATGGACTTGGTGCCAACTACAACCATACAGTGAGCTGGGATGGTAAGTCTAAGGGGTACCCCAGCAAGAACACTGTATGTAGCAGCAAAGTGACTTGGTTACTGATAAAAAGTGATGTTACATTATGGATGTCAGATGCAGACCAGCCACAGGGAAGAAAAAAACTTTACCTAGAAGAGGAAAGCCTATAAAGAAGATCTCTCCATAGAGAGGGGAAATATCCTCTTAGACAGTTGTCATAAGAAAAAGTATCTCCTTTGTAAGATTTCCCCTTACCTCATGTTTCTCTGACACAACTACAAAAGGTGGGATTTTCCATATGAATTGTCACAAAGACAAATAAAGGGTAAATCTCACCAGTGGGGATATAGAGAGCAATAAAACTTGACAGGGTTTTTACAACTTCCTTACTGAAGAAAAACGTTTTGCTTTCCATACACTTTACATCTGCAGTTTGAACTGTAGAACTGAATAAAACTAAGAGTTTTGTTTCTCTGAAATTTGGGCAAAAATTTGGAGACCAGTAATGCCTAGTACACACGATGAGAAAATCGGACGAAAAATACAGCTTTTAAATCGATGGTCCGATAATCTGATAATTAGTACACAGCTTTCGAGAGCCAATCATGGCAGTTCATGCAAAATTATCCAAAGGGACAAACACAAAAATATTTATCGTACGACAGTAGAACAAACAATTTTTGTTTGATCAGTACAGTATCTGTCTGTAAAAAATTAAGAGACCAAGACCACGCATGCTGAGAAATGGAAGAATACATAACGATACAATACATTACATTACTTCTGAAGTTGCATTCTGTCGTACGAGAATTTTTGTAACTTTAGTAACTTCTTCATTTTTGATATGAGACTAGCATGCAAACAAAAAAAGGACAATCATTCTTCTGGTATTCTCATCGCATGGAGGAGACCTGCTGTGGGTATTGAATGGAGGAGGCTCCTTTCAACTATCCTAAACCTGTTTATATCTGGATATACATGTATTGAAATTAGGCTGCTTCAGCAGGAACCAGATGAATTTCAATATGTGTGTACCCTTCTCTGTTCTAATGGCCTGCTTCTATCAAATGGCCCTGCTGGAACAAGAGCACACAATTAGTGCATGCAGCTAATGGCTCCAGAATTAATCAGGGTATTCTGATAGGGAGGATACAATAGTTCAGTGGAGGAGATCCCTGCATCTACATCACTTTTGTGGATGCAGGGATCTGTGAGTTTATTTCATTCAACCCTCTGGTTGAAGGAAAAAAAAAACTCTGCATGTATACTCAGCTTTAGTTACAAAAACTGCCCCTGTGTAGGCTCCTTATTTTTCACTTCACATAAAGAAAAAAAACTGTGAAAAAGCAATAGTACACAGATAATCATCACACGCACACACACACACACACACAAAATAATACATAAATTCAAATTGCATTAAATTAAAGAGGAGTTCCAGGCTCCCCCAAACATTAAAAATCAGCAGCTACAAATACTGTAGCTGCTGACGTTTAATATAAGGACACTTACCTGTCCAGGGGTCCAGCGGCATAGTCACCAGGCTAGTTCACTAGTTTTTGGGTTTCCAATGCCGGTATTGCAGGTGAAGGAAACCTGAAGTGAAGTCTTGCAGCTTCACAGCTGGTTTCCTACTGTACATGCTCGAGCACCTTGAGATTAGTCCTGCAGTCTTCTGGGTCCTGTGAAGTGTCCCCGAAGACTGAGATGGGAAGGGGGCAGGCTGAACTTCCAAAACCAGGTGTGGAAACCAGGTACGACCCCCCCCCCCAAAAAAAAAGTGCCAAATGCGGCAGTGGAGGGGGAGCTCTACTTTAAAAACTAAATTTCCCCAAAATACATCCAAAAACAAGCCTCTCCAAATAAAGGGGGGAAAAGTGTAGATAGTTTTTTCATAAGCAAATTTAACCTGGGCAGCTCAATAACTGCAACTGAGGGTTTCTGCTTTAACAAAATTATAATTAATGAAAAAAATGTATTTTGGCAGAAAAATCAATTTTGTCAACATCATTTTGCTTACACTTATTAGGAATAAACTAAGATTCTGAGCGGAGGTCGGCCTGCACCAGTGGGAAACTGTCACATGACAACAGACTGCCAGCCCAATCAGTTGCAGCCATAGAATGCTCATCTTCACAGCCACATATAACAAGGGGGCACGGATTCTGGTGACATCAATGACCTAATTCGACCACATGGCCATATTTGATCAATGTCTTTCACCAAATATGGCCATATTCCTGAGGAACCAAGTTTGGCCCAAAACTTAGCTCATTCTTAATCCTTACTATTCAACATCAGAAAGCTGATCAACATATCCTCTTAAATGCCCACCTAAGTTCAGCCCTTTTATCGTCTTACAGCACATGTCTAAGTGCAAGCCTAATCTAAATTTTTTCTGGCACGCAGCAAGTATGTATAAAGACAGATGTTGCACAATTACTCTAGCTCACCTGGAAAATAATTGGGAGTATAAGTTAAAAAATAAGGGGCGATGAGTAGCTGGAGTCTTACATTTATGGGAACGTCTTGTCTTGTCCTGCATTGGCCAAAACAGAATATAAGGAACCACCTTATCTTCACCAGGTAATTATCATTGATAACACAAATCCTTTGGTTGGAGCTCCCAAGCAGCTTCCACCCCTCCACAATCAGTAATATCTGCCTGTCCTAATATCCTGAACTCTACACAATGGAAACTGGGAAATTGATAACTGAGTTACTGTAATAAAAGGTTAGACTATAAGTCTAGGTTCACACCTATGTAGGTTGCGTCTGCTCTGTTTCTGCAGTGGTTTTTGCAATGCATTTTGCACTTGCATTTTTGCCGCGTTTTGCATTCGTTTCTTTTTCATTTTTTAAAATTTTTCTGGTTGCTAGGCAGATTCAGAACGCAAAATGCATAAAAAATGCAATACATGCTTTTCTGCAGCATTCCCATTGAGGTCTATAGAACCAAAAACACAACATTTTGCGTTCAAAAAAGTTCCTGACCCTTTCCAAAAAATGCACCTGGTGAAAATGCTCAGATGTGAGCGTGTCCCATAGGAAATCATGTTAAATGGACTGTACTGTGCTTCTGCAAAACGCTGCAGAAAACGCTTAGGTGTGAACCTAGGGTAATAGGTTTAGACAACTTGAAAGTACAATAATAAAAATAATTTACTTAGCTTGGGTTAAAGAGGTATTACAGATGATAAAAATGGATAAATACGGCATATTCAATCCAGGGGAAGTTCCTCAACTTCTTTATTTGAAGTTCCTGGAGGTGACAGTCCTTGATTCATACTTCTCTTCTGAATCTAACGCCAACTCCCTTTTGTTTTTCAGCCATATATACAGTATACCAGCCCCAAAAAATAGTCAAAACTGGTTTGAGCCACACCACAAAATAGAAAGGTCAGAGGTTCCCAACTTCACACAGAATAATGAGACCATATGTCTCAGTATACATTAGACATATTTTATAATTATATATATTATTATTATACAGGATTTATATAGCGCCAACAGTTTTGCTCATCGCTTTACAAAATAACGGGAGACAATACAGCAACAATACAGTGCAATACAAGAAGGTTAGCTTACAGTCTAAGATATATATATATATATATATATATATATATATAAAGAGAGAGAGAGAGAGGTGATTACTTATACACGAACATAATTGATTACATTAAACTATTACGAAGTTTCTTGTAAATCAATACCTATTAAAAATCAACAATACAGTTACCTTGTTTGCCTTTAAATCTACTTTATGAATTGCAATGTTAGTTAGAAAAATAAAACATGTAAATTAAGAGATAGATAGATAGATAGATAGATAGATAGATAGATAGATAGATACATTTCTGTTCTACCTCTTATATCTCTCTTCTTCTAGAAGTCTCTAAAAGAGCTGAGACCTGTGAAGCCTAGCCAAATTTACCAGGCATTTTGCTGACCAGAGTTATGCCATCTCTGTAAGCCCTAGGTTACCACACTTGTAGGAATCAACCCTTATTCCTGCCTTTTTGTAGTAAATCACATAAAACATGTGCATGTCAAGAGGGATTTTCTGTTCTGTATCTGTTTTTTTAAGGTACATCTTTACTAAATGAAAAGTTACCATGATCAAATGCTTATTAGTATTCAGTAATTGCTTTTCTCCCTCACAATGTTTCACATTTATACTCCACAAAATAAATGGCATGTAAAATAACTCACAAAAGTCTATGAACTAAACTTTTTTTTAATGCTTTACAGAGCACACGAAAAACCATCTGTTTCCCACGCACTGTTCCCAGGCAGTATTAACAGACTGAAAGAAAGCCAAGGGAATTGTGGGTAAGTACATGCAAATGCCCACATCAAACCTATAGGGAATATTATAGAAGTGTTTGTGTAGTCATCTAGGTCCAAAGAATAAAGAAGAAACACATCCTTTACTATAATTCAAGAGTAAGTCTTTAAATGTGGCCAGCAAATCTGTCAAACGGCATGTGTTGGAGGTGAGGGAGTGGATATTGCTCTATAAAATGGTCTGTGTAACCAATCCCCTAACATTTCAGACTGTATGTTCCTTAAATGTATATGGTATAAAGGTGATTGGGTAAAATGCATGTGATTCATTTTGATTACTTTGCTCTCTAATGATAGTTTTGTGTATGATGGTTCCTTCCCAGAGATGGTTAGTGCATCCCCTAAGAACATATGATATTCTTTTTTCATTACTCTGGGTGTATTTATAGGCTGTTCTGTCTGGTGGGGTTAATATTGTTAGGATGTTCTCTCCTACCAGATTATGGACAGGACAAAACTATATCTGAGCAATTGGCTATACTGTAAATGCATAATCTAATAATTTTTAGGGGGTTTAGTACCACTTTAATTAGCCTCATTCTATTCTGCTGAGTGCACTGTCGTACACAGCCGTAGACTGTGCATCCCTGCACAGAAGATTTGTAAAGTATCCAGCTACCTCTACAATATGTGAACTTACCTCATTACAGTTAAGTTAGGTCACTAAAACTGTATAGATTTTTTTTTTAACTACACTTCAGCTTTAAGAATTAGCACTTAACAGTAAGATGCTTATTGAATAAGGACACAAATGTCATTTTGCATTATTTTGTAGACTCAAAATTATGTTGTGCTCAACTGAATGCATTACATAACAATCTGGGAACCCAAAATGTGAATATGGAATACCATTTTAATTTCCTTCTAAGCGTACTATTAAAGTGTATGCATAGCCAAAACTTTTTTTTTTGTTTTGGATAAAGTAGTAAATGTTAAAAACTCCTGCCAGTTTATTTTTTGGTGTTTGGGGTTTTCACTTTTATATATTTTTATTTGTTTTATTATAATTGCTTAACTTTTAGTATTTTTTAAAATATTTTTAACATACAGTATAACTTTAATGCTATCACAAGAGAGCTAGCATGCACTTTGTGTAATAGTATTTGAGCAGGTGACAGGTCCTTTTTATTGAGACTTCAGAGGCCTATTAGACCCCTAATATCTCCTCTGCAGCTAATCAAGCCTAGAGAAGAGCAGGAAGGCCCAGGAACCAGAAAAAGGAGCAAGGGGGGGGGGGGAGGTCACCACACCACACTACACCACTAGCACTGTAAAAGTGATATAGCTTCCCAAGTCACTTTTATATTGAAGCATGGGAGCTGGCTGAATAGAACGAATTTAAGCTCATGGTTCAAGCCATGAGCTTGTTTTAAAGGATGAAGCTATTATTATGCCATTGAAAACTTCTTGAGTGATTGGTTAACTGATTTCCCAGAAGCCTGCACCCTGAGCACATGTGACAGATGTGAAAGGATCTGGAGAAGCTGTGGAGAATGTTATGCTGCCTGTAACATCGTTCAGCATGACCAGTTTGGTGGTGGGTCAGTGATGATCTGAGAAGGTATATCCATGGAGGGACACACAGACCTCTACAGGCTAGACAATGGCACCCTGACTGCCATTATGTATCGGGATGAAATCCTAGGACCCATTGTCAGACCTTACGCTGGTGCAGTGGGTCCTGGGTTTCTCTAGTGCATGACAATGCCTGGCCTCATGTGCCGAGAGTATGCAGGCAGTTCCTGGAGTATGAAGGAATTGATACCATTGAATGACCCACTGACCTAAATCCAATAGAACACCTCTGGGATATCATGTTTTGGTCCATCCGATGCTGCCAGGTTGCACCTTAGACTGTCCAGGAGCTCAGTGTTGCCCTGGTCCAGACCTGGGAGGAAATTCCCCAGGACACCATCTGTCATCTCATTAGGAGCATGCCCCAATGTTGTCAGGCATGCATACAAGCACGGGGGGCCATACAAACTACTGAGTTTGTATTTGTATGAGTTTAAATTTCAGCAAAATGGACTAGCCTGCTGTAACATTTTTTCACTTTGATTTTCAGGGTGTCTTTGAATTGAGTCTTCTGTAGGTTGATAATTTTAATTTCCATCAAACGATGGATCATCCTTACGTTCCTAACACATTACCCAGTCCATATCAATATAGATATCCAGGGTATTATTTTCCCCATTGAGATCTGATGTGATTTCAAAGTGTTCCTTTAATTTTTTTGAGCAGTGTACATTTATAGGACTTGGTATCAGCCATAACATAAATGGATGATTGTCTACTGAATATTTGTATCCTTTGGACAACATCTTTCGTGCGCATGCGCTTTTTCAAGTCCGAATTCTGTTAAGCCAGCCCCATGCTGTGCTGGTCTTCTATAAAATGGCCGCTTACCATACTTACCACAGACTTGAAAAAGTGCATGTGCGCGAAACATGTCCTGGTAACTGGCCTTCACTCCCAGCCTAGCGGCTATAGCGTGGGTTCCTCCCCTCCATCTCCGTCTAACATCGCGGTGACATCACCCGGGACGCCGTGACCACGTGGCCCTGCTTGACAGGCGCTCCTCTCCTCCACAGCTCCCATCTGGGACCAGGCTTTTTAAAGCCACAGGCTTGTGCTTTTTTATTTTCACTTGTTATGCATCATCCTTTCCAATAAAGGTACACCTCCTAGCAAGGTGTTTTATATCACTACATACTCCACAGCGCCTGGCTCTTTGTAGAACTACCTGGACTCACTCATGTTACTTACTGCGGCTTTCTTTCATTGATGACAGTGTTTGATTTGTTCCCGTGGTGTGTGCCTTTTTGTGCCATGACTACAGTGTCAATTGCTACAGTATTTGTAGCTGCTGACCTTGAATTGTTTTTGGCTGGGGGGCTGGGTACCAGAACTCCGCTTTAAGTACAAGAACATCAGGGAAGGACAGAGTTTGGAATTATATCCCATGCATATCCAGTTATGTTGTGTTTTTAATGTTTTCTATAATCTACTGTAAGTTATAAACTGATTATCATATCTGCACTCTGCAAGGATTTTTGTTCCTCTCTTTAGACCTAATTGGCCCAATGGTCTCCAGGATTTTTCTTTGCTTCCCTCCATATATACAGGCCAGTGCTCTTTACCTACATCTCAGACAGCCTTAGATATTGACTATTTAGTCTAAGTAGCTGTGTCTTTATATTCAAGATTCTTGAAGGCTCAATTCAATGGCATTGTATAGCACTACCCCCATAGGAGTTGCTGAGTTTTGGGTCCCCCTACAGTCCTGCACAGCCAGGCAACACACATTTTTCTACACAGACCTGCATCCAGGAGACAGTAACCGGTCTTTGAGCTTGCTTTTTTTGGATTTTATTAGGGAAATTGAACTTGGATAGTGAAAGGGATGTTTGGGATGCCCAAAGAGAACGGCATCTGAGGACAATCTTCCTGGAACTATGTACAAGTCTTTTTAACAGCAAAAAAAAACTCTCGTCTGGAGAGCTAGCCAGCATCTCCTGGGGTACCACCCCAGACCCCAGATTAATCCTCTCTTCATCCAATTGTACTGGGAGACTCCCTGGGCAGGGCATCCAGTGCCTGTCACATTAAATAGTAGACAGTCCCATATAGCAAGCTAATCCTGTTTCCCACTAGAGTGCTCTTTCCTCTTTCTGGACAAGGTGATGTAGGTCTACTCACTCAGTCCTCTGTCTGTGAGCTGATGGGTCATGGTTCCTCTCAGGCCTTCTGCTGGGCCGCCCCTTCCCTGCTGCTTAGATGGTCCTCGTTCTGGGGGGGGGGGGGGGGGCGATGAGCTTTCCTCCTTTCCAGCTCCTCTGCCTGTAGGTGAGCCGCTTCCCATCTGAACCCCCTCCCAGGCTCCTGCTCTCCAGCCTCTCACTTTATCTTCCACCCAAACTCTCCTGCTGCTGAGAAGGCTCCAGCACATTTAAAAGCTGCCCTGGCCCTAAGCCAAGCCTCCTGCTTGGGGATTGGCAAGGTCCTCTATATGTACAGGCCAGCCCTCCTCACCCCCACCCACTGCTTCTAGAATCTTCTCCAAGATCTCTAGAGCAGAGGGAGGTGTCAAGGAACTGACTGACAGAGCCTCCCAGCCCTGACCTAAAATATCCCCTTCTAGCTCAGCCCAGGCTGCTATTCAGCTTTTCTAGCTGAAAACCTAATCTATCTCCCGCTAGATATCTAGGAGTGTACTACAATTGCATACATTTTTCCATTTTAAATCACAATATTTACCAATATTGTGATTTAAAATTGATTTCAAATTATACCCTCAAGTGTTTGTCTATAAAATGCTTTGTAAATTACAGTTTGAACAGTTGCCACTTCTCAATTTTATCTATTAAAGAAGCACTCTGCTAACAGTTTAAATATTATTTACCAATTTACATAACAAAAAATTCTTACGTCTTATGAAGTTTTCATAAGGAATTCATGTAGAAAAATAAGGAAATAGTATCAGTGTATAATTCCATGAATGAATATAGATCAGAGGGTCTGAAAATTAAAAATACTATAAGCTCTGCTTCAATGATACCATATTTTATTAATTAATGATACCATAACTATATTTAAGTAGTGGACAGGGTGATTGCAGACACACTGGCTCTCTGCCCATTGAAGGTTGAGTACTAAGTGATCAGCAGTGTCTGATCGCTCAGTTCTCAGTGTTGAGGCAGTGGGAGACAGATGCAGCATCAGGTCGATGCTGCATCCACCTAGGCAAGTATGTATGTTAGTTATTTTATTTATCTGTAAGCATAGATGTACAGGGAAAAAAAAAACAATGTGCAGGAAGTATCCCTTGCATACTGCTTCCTTGCCAACTACTGATGTCACCTGGCCCATTCATTTACATGGTCAGGTATTACCAACCATGTGGGCAAATGGGTGGGAAATGGATTCTTACAACACGTGGCCATATTTGGGTAATGATGTCACTACTAAATCTGCCCCTTCCTTTATATAACCAATGACAGCTCGGGGAGCTGTCTTCTAGCTAGTGTTACAGTCACGGATCAGTCATGTGTGGCAGGTCTTTGGGGTTTTTTTTGGAAAGGCAGTGGCAGGCATTGTGATTGAAGCTGGATTTACAATGAGGGGTATTACAGGTTACATTTTTTGGGGGGAACTATCTGTTCTATCTCCATACTTATTAACCTAGGGAGTGCTATCTGGGGGAGCCCTAATTATTAATGTTCCTGCTGCATGTATTTTTTTTTTCAATGGTACATGTTCCCCAAGGTAGTGCTAACTCTCATGCTACTTTTTGACATTCCCTTGCCTATTAGGCCAGAAAATTTGGCATATTTCATTTGACATATTCAGTTTCCATTGAGTTCATTGGGGTTCAATTTTGGCTCTGAACTCCAAGACAGTTCAACTTATCACTAGTCTTTAGTAAATCAATTCCACTATAATAAATTTAAATGAACAATTTAGAACAGTGGTCTCCAAACTGTGGCCTGGGGGCCAGATGCCACCCTTTGCATGTTTTTATCTTGGGGCACTATTTCATCTACTAATACCAACAGTTGGGTAATAATTCCCTCTACTTACACCAATGAAGGGGGCACACCTCCTTCCAATGACACCAACGGTGAGGCACAGTTCCTCCCAGTGACACAATTGATAATGTCCAATGACAACAATGATAGGGCACAATTCCTCCCAGTGATACAAATGATAGGGTCCAATTACATCAATGATGGGGCAGAATTCCTCCCAATGACACCAAACAATGGGGCATTATTTTTTTTCTACTGATGTCAGGACCTTTTCTACTCCCACTGGCCGCAGTCTGGCCCTCGTAAATTCTGAAGGACAGTAAACTGGCCCTTTGTTTAGAAAGTTTGGAAACCCCTGATCTAGAAGACTCAGCAGTGATGCATTGTTTATAGGTACCAGTATCAAGACATGGTTCTTTTAGAGGAAACACAAAACATTGGATTGTATGATACACCAGTATGATTCTATTCTAAGAAGTTCCTGTGCATAGAATGAGTATTCATATCTTAAGAAAACCATATGTTCATTGGTCTCAAACATGTCTCTGAGATAACTAATGACATTTATTCTAGAAGTCAATGCGGTTAAGTCAATTTCATAAGTTATAAATAAACTATTACACTGAAATTCCTCCTACATGGAGAAAGAGCCAAATAAACCATTCTCCTGAAATATAAAGGTACAAAGAAAGCAGTACATAGGAAGTGGAAGATAAAAATTGCATAACTTGAATTCCCTATCATACATTTATCTTGTTTAGCATGGTTTTCTTAGTCATTTAAAAGGATAAAGTGACAGACACTAGAAAGATAACTGGATGCTGACCAGAGCTCGGAAAAAAATAACTGTATCATAGGGAATATGTACACAATATATACTTAAATTGCTACACTTCAAATGCTAAATCACTCAACTGAAATGTGCAAAATAATGAAATGCATACATGTATAATTGTAAAATTATTTGCAGCGTGTATTTTGTTTTTTAAGTTGTGCAATGACAAGCTGTTTTTTTTGTTTTCATTTCGGAAATTTTAGAAAATGAAAACATAACAAAAGATTTCTACCTCCAGCAAAGCAGACAACACACAGACTAAGTACAGTTTTAAAACGGTGTAGTCAGAACTACTCTACTCAAACGTCCAGTAGCAGTGCAGCAATTTAAGGACTTACTTACTGGTAGAACCTTTATGAGCAGGTCTGGTAGACCAAAAGCCACAACAAAATCAAGTCAAGTTTGATAATGACATAATCTCAGGACAATAGCTAAATATTGGTCGAAATAAGCAGTCTCACTTTCAACTATGAAGAGAAGACTTTGAACTATAGCTTTGATGGGTTGAGTGGTAGTAGGAAAGCCATTCCTAAACTGGCAAAGTAATAAATAGAGGCTTGCCTAGGCAGGGAACCACCACCAGTGCCCTCCTTGGTAAAAAGGCAACATGGAAGGTGACACTAAAACTCTAAAATAAACACATAATGTGATAAAAAAAAGGGAGAAATATAAAAAGAAAGCGTGATAATATAGAATAATGCAAAAAAACATAAAAAGTATACACAGTACATAAGTAGGATAACTGCTAGAAAAGAAGTAGATTAATGTTCAGGAAGAAAACATGATTAGTAACCCCATTTTTTCATTGGACAGTGTGAAAAGGAAAATGTGGCCTTGTGCATGTGCAGTAAGTCACTATGGAATGCACTTTCGGATTCGAGTGGAGCACACTTATTGAACACTTCCTGCCCTCAAAGTGCAGGCTGGCACTTCACTTGAACTCTCCATTCTGAATACAAGGCTATAGGTAGGACCTGACTACCATCAAATTTTTACTTGCCACAAGCAATGGGTTTTCATCGTATATGGTTCAGTTATTACCCATATATTTTCAGGTCTCTGGTACCCTGGCCTTGGCATTAGCAACTTGTCTGGAGGCTGGCTTTTACTGCATGACACTGCTGGCAGGCCTGCTAGTAATGGTGGCAGATGATTGTAATAGTGGCATGCCAACACCAGTGGCAGGAGATGGTAATATTGTAATATCAATGTGATCAATGGGAGTATCAGCTGCAGGAGTTTGGTACTCATTGCTGACACAGGACTGGAAGCATTGTATAGACATGTATGAAGAACTGTACAGCAGTAACTATCTCTCCTTGAAACCACTCCAACTGTCAGCTGTCCCTATCTCATCCAACTCCAAAAGTCTCAGACAAAATGCTGATGGAAAAGCTGACTACCCCATTTTTGGCTATACTTGACACCTGATCATCTGGCCACATTTCATGGCTCATGTAATGCATTATAGTTATTTAGGTCTTGGAACAGCAGCAAACAAACTCAATATTTAACAGTTTTTACAAACTGCAGACATAGTAACTTTCAAGTTAAACTCAACCTAAACTGAAATCTCATCCCTACTGACAAGGGATGAGCATTGGGTTTGGACCAAACCTGAATTTGGTCTGAATTTTACCTGTTTCGCATTTGGTGAACAGCCAAACTATTATTATTATTATACAGTATTTATAAAGCGCCAATAGTTCACTCAGCGCTGTATATTACAAAGGGGGACAGAACATGTGACAGAACAATACCAATACAATGCAAAACATGAGGGGATTGAGGGCCCTGCTCTTTGGAGCTTACAATCTAGGAGGGAGGGGATGGTGGCACAGGAGGAGATAGCTGTGGGGGATGGAGTGGTAGGAAGAGTGGAGGAGGTTGGCAAGTTAGCAGGGGGTGGGGTAGGCTTCCCTGAAGAGATGAGTTTTCAGGGTGCGCCTAAAGGAGAGGAGAGTAGGTGATAATCTGATGGGTTGGGGCAGGGAGTTCCAGAGGATGGGTGACACCCTGGAGAAGTCCTGGAGGCGGGCATGGGAGGAGGAGGCCAGGGAACTAGAGAGAAGGAGGTCTTGTGAGGAGCGGAGTGTGCGTGCTGGGCGGTACTTGGATATTAGGTCAGTGATGTAGTTCGGGGCAGTATGGTGGACAGCTTTGTACGTCAGTGTTAGGATTTTGAATTTGATCCGTTTCGCAATCGGAAGCCAGTGGAGAGATTGGCAGAGGGGGGGTGGAGGAAACGGAGCCCAACCCCTCTCAACCCCCCACCTCACCCCCTCAGTCTCTGCCCAAATCACACACCCACTGAGCAACACACCAGACTAGAATGGGGTGTTTGCAGACACACTGGCCCTTCGGGTCTGGTATTTATTTTAAGGGGGGGACCCAAAGCAAAAAAATAAAGAAATCTATATCAGACCTTTATCTGAGCATTCAGCTTGGTGGGTCGGGAAAAGACATTTGTGGCCCTAACCTTCTAACCCATAGCAGGTCACATGTGCTCAACATTGGGAGGTTACCTTGCTAGGGAGGAGCCCCATGGCAAAGCAGCTTTCCCCCTGATGAGGACAAGGATCTCTTCTCAACAACTCTGGCCCAGTGGCTGAGGGGGTGTGTGAGTGGTTCTGACGAAGCTGAGTAAGATACTCCCATCAGCGAAACTCTTTGATGTCACACATCAGTGATGTCACTACAGGCTGGTGCATCAGCGCCATACACCCCTAGTCCTGGTGGGGACAAGGAATACACGCCTGTGCTGGGCGTTCATCAATCTACATGTGCACCTAGATGGAAGCGGAGCCTGTCCATTTAGGGTCCTGATGCTGGCGGTTGCCTCCGGGACTCCGGGCTTGAATCACACAAAAGGAGGAACAGTGCATTGTCTCTCTCTGACTGAGCAGGTGGTGAGTGACATTCTTCTCACACAGAACCAGCCTTACGGCCCTATGACCTTCACTACTTGAAGCCTCTATAGTGACTACTTTATTGACTTTCCCTCTGTTACTTTTTCTATCACAGGATGGAGACAATGTCATACTTCATAGACGGTGAGCAGCACCCTACCCCTACTGTCCAGTACGGACTTCCTTACTGCCTTCACGTCAGCTATAAGTTAAAAGAGATATTTAGGCTATATACAAATGACCTAGAGTTGTTGTCTCTACAGCATAATTACATACATGGCCTGTCATGATGTCCTTTTATTTTTTCTTGTTTTAGGTTGTTTTTTTGCATTATCTAATTTTGTGGTGATAGCTAACCGTGGTCTTTACCTAAGTGTCTTATTACATGCAATTTTGTAATAAAAGCATAATTTTTTTATGACTTTTTGGGTATCACATTTTGTCCATAATGTAACCGCTTTTCTTTGTGAATTCCTTTTTACACTGTTTTCTTTTTGCTGCGTGTAAGTGGGTTGCTTATTGGAATCTGGAACCTTTAAAATAAAAAGGGCCCCCCCCCCGGATATCTGCTGCTCTATGTGAATGAGTGGGTGGACTTAGTACCCCTACTCTTTCACAAAACAATGTAAAGTAAATGAACACACTGTAGCAGAGCATCCCAGAGGGTGCCTAGGAAAGTTCTGTTAGGGGTTTATAGGTCTCCCAGGTTCCTCTCACATATACAGTATTTAGGGCTTTCTGATCCATGGTCCAGTGCAGGGTTTACTCCTGTCTCCACTGGTAATTTAATCTCACCTGGAACCTGGAACCAAAGCTCTCGGCTTGGAGATCAGACAAGTCCTGTCTGAGAGAGCAGAAAGGTTGTTAAAGCTAACAAGCTGTATATGTGGAGGCTGACAAGTGGTAGGCTTTCTCAGCCTGTGAGTTAGTACCTGTATAGTGTATTGTGTAGTTCTGCTGGGATATGGCTAGGCTTTTGTTTTGGTATTTCTTTTTTTTTTGCTGCTTTGTTCATTTTCCGAACCACTCTACAGCACCTGTGCACAATCTTGTATATATCACCAATAAACCCCACACTATTTGCCACCACCTCATTGGATTTGGTATCTGTGCCTGCTTACTCCAGGGGGCTTATGTACCAGCTATCACGCCCCAGCTCACAATATAAACACACCTTGATAATTCCTTTATTAAACAAAATATTCTACCATGGTGTAAATCCATATACTGTATATGATATTAATAATTCAGTTTACTGAGATTTTTATATCTATTGCAACACTTTGGTGCAAGGGCAAGATTTGCCCTTTGTCAGACAGCTGTATTACTGTTCACAGCTTCCTATTATACAAGCATTGTCCCTGTTTGATATGTGTTAGCTTGCGTACTTGCAGCCAGTTCTACTGCACTTTACATTTCTTAAATTAAGTTTGCAATCAGTCTCCTGTGTCATCACTCTGATCACTAACTAATCACATCCGCATCGCATTTGCATTTTTGGATTCAGTGATATATTTTGTTATCCGTGAATAAAAATTAAAAAAAACATAAAATACTGGCTAAGACTTTAAACTTCACTATTATCGACGGTATATCATAAAACTGAAAGATAAGTAGAATTATACCTGCCAGATGGTAATCCTTTGATACAAAAATAACATTATCCAAAATGTATTAATGTATAGAATATCTTTTCATAAATATAGCAAGCAAGTCTTAAAAATGTTACCAAAAATATATCAAAATAAACAAAGACAGACACTCTCCTCAAAAGATATGCCTATTTCAATGCTGCATAAATTCTAAAGGTGGGATAGACCCCCTGCAGCTGTTATCCGTTTGGGTTTGTACCCCTGCATATCCATTGAGTTTGTTATATATTAATAGAAGGCAGAGCCACTTTATACAGGATGAGGTCCACTGATCTGCAAGTCATGGCAAGTAATTCACTATGTAAGAGTACATGCACTCTGGATGTTGAAAACAACTGCTCTGAATGTTTGTTTTTGGAATCCAGAAAAATGTTTGACACTGGTAAATGTGTGTACCGCTTTTACCTGTGTTGACCAGCAATGAGCACTTGGGCATTTATTTATTTTATCGGCTGTAAATATACTACATTGCCAAAAGAACTGGGATGCCTGCCTTTACACAAACATGAACTTTAATGGCATCCCAGTCTTAGTCCGTAGGGTTCAGTAGTGAGTTGGCACTCCCTTTGCACTATAACAGCTTCAACTTCTCTGGAAGGCTGTCCATAAAATTTAGGAGTGTGTCTATGGGAAGGTTTGACCATTCTTCCAGAAGTGCATTTGTGAAGTCAGGCACTGATGTCGGACGAGAAGGCCTGGCTCACAGTCTCCGCTCTAATTCATCCAAAAGGTGTTCTGTTGGGTTGAGGTCAGGACTCTATGCAGGCCAGTCAAGTTCCTCCACCCCAAACTAACTCATCCATGTTTTTATGGACTTTGCTTTGTGCACTGGTGCGCAGTCATGTTGGAATAGGAAGGGGCCATCTTTCACAAATGTTTGTAGAAGCAGTCTGTATGCCTAGGTGCTTGATCTTATATACCTGTGGCAATGGAGGTGATTGGAACACCGGAATCCAATGATTTGGAGGGGTGCCCCAATTTGTTTGCCAATATAGTATATATATATATATATATATATATATATATATATATATACAGTTGCAAGAAAAAGTATGTGAATCCCTTGGGATTACGTGGAGTTTTGCATGAATTGGGCACAACATTTGCTCTGAACGTCATCTAAGTCTCAACAATAGAAGAACACAGTCTGCTGAACATAATACTACACAAACATTAGATGTTGCCATGGTTTAATTGCACATAACATGTAAACATTCACAGTGCAGGGAGGAAAAAGTATGTGAACCTTTGGACTTAATAACTGGTTGATCCTCCTTTGGCAGCAATAACCTCAACCAAACGTTTCCTGTAGTTGCAGATCAGACCTGCACAACGATCCGGAGTAATTTTGGACCACTCCTCTTCACAAAACTGTTTTAGTGTAGCAATATTCTTGGGATGTCTGGTGTGAATCGCTCTCTTAAGGTCATGCCACAGCACTTCAATCGGGTTGAGGTCAGGACTCTGACTGGGCCACTCCAGAAGGCGTATTCTGAGCTGTTGCAGCCATTATTTTGTTGAATTACTTGTATGCTTTGGGTCATTGTCCTGTTGCATCACCCATCCTCTGCGGAGCTTCAGTTGGCGGACAGATGGTCGTACGTTTTCCTGCAAAATGTCTTGATAAACTCTGGAATTCATTTTCCCATCAATGACAACAATCCGTCCAGGCCCTGAGGCAGCAAAGCAGCCCCAAACCATGATGCTCCCTCCGCCATGTTTTACAGTGGGGATGAGGTTTTGATGTTGGTGTGCTGTGCCTTTTTTTCTCCACACATAGTGTTGTGTGTTCTTCCCAAACAACTCAATCTTGGTTTCATCTGTCCACAGTATATTTTGCCAGTAGTGCTGTGGAACATCCAGGTGCTCTTTTGCAAACTTCAAACGTGCTGCAATATTCTTTTTGGACAGCAATGGCTTCCTCCGTGGTGTCCTCCCATTTACTCCATTCTTGTTTAATGTTTTCCTTATTGTAGATGTGTCAACAAAAATGTTAGCATGTGCCAGAGATTTCTGTAGGTCTTTAGCTGGCACTCTGGGATTCTTCTTTACCTCATGCAGCATTCTGCGCTGTGCTCTTGCAGTCATTTTTACAGGACGACCACGCCTAGGGAGAGTAGCAACAGTGCTAAACTTTCTCCATTTGTAGACAGTCTGTCTTAACGTGGACACATGAACATCAAAGCTTTTGGAGATACTTTTGTAACCCTTTCCAGCTTCATGCAAGGCAACAATTCTTGATCATAGGTCTTCTGAGAGCTCTTTTCTGCGAGGTATGGTTCACATCAGACAGTGCTTCTTGAAACCAGTAAACCCAAAACAGGTGTGTGTTTTTTAAGGGCAGGACAGCTGTCAGCAACACATCCAATATCATCACACTGATTGGAGTCAAGGTTGGCTCACTCCTGGCTCCAATTAGCTCTGGGAGAAGTCATTAAGCTAGGGCCTCACATACTTTTTCCTCCCTGCACTGTGAATGTTTACATGTTATGTGCAATTAAACCATGGCAACATCTAATGTTTGTGTAGTATTATGTTCATCAGACTGTGTTCTTCTATTGTTGTGACTTAGATGACGTTCAGAGCACATTTTATGCCCAATTCATGCAAAACTCCACGTAATCCCAAGGGGTTCACATACTTTTTCTTGCAACTGTATGTGTATATATATATTTCTTTAGATAATAAACTACATTGTATAGCAATTGTACCTTGTGGCCATATTTAGGCAATGATTTAGTCCGCTCCATTACCTGCCCATCTGCTAAATGAGGCCAGGGATTTACAACCATGTAAGTGAATGCACCGGGTGACATCAGTGGTTGGCAAGTTTGCAGCAGCTGCTGCTTCTGTAGCAACCATTGACACCTGGAAGCTGTCACATTAAGCTCATTCATAATCTTTAATAGACCAAATAAAAGAAGTTTATTGTTTGGGTGTATATACACTTCAATTAGCGTGTGCGTGTATAAGCAAAACTTGTTTTTCAGTTTTACATAGAGCAGGAAAGGAATAAAACCCCTGATAACTTTTTATTGTTGCCTGTGTCCCCAATAGGTGGATTCATTGTCACCTAGATAGAAAGTGATAAATTCCTAATTTATCAGGTGTCATCAGAACAGGAGACTAGAGTAAATCTTCAGTAGGTATACCTGGTCTGATTACGACTGTCTACAAACGAGGATTTCTCCTCCTAATGTAGAAAGTTTCTCCCATGTGTCTTCAGAACAGGAAGTGTTTGGAAAGCTCCTCAACAAGACATAGAAAGCAAAATAGATAAACAGACATGCGTTTTTTATTATTATTATTATTATTATTATTATTATTATAATATAAGATTTATATCATGCCAACAGTTCGTGCAGCGCTTTACAAAACCCTCTTAAATCCAAAACTAAAAAACAAAAAATATTTTCTATATATATACTTTAGGAAATGAATTCAGGAAAGCGGTACATGTAAACATTAGGTATTTGAAGTTTTTATGACATTTTTCAGACATGCTACCTGATTTATTTTCAGATACATTCTGACTTACTGGCCATTTTTCTGAAATTTATGCAGCCATCAGACAGGTAAACAATTTTTTTACTGATTACACAGGGTTGAACATCAACATGTTAAAAGAGCTTCTGTGTCTTTTTAGCTTTTTCAGGCAGGAAATCATAGAGCAAGTATTTGACTTTCAAATTGCAGACATCACATTAAACATATACTGAGACTCTGTAGGACTTGCCGTAAGCAAGCAGTTAGGATTTTTCTTTCTCTTTACAATAATTATGAATCATCTCAACATGTGCATCTTTACTACACTGCTCAAAAAAATTAAAGGATCTCAATGGGGAAAAATATCATGCTGGATATCTATAATGATATGGACTGGGTAATGCGTTAGGAATGTAAGGATGCCGCATCATTTGATGGAAATGAAAATTATCAACCTACAGAGGACTGAATTCAAAGATACCCTAAAAATCAAAGTGAAAAAATGATGCAGCAGGCTAGTCCATTTTGCTTAAATTTCATTGCAGCAACTCAAAATGGTACTCAGTAGTTTGTATGGCCCCACATGCTTGTATGCATGCCTGACAACGTCGGAGCATGCTCTTAATGAGACAATGGATGGTGTTCTGGGATGTTTCCTCCCAGATCTGGACCAGGGCATCACTGAGCACCTGGACAGTCTGAGGTGCAACCTGGTGGCGTCGGATGGACTAAAACATGATATCCCAGAGGTGTTCTATTGGATTTAGGTCAGGTGATCTGATCATGGGGGCTATTCAATGATATTAATTCTTTCATCTGCCTGCATACTCTCGCCACATGAGGCCGGGCATTGTCATCCACCAGGAAGAACCCAGAACCCACTGCACCAGCATAGTGTCTGACAATGGGTCCAAGGATTTCAACCCGATACCTAATGGCAGTCAGGGTGCCATTGTCTAGCCTGTAGAGGTC
The DNA here is from genome assembly GCF_062004578.1 of Staurois parvus. NCBI lineage: Eukaryota > Metazoa > Chordata > Amphibia > Anura > Ranidae > Staurois > Staurois parvus. Next base: position 7,796,913 of record NW_028317808.1, read on the forward strand.
TGTGCGTCCTTCCATGGATATGCCTCCCCAGACCATCACTGACCCACCACCAAACCGTTCTTGTTGAATGATGTTACAGGCAGCATAACGTTCTTCACGACTTCTCCAGACCCTTGTGCTCAGGATGAACCTGCTTTCATCTGTGAAAATCACAGGACGCCAGTGTCAGACCTGCCGACTCTGGTGTTCAATGGCAAATTTCAATCGAGCTCTCTGGTACCGGACACATCGAGCCCACAGGCCACCCTCATGAAGTCTATTTCTGATTTTTTGGTAAGCGAAATTCACACCAGTGGCCTGCTGGAGGTTATTTTGTAGGGCTCTGCCAGTGCTCATCCTATTCCTCCTTGCACAAAGGAGCAGATACCGGTCCTGCTGATGGGTTAAGGACCTTCTATGGCCCTGTCCATCTCCTAGAGTAATTACCTGTCTCCTGGAATCTCTTCCATGCTCTTGACGCAGCAAACCTTCTGGCAATGGCACGAACACTCCTGGAGGAGTTGGACTGCCTGTGCAACCTCTGTAGGGTCCAGGTATCGCCTCATACTACCAGTTGTGACACTGACCTTAGGCAAATACAAAACTAGTGAAAAAAAGTCAGAAAAAATGAGTAGGGAAAAAAGATTCTGTGGCTTCCACCTGTAAAACCATTCCTGTTTTGGGGGTTGTCTCATTGTTGCCCATCTAGTGCATCTGTTGTTAATTTCATTAACACCAAAGCAGCTGAAACTGATTAACAACCCGTTCTGCTACTTAACTTACCAGATCAATATCTCAGGAGTTTAATTAACTTGATGCTGTATTCTGATTAAAAAGTGTTCCTTTAATTTTTTTGAGCAGTGTATATACAGTATTCAATAAAATCACCAACCTTCAGAGTAGGAAACTGATTTTTAAAGGACCTGTACTATAAATCTCAGGTCTGCTGAGAGCCTTTTTATGGGTTTTTAGCTAAGCCATAACACTGATAGAAGTAACACCCACAACAGTAAAATCAGTCTGTATATGCAGTAGTGCATGCTTGTTATACTCACTGTGGAACCTAAGGGGTTAATCCTCGGCATTGTGTAAAAAAAGCCATTTGAACTTCCTCTTCATATGTCCACGTCTTATCAAGAGATAAGACACAGCCATTCTGCATATGCTCAGTTTAGTGTGTATTGCTAGAGAGGTTTTTTATTTTCTTGGGAGGGTGCATGTGATCAGCACAGGGCCAATCAGCACTGTCCAGACAGAGGTCAGGGGTTCTACATCCTCCTGGAGCAGAAATAAAACTCCTGATCCTGCTTTAACCAGTGCTCTGTTGAACACTGAGAGAAGTCACAAGACTGCTCTAACTGCTGATGAGAAATGGTATTTAGCAGTTTATATTTACTAAAATATTCGCACTTCCATGTTCTGTGTATGGTGGGAGACCATATAGAGTGAATGCGGGGTCCTGGGTTTAGTAACACTTTAAGGGATGCATACTCATCACCATGTGTTCTAATTTGCTAGTAATGTATACTGGCACACAGTCAACAATTCCAGTTGCCAAACTGCAGCTTTTACAAGCCTTAGAGCCAACTGTGGCTGAAAGTCTGGGGAAGCTGCAGAAAATGGCAATATCCTGGGCCAAGGTTAGAAAGTATGTACTACAAAAATGTCCAAAGTAATTAGGGAGTCGGTCCACCTAAAGGTAATATTTTATTAAAGGTGGACCTTGATGGGCTTAGTCTACCAATGGCGTCTTATATGTCTTGGATATAGAAACATTTTCCCTGCTATAATTCCAAACTGTGTTCTTATCTATCTTAGTATTTCAGTTGTAGTCACCCATCTTTTTTGTGTCCCAGGACTCCTATTACATTTTCCATAATATGAAATGGAGATATAGATAGAAAAGAGGGCCTCCTTCTAACATGCTGTATACAGTAGATGTGCAGACCCAGGAGCTCATGTACCCAAACTGTCAGGTTTAATACTTCAGCCTATGCTGAAACTGGAATATAAGTTAAAGAGAACCCGTTTGCTAATTCTATCAGTTAAAATAGGAACACTTTAAAGAGAAAACTACTTTATTTATGCTCCTAAAGCAGTAATATTAGTTTTATTTAACAAAAAAAAGATACACATCCAACATTTGATCTTTTGGCATGGCTAAATTTAACATATGGTTTAAAAATCAAGATCACTGATGGAAAACTCTATGAATCATGTATCATCTCTCAATACGTAGTAACTAGTGAACTTAAGTTAACCAAATACTCACTGTAACTGCTAATCAGACATACTTAGCAGTCAGGAGATATTTTGTCTCATTCCTGTATACAAAGTTATTCATAATATTCTAGCTAAATACTTATACGGCATCTGCTTCTTAACATAAAAAAAAATATTTCCCAAGATTTTATCAATGAGATATTTTTTCATTTTATAAAAGCATATTACATTTAGAATATATTTCATATTGGTAAATTTAAATATACCTTAAATGCAACTTATTTTTTATTATAAAAATAATGCAGAATAAAATCCCAGTTGATATCCACGGGAACATATTACTTTAATGCATCGTTAAGTATACATTCATATTTTTTATATATCCTTAGCTGCGTAGATGATCATATGTGGAGTAATTCATTCTCAAAATTTTAAGAAACCCTGAAGTCTTTGACTAAGCCAGCCCCACCATCCGAGAAGTGACTTGACAGCCTTCCAATTTTCTAAAATTTACTGTAAGCAAAGCAAAACCTCTGGGCTGTGGAGTAGAGTCCCGGGAGGCCCAGCTTGGAGAACCTTATTACTTCTCTTGTGGATCCTATCTTGATTCAGCTCTGTGCCCATCTACAGCAGCACTGGTCTGCATTTCTTTCCTCACAGGACACAGTGGCATCCATTGGCTGCACTATGTGTGTCTATGGAGCAGCTTACTATGATGATAACATCATGCAGTTGCTTCAGATTTGTCGGCTTCACAGCCACAATGCAAATCTCCTGTTCCCCCACATCCCAAAGGTGCTCTATTGGATTGAGATCAGGTGACTGTGGAGGAGATTAGAGTACAGTGAACTCATTGCCATGCTCATGAAAGCAGTTTGAGATTATTTGAGCTTTGTGTCATGATATCCTGCTGGAAGTGGCCATCACAAAATGGGTACACTGTAGTCATAAAGAAATGGACATGGTCAGCAACATAATTTAGATAGGCCATGACGTTTAAAAAATGCTCAATTGGTACTAAGGGGCCCAAAGTGTGCCAAACAAATTTCACTCACACCATTGAACCAACACCACCAACCTGAACCATTGATACAAGGCAGGATGGAACCATGCTTTCATGTTGTTTATGCCAAATTCTATCCCTAGCATCTGAATGTTGCAGCTGAAATCATCAGACCAGGCAATGTTTTTCCGATCTTATATTGTCCAATTTTGGCAAATTGTAGCCTCCGTTTCATGTTCTTAGGTGACAGGACCCGTTGGCACCCGTTGTGGTCTTCTGCTGCTGTAGCCCATCTGCTTCAAGGTTCGCTGTGTTGTGTATTCAGAGATGGTATTCTGCATACCTTGGTTGTAATGAGTGGTTATTTGAGTTACTGTTGCCTTTCTATCATCTCAAATCAGTCTGAGGCTGAAGCTGTCTGTTACTCTATCAGGTTGCAGAGGCTATACAAACACAGTAGCATGTCCTAATTTGATAAGTGTGCAGGTTTGAGTGTGTTGCCCCAAATACATACTGTCAGTGTGTGGAGGCCATACAGCTGTATCCACACGTTTGTCAAAATAGGACCTGCAGCAACCCCACAGCATAATATAGGCTGCCTACACAGCTATAGCCACATTTAGAAAAAAATCCACACTGATTTACACTCTACAGGCCACAGAGCCCATGTGAATGAGCCCCAAGACCTCATTTACACACAGAACTTTATTTATTTATTACAGGTACTTATATAGTGCCGTCAATTTACGCAGCGCTTCACTTATATATTGTACATTCACATCAGTCCCTAACCCTCAAGAAGCGTACAATCTAATGTCCCTAACTCACATTCATACATACACATACTAGGGCCAATTTAGACAGGATCCAATTAACCTACCAGCTTGTCTTTAGAGTGTGGGAGGAAACCGAAGTATCCGGAGGAAACCCACGCAGGCACAGGGAGAACATGCAAACTCCAGGCAGGTGGTGCCGTAGTTGGGATTCGAACAGCCTAGTACTGCCAGGCGGAAGTGCTAACCATTTAGCCACTGTGCTGCCCCAGTACAGTTTTATCTTTTAGATTTAGCATGAATTTTGTAACTTATGTCATGTTTGTGTTCACTAATCATGGTTTTAGTGTGTCTTTAGTGAAAATATTATTTTGATATTTTTGGGGGTAGGGTGGGCATGTCAGGTGGGCTGTATGGGGTCCCATGATTTCTAAGAGCAGTCCTGGTCACAGTTCATATTGTTTAAACCAGTTTTTCAAAATGTATTTAGGAAATGAAAAAGGATGTGAAACTGAGGAAGGGGATTGTATGGCTAGAATACATTCTGGTCAGGTGCATTCATTTATCTACCATGTTTTTCTGCGTGTGTTAATATTGTTGCTTTTACATATTTTAACAACTGTTTAGAGCTACATATTTTGTATGTGCCCATTTTCTCAGAGACATTGGTAAAAGTTCAAATACTGTATGTATAAGCTTCTCTCCTAAGCCTTGCCTTATAAAAGCACTTACACAGACTTTCAGGCATGTTGTTTCCAGATGTAGGCCCCAAGTGACCTGTCAATTGCTTCCTGTTCAGTTCCAAGGTTTGTGAGCAGATGGAATTACACATGATGTGAACTCTGAATGTGCTCTCTCCATACTTAATTACTGTTTTCAAGGTGTCTGCCCAGTTCCTAGCAAAGGTTTCATTGTGTTCCCTCCCCAGAAAGCAAAAGTCTTGTTAAACCACCCAGCGCTTAATGATTAAGTACTGGAATTAACTTTCCTTCACATAAAGGTGTTACTGGCTCTTAGAATATAATGGAGTTTTCCATGGTGTTTGCTCCATATCTTCTGGAATGATGTTTCATTTAAATTTGAAAAGCAAATGTTAATACCGCGGACCAGTAAGTCTTTATCCTTCAAATAATAGCATAGTGTGCTCAGCAACATAGCACATCAGACATTCAGAAAATCCATAGAAGAATGGTGAAAAACAAAATGTATTATTTTATGTAAAAAAGGGCAATGCAAAGTGCTTTAGCAAACTAAATATCAGCGTACATCTATTTCAAAGCCCAAATTTAGGCATTTTTATAAATGGTGTCCCAACTATAGTAAAAAAAAGAAAGCGGTTGTAAAGGCTGAAGGTTTTTTACCTTCATGCATTCTATGTCCTTGTCATCTGTAATGACCTCAGGGTGAATAACTCTACACCAAGTTCACTATTTGAACCACTGATACAAACTGTAAACTGATACATTCTGCTGGAGCTTGAATTTATGAAAAACAGCTGGCTTAATCACCAGATGAAAACAGAAGAAAGAAAACCTAAAAAGGAACTAATACAGCCATCACATCTAAGAATTGGTAAGCTGCAATATAGTCAATGTTTGCTTGGAGTTTAATCTGCTTTAATATGTAGTCCTCTATTTTGTAAAAGAATGTTTACTTTTCAAGCTGCTTATTCCATTGCCCTTACTTCTCATCCTTGCCTAGATGGCAGGATGTACTGGGCATAGGATGTGTTCTCTCAGGCAGCTTCAGCCTCATTTCCTATCCACACATGCGCAATCTTTCACTCACACAGAAGGCTGAGCTGCAAGAGAGAGCAGACTGTACATTCATGGGAAGGGAAGACGCTGAGTGCTCATTCATATGTTGTTGGTTCAGCGCATCCGGCACTTGGTGCATTCTACCATCTAAGCAAAATGGAGAGGGAAGGGCAATGGCATAAGCAGCTTAAAAAGTAGGCTTTCTTTTACTAAACAGAGGGCTGTATTTTAATGTACTAAGGAAGCTGTAATGCATAAGGATTGTTGACAAATGTCATTAACCTCCCTGGCGGTATTCCCGAGTGTAGCTCGGGATAAAGTTTCAGCACCACAAGCGGTAACCCCGAGCTACACTCGGGAATACCTTGCAGCATTACTCCAGGATCCCTCGATCACTTACCTTGTTCTTCGCTCCCGCGATGTCCCTCCTGCAGCGTCCCTGGCCATCTCCTCCGGCCGATGCCAGCATCCGTCTTCCGGGTTCCGTTCCCTGCGATGTCGGGATGTACGGGACGTAACCGGCGGGAAATTTAAAAATTTTAAAAAGTGACTTTCATTCCATACACTAAAATCACATAGTAAAACATTACTGTATAAAACCATTTCACATACATTTTGTCCCGAGTGCTTTGTCCTGTGCCCTGCCTGCATTTTTACTGTTCTTTCTGCCTGGAAACTGAGAAATGTCCATGACATCCAAAAAGCGTCCCTTTAGGTCAAAAGTGGTTTTAAACCAGATAAAGAACAGCAATAGTAAATTAGAACTACTTGCAGAATTGAGTGATAATGATTCGTGGGGAAATTCGTCATCAGACACTGAAAACGATTTTGCGACTAAGATCAGTGATGTGCGAACTTGGCGCTATATTTCAAATTTCAGTGTTTTTGGTTTGATTACATTATTGAATTAAATTTATTATTATATTATTATTTTTTATGATTATTTATTAAATTATAATTTATGATTACATGTTTCAAATTTTAACATACCCGGGATGTTTACTAGACTCTTGTTCGGACAGATTTCAGTGAGTTATTCCTAAGAATTACAGGCCTACAATACAAAAACAACATATTTCCATGCAAAAAAAGTACCGATTTGTGCACAGAAATACTGACATAATCAGACCGCTAGGGAGGTTACAGGTAAACCAAACTTTTAGGTTGCCATGTTTCTGTGAATCTACAAACTCAGCCAACCAAGTTTACCAGGCCCCACTATTTCCCAGTGGGGTGCTACATTATTATGTTCATCCTCCAGGAATGCAAGTGTGATTCCCATAAATGTGCACTTATTTAAGCTCTGCTATGATCAGCAAAGTTATGGTAAAAGCATCATCTGTTTGAAAACCCATGCCTCGTTTAATAGTAACCAAAAGTTAAATTCTAAAAATATTTACTTTGGATTTTTTATTTTTATCATACGTTTAATATATGTGTGTGTAAAAAGGATATTTCTTTTAACCAACAGTTTGCTTGTTAACTGTTTTTTTCATTTACAAGGCTCTCATTTGCCTGTTTTATATCTTAGGCTCCATAAGTGCTAAGAAAAAGTGTTTTTTCCATATTGCTACACCCCTTAGTCTCATGGGCCATGACAAATTGCTATCCATATTATTTTCCTCTTTTGTGTAATGCTTCAATCTGTTAATAAAAGCACAAATGCTGAATTGAAGATAAAACTCATATACTTGTTTTCGTGTTACTAGTGGCCGGTTCTAGGTCAGTGTTTTACATACAAGCTACTAATGAAATAATTATGCAGCATTAGACATTTTTTGTAAGTTGGCGAAGTTTATTGTAATATGCTGTTCTTAGTTGGGGAAAGATCTGCCAAAATACTGTGGAAAAGGATATTTCCACCAATTTTTTAACTCCTCAGATAATGGTAAATGTTGGCAGGACTGAAAGTGTACAGATTAAATAATCATAGGGAAACGAATATACATTGTACTATGGAATATTTCCAGTAGCTGGATAAAGTATGTAGCATGAAATGGAGCTAGTGCTGTGTTTTATGTTTAGTTTTTACATGTAGCGCTACCCCTAGAGGAGCCTCTTAATAGTTTGGGTTCTCTGTTCTTTATCTCGACTCTGTAGACAACCTCGGCCTCTCTGACACAAGATAAAATATGTAATGCTGTTGAGAGCACAAAGATAGATATTCTGCACACAACTTTAGCTCAATATCAGGAAATAGACACCAAACTGCTCAGTGAAAACAGAACGTAGTATATTGTAACATGTTAGAGTGATTGTAACCTTTCACCTTGTAAAGCAACCCATTCAGTTTAAAATAGAAATGAAAGACAACATATTTGTGTACAGATATAAAAAACATTGGGGTAGATTTACTAAAACGGGTGCACTCAGAATCTGAGGCAACTCTGCATGATAGCCAATCAGCTTCTAACTTCAGCTTGTTCAACTAAGCTTTGGCAATAATACCTGGAAGATGATCGGTTTCTATGCAAATTTGCACCAGATTTTGCACTCTCCAGTTTGAGTAAATAACCCTATTATGTACTCTTTTTTCCCCTTTTTTATTACATGATTACATTCCCTCTGTTCTCAGCTGCATAAGATATAGGGGAGGAGAAACAACAGGACACTGAACTTCCCAGCAAATGCCTGTGCTCATGCACAGGTGTCAGGACAAGTCTGATCATTAGAGAAGAGCAGAGTGAGTTCTCAGCACAGCTAGAGAACTGATCACGCTGTGCTCTCCTGCTTAGTGTGGTCAGCTTTTAATAGCAAAGCAGAAGGACTGACAGGAACACCAGGAATTTCACACAAAGGAAGCAATACAAAGAGAACAGGACACTTTTTCATACAAGTACATCATACAGCAGGCACATATCAGGAATGTGTAATGTTGGGTTTACATATTCTTTAAAGTAAATGGCAAAATATGCATAAAAGAGCAAATCAGATCAAAATCAGATATGAGATCAACCACAATTCAGTAGGCAGTAGGATCACAAGCTTGTAGCAGTTTGGTATGTAGCTCAATATAGTTGAATATTGAATATAGTTCAGAAGGCCACGTTGAAATTGGTGCATTGTCTCTGTAGGGTACTTTGATGATTCAATGGCTCATGGAAGACAAGTATGATACCTAGTCTTAGTTGTATAAAGTCATGTTGAAAATGCAAGTTTTTCAGCATTTTTAGCGTTTTTGCGTAATTTTGCAAAAAAAAAAAAAAAACCCAAAAATGCCAGTTTGCTGCATTAACCAGTGTTAGAGCATTTTTACACCTATAAAACTCCTCTAGAAACCCACTAGTTCTGAGGTTTTTGAATGGCAGAGATGAAATTTAAAACTCCCTAATGAGGTACCTCTTATTATGGACAACAGGCAAAGGTCTTGGGAAGCAGCTATCTGAGTGAGCAGTTTTTAAAGAGAAGTTCGAGAATTAAAAAAAACAATCATACTTACCTAGGTGGATGCTGCATCTGTCCCCCACAACCTCTAAGACCAAGAACTGAGTGATCAAAGACCATTGATCACTCAGTTCTTGGTCTTCAGTGAGCTGGGAGCTAGTGACTGTCAGTCTTCTCTGCACTGGAATGTTGGGTTGTAGATGGGGCAGGAGCAGCTGGCTCAGCAGCTGGCTCAGCAGCTGGCTCAGGCTCTCAGCAGTGCACTGAGAGACTGAGAAAGCTGCCGGTCCAGGCATCTAGGTGGTTTCTGACCTTAAAGTCAAGATCTCTCCAGAGCCTGGACCGGCTTAGCAACATCAACCGACAGCAAACTTTAGCCAGCTGTCGGCTGAACACAGGTCACAGGGGTGCAGAACTAAGTGCACTCCTGTGACCCATGGGAGAAGTAGGGCCAAAAGAGATTTGGACTTAGTTCTCTTTTTAGCCCTTGATCTTCAGCTGGATAGCATTGGGGCCCAGTCTGTCTGGTGGTGCACATGAGTATAGTTCCACTAAGGGTCTGCATGCAGCAAATAATGTTGCTAGTTAGCTGGTCAATCTCTATGTGCTCAGTTTCTGCTAACAGCAACAGGTTAATGGCAGCAGTGTCCACTCACTTTTGGATCTACTTGGAGCAGTTCTGGTCCTCACCAGAGCTGCAGGCTTGTGGCAGGTTGATGTACACACAGGAACAGCAATGTGCACACGTTGTATCTTCGAAGCAGAGAGAAAGTTCCTTGGTAGTGGCCTGAAGAAAAAAAATCTCCCCATTATGCCTGGTTTGCATTAGGAACTGTATTCCAATGGTCCATAGACTGCCAAGTAAAGTTTATTTCCTGAACTTCACCTCCCATGATTCAGTGCTGCCAACCATCAAGTCTCTTTAATCAAGCTCCTTTTGCTTTTCAACTCCCTCTGGTGGATGGAGGAGAGGTATTGTTAACCCATTCAGCTGAAGTCCATTGGGAGACACAGAAAGCATTTCAGCACAGTGTCCTAAATCACTTTGGTGTCCTTTTATGACACAGAGAATAGCTGCGATTCAACAGATCTCAGCTATTCTCTGGTCATTCACAGTTTATGACACTCAGGAGATCATGTCAGCTCTTCTCTGGAGATCTGTGTTCTCCCTCCAGATTCTCCAGCCCAGAGCTGGAGAATCGGAGGGACCGAAAACTAAGCAGAGATAATTTACCTCTGCTTAGTAAACTGATCTTTTACTATAATCTCGCGAGATTATAGTAAAATCAGCCGTTTTTCAGAGTTTGTAGACCGTTATCCAGCGTTTGGAGACCGTTCTCCCTTCGTTCGGAGAACTGCTTCATAAACTGCATTCACAGGGAAACTGTGTTCTCCGAGAATGCCGGAGAACTGAGCAGCGATCTATTACCGCTGGTTCATACACGGACACCTTTCTGTCTCTAGCCAAGCACTTGGCTACATTAGTAAGCTCCTCATATTGGCAGAGCTTCACCTCATTCACTAAGCTATGGGGGAATCTCCATTGATAAGTGAACAGCCTTTTTGCCTTAAGTAAATCAACCCTTGAATGTCATCAACACCTAAAAACAGTGAAAAGCATATGTCTCATTGTTCTTGTTGCAAAAATGCCCCTTATTTTATGCATATTATTTTTTATTATTATTAAATATCGCAGGTGGAACACTTGCTGAAATGATAGCATTGTGAATATTTAGTTATATACAAGTCTGTGAAAGGAACTGACTGATTATATGTGTGTTCCTTCTCATTTTAAATGTATATATATGTGTATTTTAAGGAAACCTATTTTGGAAAAACGTTTATGTTGTCATTGTAGATGTCTCCTTCTGAAAGTCTTAATTGCCTACCTGTCATGATGATCCTTTTGTTTCAGTACTATGGTTTTGTGACATTTATATGAGGACTTCAGTTACTCAGTTTTTCTTAATGCTACATTCACACCAACGCTTCACACTTTCAAATGTTTTTTCAAGTGTTTTTTGACTATTTTTTTTTCTTTTTAGCAGAATTGCACGTTTTTGCAGCTTTTTGTCAGACATTTTTTCAGGTATTTGTCAACTAGCCATTTAGAGTGCTACTGAAAAAGTGACAGAGAGCTGCTGTTGCATGACAAAACACTTGAAAAAAACACTTGAAAATGCTCATGTCGCGCTTTCCAGTCATTTCCATTAAAGTCTATGGGGACAAAAATGTTCAATTCTGCCTGCAAAGTAGCTCTTTGAGTGACAGGCATTTCACTACAAGAGTCAGGACACTCAGATGTGAACAAGGGCTATTGAAAATAACATCTTTTTGCTTGTCAAGCATTTTTGAGGTTTGAGCCACAAGCTACAAAATATATGTGTGAATGGGGCCTAAACATCATGCTGGCTCAGTCTCAGAAAGTATTGGAACCATGGGGTTGGTAATAATGCCCAGCCAGACAATTAGCATTTTCAGAAGTAGATTGGCAATGTCACCCATGTATTTGACAGGTTTACTTTGAGTGACCTCTTTCGACTGAGAAAACTGATAGCAGTGTATGGAGTTTTGTTGAACCATTTTAGTTCTACTTACAGTAATAAACCTAAATTAAAATAATGCTGATTTAAATTTGTATATGGAAAAGTGTAGGACAGAGAGACTGCTGCTACTACCTTGACACATAGAACAGTAGGGAGCCACAGCTTCGTTTTTTAGTTCTTGCTGGACTGCCAACTTAAAGTGTTACTAAACCCACAACAGTAAAATCAGTCTGTATATGCAGTAAAGCATGCTTGTTATACTCTCTGTGGAACCTAACGGGTTAATCTTCTGTAAAGACTGTTTGGTCCTGTCTTCTCTAATCCTCCCCTACTTCTGCTGTCCCCAATCCATCTGCTTATAGAATAGAGCCTTGGGGGCAAGCTGCACATGTTCAATTTGGTGTGTATTGCTAAAGAGTTTTTTTTTTCCTTGGGCGAGTGCATGTAATCACCACAGGGCCAATCAGCACTGTCTAGGCAGTGTCATAGGACAATCAGAGGAGAATGAAAACTCATCCTACAAGCTTTAACCAGTGCTCTGCTGGACACTGATAGAAGTCACAAGACTACTCTAACTGCTGATGAGAAAAGCTATTTAGCAGTTTATATTTACTAAAATAACTGCAAATCCATGGTGTGTGTACTATAGGAGACCAGATATAATACTTTAACCACCTTCTGCCCACCATATAGTACAATGACGGGCACAAGGTGGATCTCTCATTCTGATAGAGCATCATATGACGTCCTTCCATTTTCACCACGCATGCGCGGCTCAGGGAGCGCGGCTCAGGGAGCACGCAGCACGGCGATCGCCGGTGCACTGTGTCCCTTGGACACAGCGGATCACGGAAAGAGCCAAAGATGGCGGCTCGGTCATGTGATCAGCTGTGTCCAATCACAGCTGGTCACATGTAAACACGGATATGCTGGTTATCAGCATTTCTCTCCTCTCGAGCTGTCACGCTGACAGCTCGAGAGGAGAGGAGAGCCGGTAATCGGCTTTCCACGGAGGGGACATGTACACTGATCATCAGGGCACTGATGATCAGTGTGCCCTGATGATCATTGTGGCCCCAAAAGTGCCACCTGTCAGTGTCCATCAGTGCCAGCAGTCAGTGCCACCTGCCAGTGCCCATCATTGCCACATCAATGCCACCTATCAGTGCATACTAGAGCACATCAATGCCACATATCAGTGCCCATCTGAGCTGCCTTTCAATGTCACCTATCAGTGCCAGTCAGTGCCATCTATCAATGCCAATCAGTGCCACCTATCAGTGCTGCCAATCAGTGCCACCTATCAGTGCCAGTCAGTGTCGCCTATCAGTGTGCATCAGTGCTGCCTATCAGTGCCAGTCAGTGCTGCCTATCAGTGCCACCTATCAGTGCCATATATCAGTGTCATGTATCAGTGCTGCCTTTCAGTGCCCATCAGTGACACCTGTCAATGCCCATCAGTGCAACCTACCAGTGTCTCCTCATCAGTGCCCATCAGTGCCACCTATCAGTGTCCATCAGTGCAGCCTATCAGTGCCCATCACTGCAACCTCATTAGCGCACATCAGTGAAGGAGAAAAATCACTTATTTACAAAATTGTATAACAAAAACTAAGAAAAAACGTTTTTGTTTTTTAAAATTTTCAGTGGTTTTTGGTTTGTTTAAGAAAAAATAAAAATCCCAGAGGTGATTAAATACCACCAAAATAAAGCTCTATCTGTCTCAAAAAAATGATAAAAATTTCATATGGGTACAGTGTTGCATGACCGCGCAATTGTCATTCAAAGTGTAACAGCGCTGAAAGCTGGAAATTGGCCTAGGCAGGAAGGGGGTATAAGTGCCCTGTAGGCTAGTGGTTAAAGAGCAGTGAATTGTGTCACGGACGCAAGATCGCCACCACCAACATGCGACAATCTCACGATCGCTACCAACAATACGTCACGCCCGCGGCGTCAAACCCCAGACCTTCTCACCAAACTCGTGACCAAAGGACCGGCCGATCTAAAACCACTAGGTGACGTGCGTAACAATGCCACACTCAGCTGTGCACTGCACAACAATTGTCCAGCTAATGGAACGCCATCGACGAACCGGCAGCCTGAATGCGCTTGTTACTGGGTGGGGTTAGTTAAGCAGCTAACCCTTCACTGCCACCACCCCTATTTGTACAGAGAAAGGGGAAACTCTCTTTATCCAATATACACTGTAATTGTTGAAAGGTCGCCTGTCCAATATGGTCACCGCAGGCCGATTGGGCAGAGGATTAAACAAACACAGTAGTGTCTCTTCAAAAGGCAGGAATTCGTGAATTGCAAGTAAGCGCTTAGAAACAGTTTAACACTTTCAGAAAGAAAGATTTATTACTAAAAGAGTCAAACAGGTGCAATAAAATATTTACAAAGAAAATGTAACTAAGATTTATATATATACACATAGAAAACAGCACAGCGAAGAGATAACAGGGAGAAGTTAAAAGGTTAAGTTACTTGCCATGTTCAGCCTTAAGGTAAGCAGATGCAAGTTGCAGAGCGAGGGGTCTTTGATCTCCTGCTGTTACGATGTTAAAATTGGGAGATGTGTTTTGCTTAACTTTTTAGGCTTGCCAGCCTGTCTTTTTAAATTCCCCCTGCAGGGGGGGTGGCTCTGAGTAACTGGCCAATACCCGGTTTTGGGCGGGATTGTCGGATGGGCTCTGCATTAAAACTGACAGCTTCATAATCCATGATATGAAACATAGGTGACAGCCGACCTGAGGAATGTTTATTTAACTTCTGTCACCTGGCTGGTAGGGTTTATGAGTTTCCAACTTCTTTTAAGTCCTGGGAAAAGCTGCCTTATCTTGGTTAGGAGGTGCGAGTTTACACAGGCCTTGGGACAGAGAGTCTGCTGTCTCTATGGGGGGGCTTTGTAGCGCTGGGCCCCCTGCTGCTCCAGCCTGCCAGCAACTTTAACACTTACACATCTGTCCCTGTGCCTCTCAGGAAGGGAGGGGGTAGGGAATAAAGGATTGAGGAATACTTCTAATTAAAAAGGGGAACTCCGCGTCCATCTCTGAGTGCAAGATTGCTACAAATTGTATTTCAGCAAAGAGACAACTAGGCTATATTGGCTATTACTTGGAGCCATGTGCACTGTACATCCCCAGAGAAGCATAAAATAATTGGCCTGATGCTTAGTGCCAACAGGAGCATGGTTAAAAGCATATGTACACTTAAGAACACAAATGAATTATATTGCAGCTTACTAGCCCGTAAATGTGGTGGCTGCATTTGTTTTCATTTTCAGGATAACAACATTTTGTGCATGTGCAGAAGATACCTGTTGATTTTGCCCTTGTCACTTCCTGTGAGCTGAACTGAAAGCAAAAGCAAAATGAATATTATCTTCCTTCAGCAAACCACTCACCCCCCACCCACGTGTAATGAAAATGAAGAGAAGAAGACATACTTGAAGGTCAGCCTGGGTGAAAACCATGGCTCCCTCAATAGTTACAGCACAGTGAGTCAGTGTAGCCATCCTAGGACAGGAAGTGGTTAAAGAAAAAAAAAACACCATGACAGCGAATCACAGCGGTCACATGGCCCTAAAACTCCACCCCGCCTCCCAGCTTCTGAAACCTCTTAAAGGGCCGAGAGGCGCCGGCACAAAGGGGTTAAGTTTGATAGTAGTAGCATGTTTTTATATAAGCGATGCATGCATTGCATTCTATTGTAGAGGGTAATAGAATTCACGGCACCCACTGACATGACATGGCAATAGTGAACCCCAAGCAGGAACAGTAATTTGAAAGAATCAAAATTATAATAGAAACAATTCTGGTGAGTATTACTTGGCCTATTATAATTTTCCAATGCTTTGTTTCAACCTAGGTTTGAACATATGGTTTTGACATGTAAAGGAACAGTGAAAATAATTTCCCATCTTCCTTTCCAGGAAGGAACAAAGGCTTCACAGTATAAAATTCATCTGGATTTTGATTCAGCAGTCTCATAAAGAGCGTTGCCTGTAGCAATAGTTTATTAGGTTTTGTGCACATGATCAAACAGATTAAGCAACCATGGATGGGGTTAATTTAAGATGAATAACATAATATGAGATTTTATGGTGGTCTGGCGTCCATCTGTTCATGGAGGAAAACTTATTTGTTAACAGAATGAAAACCCAACAAAATCATACAAGCCTCTTTACAAGATAGAGTCTGTGGTAGTTACTAGGGTTGAAGGCATGCTGATTTCTTTGTTATAGTTACTTAGTGTAATCTGCTTATAACCACTACTAAAATCATTCAAGAATCAAATTTTATTTTTCGTGTCCAAAGTCAACTAGTGCCCCAAACCAACACACCCAAACAATGAAGCTGCTTTCACATTTGCTGCTAGGGGCAGTAAAAACAGATAGTTGATTCAGATTTTTTACTGCCCTCCAACTGCTCACCTACAAGGGGTCATATTGCTGCTATGATGGGTGTGGCAATTTCAATGCTACATGCCAAATTTGGCTCCTTTAACAGTTGTGGTGATGTGTACCGTTCATCTGAAAAGTGATCTGGGGTGGATGGTTACAAGAAGTTTGCAGGCATTCAGGAGGTCATGTTGCCACAGCCTCCTAATGCTTTTTTTTTTCTTTTGCTCTTTGTTTATTGCTGAGCGCCATTGGCTGTCAAACTTTCCCATATAAATGAATAGGGCCACGCTGCATTCGATTTGCAGTTGTGGATTGTTCCCTAAATGCAAATTTGCCATTCAGCAATATCAAAATAAAAAAGCAAAATAAAAAAGGCATCAGAAGGTGGCAGCATCATCTCTTGGACCTCTGCAAATGTCTTCTCGCTGTCCTCTGAAAAGCGATCCACAGCGTACTGGTTTTTGAGGGGAAGTAGACACCAACGCAAGTCTGCAAGGAATGTTATGATTATAGTCATTTCTACAAATCCACCTAAATAAGAGCCTTTACATGTTTTGAGAACTTTTACACTGTTTCTTAACTTTCACCATTTAGAAAACTGCTATATTACAGCTAAACTAACATTTATTTAAAGCAGAACACATTGAAGAACAAATATTGCTATTTAAACCTCCCTCATTTTTAAACTATATTACTTTAGTGGCTAGAAAACTATTTTTTTAATGACCTGTGATGGCACTAGATAATGTCTAAGTTGCTACCGATGTCTGGAAGGTGAGTCACTTGAGGCACTCACTAAAGACAACAGCAGTAACGTAAGGACATTGACACTCCCTGAACTAGAAGTAACAAAACTGATCACCCTGCTCAATAGAGAGGATCAGGGACCTATCATATCTGGCAAAAGCTGCCCTGAAACTCTCAGAGGCACAAGTTTAGAGTGATACTAAAGCTTCATTAAAAAAATTATAATAATAACAAACATTTTATACTTATGTGCTCTGTGTAATGGTTTTGCACAGAGCAGCCTCAATCCTCTTCTTCTCTCGTTGATGCTCCTGGCTCCTCCCCCTTGACCAGTGCCCCCAATAGTAAGCTGCTTACTATGGAGGCACTGGTGCATGCTCACTCCCGAGCCCAGATCTATGCATCCATAAGACACATAGAGCTGCGGCTTGGCTCTGCCCCTTCTCCTCATTGCCCCACTGGCTGTGATTAACAGCAGTGAGAGCCAATGGCTCCTGCTGCTGTCTATGCCAAAGTTGAGAGGAAAACACAGGAGAGCGAAGGCTCTCGTGCACATCGCTGGATCGAGAGGGGGCTAAGGTAAATATTAGGAGGGCTGTGGGGGGGAGCAGCACACAGAAGGTTTTTTTACCTTCATGTATTCTATGCAGCCTTTACAACCACTTTAAGGAAGCTGTGAGTGAGAAAGTGAGGAGAAATCTCTCTAGTAAGAAAAACAGACCACATTTAGGCTCCATGCACACTGGGTGTTTTGATAATACTAATAACATTAGCTGTGTAAAGTCATGTTAAATACATACATTTTTAGGCTCGAGATAATACGATTTGAGCCCTGAATGTCCTTCATTGGACCCGTTTTGGTCCACATTGTTCCCCTTTTTGGCTCTGTCAACGGACGCCAAGAAGGTGTTTGATAAAGTGGATTGGCACTTCATGGAGGACACCTTGTTGGCACTGGGGTTGGGAGAGAAGATGATGGGTTGCATTATGGCTGTATATGCTGAACCTACGGGTAGAGGTAAGGTCAATGGGAAGTTCTCCGAACTGCTGTGCAGTCCTAACGGTACTAGACAGGGCTGCCCTCTGTCCCCTCTCCTGTTCGCTTTGGTATTAGAACCACTCCTGCGGAAAATTTGGGGCAATGACGATATTAAAGGGGTGTCCATTGGCTGTGGGGTACATAAACTCTCGGCTTGCGTCGATGATATTTTGTTTTACATTACTCACCCCCTCACGACCCTACCAGTGCTGAATTTCACAGGTATGGCTCCCTGTCAAATTTCAGTATTAACTACGGGAAATCTGAGATTCTTCCAGTTACAATCCCACCGGACCTTGCAAATTTATTAAAGACCGATTTCCAATTTGTATGGCAGCCCCACATTTTGACTTACCTGGGTACCCAGATCTCTCCAGACCCTAAATTGTTATATTCAGAAAATTACGGGATGCTATTACAGGGGGTGGAGAGGGATCTGGGCGTCTGACATGATATAGCCAAATTAATACTCTTAAAATGACGATCCTACCTAAAATTTTGTATCTATTTTCGTTGATCCCGATCCATCTCCCACCGATATTCTTTAGTCTTTTACACCGGTTGATCGCGACTTTTATTTGGCAAGGGAGGAGACCTCGATTGGCGTTTTCACTCCTCCGCAGGCGTAAGGAGGATGGAAGTGGAAAAACCCAGATACTCCTGTGCTTAGGTATGGGCTCTATGTCATAAAGACCACACAGCGAAAATCTTGAAATATTCACTCCTTGCCGCCCTCAAAGAACCAGGGAGTCCAAAAGTACTAATAGAGAAAAACAAAACAGAGGGCGCACCGGCCTTGTGCATTACCTTTAAAAGTATGTTTATTGAATATAAAAAAGTATTCTACTCACAATAGTAAAAATAAGGCACATCATGAAGGGACCGCTCTGTCCAATTCACACGGTGTTTCTGTCTTATAATGAGAATGATGGACATCCAAAAGGCTAACGCATTTTGAGGACTAGCCTCTTCCTCAGAGGCTCTGAGGAAGAGGCTAGTCCTCGAAATGCGTCAGCCTTTTGGATGTCCATCATTCTCATTATAATACAGAAACGCAGTGCAAATTAGACAGAGCGGTCCATCGATGATGTGCCTTATATTTACTATTGTGAGTGGAATACTTTTTTATATTCAATAAACATACTTTTAAAGGTAATGCACAAGGCCGGAGTGCCCTCTGTTTTTTTTTTTCACTATTAGTAAGGAGGATGGGGGCTTGGGAGTTCCAGATGTATCCCTTTACTATAAAGCTATGGCCCTAGTTTGTATCTTAAATTGGACACATCATAACGTGGAAAAGTATGTGTCCCTTTGGAAAAGAGTATTGTCACAATCGCGGCGTCAGACCCCAGACCTTCTCACACAAACCCATGACCGAAGGGCTAGCCGATCTAAAACCGCTGTGTTACGTGCGTAACAATGCAACACCCAGCTGCACCCTGCACAACGATTTTCCAGCTAATGGATACAGATCGATGTACAGGTAGCCTAAGCGATTGTTACTGGGTCAGGTTAATTACGCAATTAACCCTTCACACTGCCGCCACCTCCTTTTTGTACAGAGAAAGAGGAAACTCGGTGTTATCAGCTATAACACTATAATGATTGAGATAATCGTCTATATAAAATGGTCCGCAGGCCAGTTATACAGAGGTTTAAACAACCACAGTAGGGTCTCTTTAGAGGCAGGAATTCGTGAGTTGCAATACAGAGCTATAGAAACAGTTCAACACTTTCAGAAAGAAAGATTTATTACTAAAAGGTCAAACAGGAGCAATACAAATATTTACAGAACAAATATGTAACTAAGATATATATATAAATATACAAAGAACCATAGCACAGCAAAGAGATATCAGAGAGAGGTGAAAGGGTTAAGGTACTTGCCAAAGTCCTGGGTTAGCAGATCCAAGTTTCAGAGCAAAAGGGCACGGGTCTCTCCAGGTGGTATTGATGTTAAAATGGGAGACTTCTTCAACTTATTTCCTCTTAGGTCTGACAGCCTGTTTTAAAGTCCCCAGCAGGGGAGTGGCTCTGCAGTCAAGGGCCAATCTCCACTTAGGGCATGGAAATATGGGTGGATGTCTCAACTAGAGCAAAAATCTCCCATAACTCATATTTGCCTATAACTTTTCATCAGCACAAGTGACAGTCCACCCGCGGGTAGATTATTATGCCGACAAGTCTGAGGATTAATTAGATATGAATTATAAAATTATATACTGCACGGTTCACAAGATCTATGTTTCTTCCCTGAGTGTCCGAGACAAGGCGAGTGACCCATCAAATTGTTCGTCTGCTCATTGGCCATCTGGCGAGGTGTACATCTCTCATATTCCAAGATATGAGACATAGGGGAAAAATGGATTTACCAGAAGTTATCTGATTCTGTCCCCTACACAGAGTTAGGTGTTATGAGGTTAGAATCTCTTTAAATGCCTGAGAAAGCTTGCCTTATCTCTTAGGAGGTGTTACAATTGGCAGGTTCAGAGAGACTCCAACTCTCTTGGGGCTTTTACAGCTCCTATGACCCTCCTGTGACATTCCTAACTCACACACATACTGGCTACATGTCGCTGGGCCTCTCAGGAAGGGAGGGGGAAGGAGAATAAGGGAGAAATTAATACTCTTAACAAAATTGAGTCTGCGTCCTCCACTGTGTGTTGCACACATTTGCGAAAAGTATAGCCGGTCGAAATTTGGCTATAGCCCCTACGGTCGCACATGCGCATCGAGAACTATCCAGCTGGATTAGCCCAGTTACGCTTAACACGCTGAGGGTTTGGGATCATGTTAATAGGTTGTGTGGCCTCTCCCCTCCGACTTTGCCCCTCACACCGCTGGGAGGTTTCCCTTGGTTTTTTCCTGGTGAAGATGCATCCTTCTTTAACATATGGGGTGGAGAAGAGGGGATTGTCAGATGTCAGACCCTGGCCCCGTCCTGGCATCTGCTGCCCCTGGATGGCCTATGCAGGTCTTTGGGTCGTTCCCTATGGATTTTTGGCATTACCGTCAGATTCATGATTTCTTTCAGAGGTTGCTATCCAAGGTGCGAGCCCAGGACTCATTGACTTTCTTTGAGACATTATCTGTGGAGTTGGGGGACACTAGACACTTGCTATCCCAGATGTACAGAGGTTTACTGTACACTTTTTCTCAGATGACACCCTATTACATACAGGAATGGGAGGCTGAATTAGGTTTCGATCTGGAACCCCCGCAATTGAGGAAAATTATTCAGATGACTCATGCCTTGTCCATCAGTTCCAAAATGCAAGATTCACGCTATAGGTTTTTATCTAGGTGGTACAAGACGCCTTCCCGGCTAGCTAAGATTTTCCCTGGGACTGATAATAGATGTTGGCGGGGGTGCCCTCAGGAAGGTGCCTTCCTGCATATTTGGTGGCATTGCCCCAAGTTTCAAAAGTTTTGGAGGAATATTTCTCCTTGGATTCAGAGAACAGCCCTTCAGCCTATTGATTTCACCCCTCTGGTTTCATGGTAAATCTATAAACGTAGTGTTACCCCGCATCTTTTGAATGCAGCTAAGAGCCTAATACCAAGCCTTTGGAAGCAGAGTCGGTGCCCTACCGGAGTGGAAGCAAGAGGCTGATAGGATCTATTAGGCAGAACACTAGATCCATAGTGTCAAAAACAATCTTGAGAAATGTCATGACATTTGGGCTGGGTAATTGTACTACTCTATGGAACTCCGGATACGGGCTCCCTATGATTCTGGATCCTCCCCTTGGGTCCCCCGCCTTGACTTCCAGACCCCCCTCCCAGCTGGTTCCACTCTGTTTACCTGGGACCCAGAAATTCTATCACTGGCATACCATGTGGTGGGTTTCTTTTGAGTTCTGTCTCCTGCTTTGTTCCGCTCCTGTATTGCCCCGAGCATTGAGCCCTCAATTCTGTGTTGCTATTCTTATTCTACTGGTGCTATGTAGCCTCGGCTATCTTATCTTCTTTTTGTATCTCTCCCTTCTCTCTCTCCTCCCTGTCTTGTTTTTCTGGGTTCGTGCTTTCTTGCATATGAGTACTGAGTTTTCTGCAAATGCCCTTTGTACTATATAATGTCACTTCTATTGTTTGAGTTTACAGCATGGAATGACACGGGGGCATGTCTGATCTTCTCCTTGAGATTGTCTGGCCTCGTGCAGAGACGTAGCTCCTGTGTGACGGACGGTTTTCTTGGCGATAAGTTTTGTGCTGCTTCACGCTGCTCTGACAGCCGGTGGGGGGGTATGTGGCATGGCATCTGTATTGTACTATATGTTTGATTGATATCTGTATTATATTATTGTATGCAGGGTCTGTTGTGGGCCCTGCTTCCTTAAATTGATACCTTTTCTCTATGTCTCTTTAAGTCTTTGCCTTTACTATTGCTTTACCTTTTTTTATGAAAAAATCTTTAATAAAGACAAATTATACAAAAAAAAACATGAGTTTTTCAGCTTTTTTTAGCGTTTTTGCATTAGCAATTGCAGTAGCGTTTATGTTTTGCGGTGTTTTCCCACGTTTGTGTTTTTTAGTGTTTTTTTGACCAAACTAAAAAACTCCTCTAGAAACCCACTAGTTCTGGGGTTTTTTCCAGCCAAAAAATGTACCTGCCACAAAACACTGATTACAAATAGGACACATTGGGGAAACATGCTGGGGGCTTACTAGCTGTAGAAAAAAACATCAAAAGCCAAAAACAGCAGCTGAAAAAATGTCCCGTGTGCATGAGGACTTAGCACCTGACAGGGCTCTATCCCTTCTTTTGTATTAGATTTTTTAACCACTTCCCGTCTGGCCGTTGTATATAAATGGCCGGGCTGGACAGTGGCAGTGCAGGGCGGGTGGCCATTTATAAATGGCATCCCCACCCCCTGCTTGTGCGCACTCCCTGGGAGCATGCAGCACCGCGATCCGGTGTCCGCTGTGTCCTCCAATCGTCGTACGGGACCTCTGTGCGAGGTCCCGATCAGTGATCACATGCAGAGTAGTAAGCAAGATGTCACTTCTGACATCATTGCTTACTACGTGAGAAATCTGTGAATGATCACAGAGGTCACATGGTACAAGGCTATTCACAACTGCCTTGTACCATGTGACAAGCTGTGACCAATCACAGCTCACACAGTATTCCTCAATGGCTGCAAGAATGCAGCCAGAGAGAAGGAAAATTGATTGCTTTTACAGCCTTTATGGGTATAAAAGCAATCAGTGTAAAAAAAAAAAAATCTTCATCACCCCCCACCATGGTGCAACTACTGCTAGGGTGATAGTATGTAAGAAAAAAAAAACAAAAACATGCATAAATAAAAATATAAAAAAGTAAAATAAAAATGTAAAAAAAAGTTTAAAAAATTATAATTTTTGGTTATAAACTAATTTGAGTTATTTTCTTTTACTAAAAAGATAACTGAATACATTTTGGCCAAGACTTATGATGAAATATTATTTATTTGCAAAATTTTATAAGAAAAACACTTTATTTCAAAATTTGTGGACTTTTTCATTTATATAGCAAAAAAATAAAAATCCTAGTGGTGAATAAATGCCACCAAAATAAAGCTTTCTCTGTCTCAAAAAAATGCTAAAATATTCATATGGGTACAGTGTTGCATGACCGCGCAATTGTCATTCAAAGTGTGATAGCGCTGAAAGCTGAAAATTGGCCTGGACAGGAAGGGGGTAAAAGTGTCTGGACTTGAAGTGGTTAATATCATTGTATTCAATACAACAATATTTTACATGGTAGGTCTTTGACAACAGCTATAAATACATGCTAATATTTGCCCTCATGTACATATACATCAACATACATACTGCACATACATCACATACCAATTAAACGTATGCAACAATAGCCTGTGGAAAAATTACAAATGTATTCAAACAATGCAAATGTTAATAAAGTAAGAAAAAAATACTATTACAGTATTTGCATATAAAAGATACAACACCAAGATGCATTAACATTCTAAGGAGTTTCCAACTGTTAAGTGAAAACGTATTGAAAGTGAAATAAGCCACCTAGTAAAATCTCAGGGTATACTCATTACCAAATTACATATCAATGTAACACAGTGCAGATAGATACTGTAAATGAATGTGCAAAAATATTATATAAATATTCAAAAATAAACTGTTGTAAAATAAATCCACAAAAAGTAAGAAATGCTCATAGAAATAATCAAATAGTGACCATCACATTAATAGTAGCAACATGAGTCCCAGTGACGACCAAATGAAAGGAAGAGTGATCTTCCAAAAAGTAGCAGGTATGGATCACAGAAAGCTTTCCAGTTCAAGATAGTGAACACAACACACCACCCTTATGAGGCAGACAAAGGCTTACCAAAGAGAAATGACCCCAAGTAAAGAGTGGTCAAACAACACTGGATTCAATCCTCCCAGGTCTGTCACATTCAGCATGAAATGGAGCTTAGTTATGTAGCATGAGGCTGTACATTCTGCAATATTTACATTTTTTGGTAATCTCATTCAATGAATCCAAGCTCTGCAAGCTGAGATAACATGCACTGCATTGATGCATTCACACAATTTCACAGTAACCATTAGAAAAAACATGAAATAAAAGAATTTTAGTAGTTCTCCAACTATGTGAGATTAGCCTATTAACCTTAAAACGGTTCTGATATAGTTGTTTTACTAACCATACAGCTTATTATTCTAAAATGGAAACCTTCACTTGGTTTGGAAATATTAAAGATTCTAACTACCAGCAAGAATGAGTCGGATTCATTACATTTAAAGAGCACCTGTCATTTTAGATTCATCATGGCAGTGCCTGTTAGTGGGCATCCACTCACCTGCTGCTGCCACATCCCTCACCTTGTTGTGTCACTGACACATCACCATTCTTCCCTTTAAAGTGAATGGGACTGTCAGTGAGTCAACAGCGGGTCAGAGGAGGAGCCGCTGCGGGACAGAGATGACAGTTGCTTTTTAACCTCCTCGGCGGTATGATTCTTTCCGTTTTTTTGTGCTGAAAGCGGTACCATTTTTTTGCATGGAAATATGTAGTTTTTTATTGTAGGCTGTAATTTTTAGGAATAACTCACTGAAATCTGTCCGAACAAGAGTCTAGTAAACATTCTGGATATGATAAAACTTGAAACCCAAAATCATAAATTATAATTTAATAAATAATCATAAAAAATAATAATATAATAATAATACATTTAATTCAATAATATAATCAAACCAAAAACACTGAAATTTGAAATACAGAGGCAAATTCGCACATCTCTGAGCAAAGTCGCAAAATCGTTTTCAGTGTCCGATGATGAATTTCCCCACAAATCATTATCACTCAATTCTGCAAGTGGTTCTGATTTACTATTGCTGTTCTAAAACCGCTTTTGACGTAAAGGGACGCTTTTTGGACGCCATGGACTTTTCTAAGTTTCCAGACAGAAAGAACAGTCAAAATGCAGGAAGGGCACAGGACAAAGCAGTAGGGACAAAATATATGTGAAATGCATTGAAACAGCAATGACAGCAAAAATGACATTTTTTAAAAATTTCAAATTTCCCGCCGGTTCCAGCGCCCGTACGTCCCGACGTCACAGGGACCGGAACACGGAAGCCGGATGCCGGCATCAGCCGGAGGTGATGGCCGGGGACGCTGCAGGGGACACATCGCAGGAGCGAAGGACAAGGTAAGCGCTGCAGGGACCCCCAGAGCAGCGCCGCATGGTAAGCCGGAGTGTAGCTCGGGGTTACCGCTCTTGGTATTGAAATTTTACCCCAAGCTACACTCGGGAAAACCGCTAAGAAGGTTAAAAATGAATCGTGATTTAAATCACTTTGATTTAAATCAAACCCACCCTGCTCTAATTAGCCCAAATTCATTCCTTCTTCCCCTTTTCCCAAGTGTAAGTTATGTGTCTTTTCTCCCTTTTACTTATTTGTGAATGTAGTATGTGCTGTTTTGTTTTTTAGTTTTGTGTCTTTTGGTGTTCCTTCCAATCCCTTTTAATTTTTTTGCAATCTGGCCATGTCAAACTTGCAAACAGTGCCTGTATCTCCCATAGTCAGTTTAGCTGCCCCCCATCCCACCCCCGTGCTGCAGCTGGAATAAGGCTGTGAAAGTGTCTGAGAACCTTTTAGCCAATCACAGCATGCATTTTGCAGCTGCAGCATGTAGCTGCATGAAAGGCAGAAGATACACCCATCTGGAATGCAGATGAGCATTTGACACTGACTGGACTGTACAGGGTGAATGAAAGTAAGAGTATTACATAACTGCTGCTGTTGTATAAGGGCTTGCATAAGTATTACATAAGGGCTGCTGTTAGAAACCACAGGGCCCCATACAGCCAACCTGACAGGGCCCTTCCAAAAAAGAAACACAGTTTACTAGGCTTTGGTTTATGAATAAGCACAGTGAGCGATCGGTACCGATCACTCATTGTGTTCATTCAGGAAAGGAAGGGTCTGGTAGATGTGACATATATATTGGATCCTTCCCTTGCTCTCCATCCTGAAGGATCCTATTGTGTGCTTGCAGTTGCCGGTGGGAAGGAGAGGAGGGAAGCTGGCAACACTGCAGGGGTGGGGGCACACTGGGGAGCCAGGGCAGCAGGAGGAAATATATAATGCACAGGGAGGGTGATGAGTACAGCCGGGGGGGGGCAATTACTGGAACTGATCCCCTGTATAGCTCTCTCTGCAGCAGCTGAAAGCCAGGGGGAGCAGAAGCTTTCAGCTGCTGCAAAGAGAGCCATTCATCAGTTCCAGTAATTGCCTCCTCCCCACCGCGCCGATCACTCTCTCTGCCCACATTTGATTCACCCAGCTGCCTGGGCCCCCCTGCTGGCCTGGGCCCCATAGAGGAGGACAGGTGGTACCCCCTTATCCACAGCCCTGAACACAGCAGCACATTGCACACACTTTGTTAGCGTTCATTTAAGACTACATTGCAAATTACAAAAAATGTTTTTGCCAGAGTTCAGCTTTCAGCTAAAATAAAATAGATTCTTTCCTGCATTACAGTACTAATTCATTTATAAAATTCAATTTACAAATTTAATACTCCTGTATTTGCTACGATGAACTTATATCAGCTGTGAACATGTACCTTTTCTAAGTTTAATCCCTAGGAACAGCCAGGCATCTGATTGTTAAAATTACTGAAGGGTACCTTCTTTTATTATAGAAATTGTGTTTGGCTCTTTTCCATACTAGAAGCAGTTCATTTTTAAAATGTGCTGAATTTGTAACATTCACCATTGCAATTAATATCTCTTTGTCATATACCCACAAAGTTCCTGTACAAGGCCAGGATATTTTAATGCAGCTGTGTGCATTGACCTCATTTCACCCTATAGAACATTGACGTATTAATGATATATAATGATAGGCACAAACAGGAAAAATCTGCTGGTGACCTCCTTCCTTCCACCAACTGGTGGTATGACACCCGTTTTACTATATAAAGGAAATAAGTTTATCTAACTTAAAAGAACATTTTTCTATCACCATACAAAGGCAAAACTGCAATGACGGGACATCATATAAAACACCACAGAGATCATTCTGGTGCTCTGATGTTTGCTCCAAAGATGATTCTACCAATGAGCTAGGTTCTAATGCTGCAACATGCTTAGTGCCTTCATAATCATTTGCCAAAGGCTTCTGAAACATATGCATTCACGTGTAGCACTACCCCCTTAAGGAATGCTTAGTCATTTTTGGGTTCCCTGACAATCTGAATCTTTTACTGAAAGCCCAACCTTTGCTGACACCACCGTACTCTTATGACCAAAATAAATTTGAGCTGTAAAATGGACTCACACACAAGTTAGTATGAACCAGTATGAATGTTATATTGGCATTAAAGGTAACTCGGTCAACAAGAACAAAATGACAATGATTAATGCAGCAAATATAATCACTCTTGGCAATTGTGAGCAAAAGTAACAACATTCACAGTAAAGCAGCAATAACTGTTAGCAGGCCTGCTTTCGGAAACAATTCACTGCCTCCAATCTGAGGGGGCTGCTGAATCCCCAGTGAGCAGGAACAACTATCAAGAAACAGGTAAGCTCAACGTGGGTCCTCAGAACTAGATAACAAAGATTAGATTTAAAGTAAAGAGAATTCTCATTTGAAATTG
The DNA here is from genome assembly GCF_062004578.1 of Staurois parvus. Lineage (NCBI taxonomy): Eukaryota > Metazoa > Chordata > Amphibia > Anura > Ranidae > Staurois > Staurois parvus. Next base: position 7,824,904 of record NW_028317808.1, read on the forward strand.
AGCAATGTCCCTTTAAGAGCACTACAGTGTCTTCTGCACACTTGTTGGGGCCCAGTTGGTATGAAGTCACCTTGAGGTGTGAAATATATAGTTCCTCAGGATGGTACCACAAAGATAGTGAGGGAAAAATGTAACACTTTCCCTCTTAAAAGTAATGAGTTAGGACATGCTTGAAGTAATAAATAGCAATAATTGAATAAGTGTCTATGGACAAAGAAAACTCCCTCTGAATATCAAAGACAAATTGAACAGTAGTAGGAATCCTGCTTTGTTGAAAAAAGGAAACTTGTCTCAGTTGGCACTGCTGTATCCTGGCCTGCGGTCAGCTTGCATGATAAACTGTAATGCAGATGTATCCCAACAATGGTGACTGGGAGAACTAGGCTGCAAACTGGGGCAACTATATGCTGAGGTGGCAAACCGTCAGTATTCACTTGGTTAGTTGGTGCATGGGTCTCTTTCACCCAATCAAAGTGGTCTGGCAGATCACAGCAATCCATCTTTCTCTGCAGATGGAGTCAGTCCATGGACTCTTCGGTTCAGACTCAGTGTCTGGTCTGGTCTCCTATTATCAGATTGGCCTGCTGGGCAACGTGGAAGACCGAGTGGTAAATAGGCTCTTTCTGCTCTTCTTCTCTCTCCAACCCTGGCTCTGTGGCCTAGTTCAGCACTTCAGCCGTCAGCACACCTCTTTCCCCTTCAGTCTCTCCCCGCACTCTCCTGGCCAATCTCCTGGGCTTTGATATTTATATGCCCCCGCCCCCATATGCTACCTTTCTTGGGAAATGTAGTCCCTGTCCGCCATGTTCACCAGCTGAGTCCTGCTGTTCAGCATACAAGTTCCAAAGGGCTGTTCTGTCCATGTGAGTTACCCTGAATGGCAAGCCACTGCCATATAATGTCCATATTAATGTATTGCAAGTAATACCATTACAATGGGTTACACATGTGATCTTAAAGTGTTACTAAACCCACAACAGTAAAGTCTGTATATGCAGTAAAGAATGCTTGTTATACTCAATGTGGAATCTTAGGGGTTAATCCTCTGCATTGTGTTAAAAGGATGTTGGATCCTGCCTTCTCTGATCCTCCTTCTTCTATTGTCTCCAATCCATCTGCTGATAGAACAGAGCCTTAGGGGCAAGCTGCATATGCTCAGTTTGGTGTTTATTGCTAGAGAGTTTATTTCTTTTTCTTGTGAGAGTGCAGATGATCAGCACTGTCCAGAGAGTGTCAGGGGTCCTGCAGCCTCATAGGCCAATCAAGAGAGAATGAAGACTCCTCCTATAAGCTGTAACTAATGCTCTGATGGACACTGATAGAAGTCACAAGACTGCTCTAACTGCTGATGAGAAAAGGTATTTATCAGTTTATAGTTACTAAAATAATTGCATTTCCATGTTATGTGTGCTGTGGGAGACCAGATATAGTGAATGCAAGGTCCTAGGTTCAGTAACACTTTAACTTGTCTGCCAAATGCTATTGGTGTCTGGGTGAATCATTAGCAAATTAAGCTAACATATTTAAACTTTATATCTAAAGCAAAAAAAAAAATATACACAGGTGAAACTTGAAAAATTAGAATATCGTCCAAAAGTTTATTTATTTCAGTAATGCAACTTAAAAGGTGAAACTAATATATGAGATAGGCTCATTACATGCAAAGCAAGATAGTTCAAGCTGTGATTTGTCATAATTGGGATGATTATGGCTTACAGCTCATGAAAACCCCAAATCCACAATCTCAGAAAATTAGAATATTACATGCAATCAATTAAACAAGGATTGTACATAGAACAATATCGGACCTCTGAAAAGTATAAGCATGCATATGTACTCAGTACTTGGTTTGGGACCCTTTTGCAGCAATTACTGCCTCAATGCAGTGCGGCATGGAAGCTATCAGCCTGTGGCACTGCTGAGGTGTTATGGAAGACCAGGATGCTTCAATAGCGGCCTTCAGCTCTTCTGCATTGTTCGGTCTCATGTCTATCATCTTTCTCTTGGCAATGCCCCATAGATTCTCTATGGGGTTCAGGTCAGGCGAGTTTGCTGGCCAATCAAGCACAGTAATCCCACGGTCATTGAACCATTGAACCAGGTTTTGGTGCTTTTGGCAGTGTGGGCAGGTGCCAAGTCCTGCTGGAAAATGAAGTCAGCATCCCCATAAAGCTTGTCTGCGGAAGGAAGCATGAAGTGTTCCAAAATCTCCTGGTAGACGGCTGCGTTGACCCTGGACTTAATGAAGCACAGTGGACCAACACCAGCAGATGACATGGCTCCCCAAATCAACACAGACTGTGGAAACTTCACACTGGACTTCAAGCATCTTGCAGTGTGTGCCTCTCCATTCTTCCTCCATACTCTGGGTCCTTGGTTTCCAAATGAGATGTAAAAGTTGCTCTCATCAGAAAAAAGGACTTTGGATCACTGAGCAACAGACCAGGTCTGTTTTTCTTTAGCCCAGGTAAGGTGCTTCTGACATTTGTTGTTCAGGAGTGGCTTGACAAGGAATACGACATTTGAAGCCCATGTCCAGGATCCATCTGTGTGTGGTGGCTCTTGATGCACTGACTACAGCCTCAGTCCATTCCTTGTGAAAGTCCCCAGCACTTTTGAATGGCCTTTTCCTGACAATCCTCTCCAGGCTGCGGTCATCCCTGCTGCTTGTGCACCTTTTTCTTCCACACTTTTCCCTTCCACATAACTTTCTATTAATGTGCTTTGATACAGCACTTTGGGAACATCCAACTTTGTTTGCAATTACCTTTTGAGGCTTTCCCTCCTTATGGAGGGTGTCAATGATGGTTTTCTGCACAACTATCAGGTCAGCAGTCTTTCCCATGATTGTGATTCCTACTGAACCAGACTGAGAGACCATTTAAAGGATCAGGAACCCTTTGCAGGTGTTATGGCTTAATTAGCTGATTAGAGTGGGACACTTTGAGCCGAGAATATTGCACCTTTTTACAATATTCTAATTTTCTGAGATTGTGGATTTGGGGTTTTCATGAGCTGAAAGCCATAATCATCACAATTATGACAAATCATGGGTTGAACTATCTTGCTTTGCATGTAATGAGTCTCTCTTGTATATTAGTTTCACCTTTTAAGTTGCATTACTAAAATAAATGAACTTTTGCACGATATTCAAATTTTTCGAGTTTCACTTGTATATATATTTTAATATATATATATTATCCTTTTAAAAATGCTGCAAGTTCTAAAGATATCTATTGATCTGCTTGAAAGTGCTACTACAATTAAAGTGTCACAAAATGTGTTTTTTAAATGAAAATAACCAACATGTTATACTTATATGCTCTGTGCAGTGGTTTTGAACCTCCTCTTCTGGGGTCCCCCCGCTGACGCCCATAGCTTCTCCTCTTCTCCATCTGCCCCCATAGCAAGCCACTTGCTATGAGAGCAGACATTGAATGCTCAATCTCAAGCCAGGCTGTGTGTGTCTATAATATTTCACAGGGCAAGCGAGCGCTTCAGATAAAATGCTAAATAGAATTCGAACTCAGAAGTAGCAGCTGGACACCAAAAAAGTACCATAAAACTTCCAAAATAATCAAAATAAATAGACAAGGTGCAGCGCTAAAAGTGTGTAAAACATATAAACATCTTAATACAGAAACCCATAGAGTTGCATAAAACAATAAGTTAGTGCAAAAATAAAATAAAAATGTCACCTATTGGTGACTATAGGTGATTGGACACTAAACAAAAATGCAGTCTATGGTGTGATCTGGAAAGATCCCAAATGATCTTCAAGAAATCCACAATCTGGATCCGTAGATGAGGTGATAAATATATATAAGGATTGCGCACTCACCAGATACGCAATCCCAGTGCGCATTAATCAGCAATTGTTTTCAGGACATCAAAGATCCTACGATGGGTCTGGTCAGATCTGGTCAAGTGCCCCTCGCCGTATGGTAATGTCGCCACGTGTGGGGATGGCCACTCTGCAGATATGAATGGCTCCCATCGGAGCTCAAAAAACAGAGGAGGCCAAATAGTGTGATATCCTTATGGTAAGGAATGTTTATTCCCCAATAAGCCGCTCCCTAATTTTTGCTTTTCTTAACGCCGACGTCGTTAGGCACACATGCTTGTACTGCATTAGCAACACTGAAGCAACACAGCTCCAAAGCAACAAGCAGCCAGTGATGCAGAGTTGCTGTAGATGACACTGAAGATGTCTCTCTTGACTTGGGAAATGAAGAAGAACTGGCGTTAAGAAAAGCAAAAATTAGGGAGCGGCTACAGAGGTGTGACGTCACGCCGACCGGCGCCACGAGAGCCCCGGCGGCCATTTTCAATTTATTTGGAGGGTCAGTATTTTTCTTGCTCTTGCCTGTATTGTCTTTGGGGAATAAACATTCCTTACCATAAGGATATCACACTATTTGGCCTCCTCTGTTTTTTGAGCTCCGATGGGAGCCATTCATATCTGCAGAGTGGCCATCCCCACACGTGGCGACATTACCATACGGCGAGGGGCACTTGACCAGATCTGACCAGACCCATCGTAGGATCTTTGATGTCCTGAAAACAATTGCTGATTAATGCGTATCTGGTGAGTGCGCAATCCTTATATATATTTATCACCTCATCTACGGATCCAGATTGTGGATTTCTTGAAGATCATTTGGGATCTTTCCAGATCACACCATAGACTGCATTTTTGTTTAGTGTCCAATCACCTATAGTCACCAATAGGTGACATTTTTATTTTATTTTTGCACTAACTTATTGTTTTATGCAACTCTATGGGTTTCTGTATTAAGATGTTTATATGTTTTACACACTTTTAGCGCTGCACCTTGTCTATTTATTTTGTGTGTGTCTATAGACACTAATAGCACAGCTTGACCCCACCCCCTGCTCCCTCTTCACTGGATTTGATTGGCAGCAGCAGGAATCAATAGCTCCCATTGCTGCCTTTGTGTCAGGGTAGGAGCTGTGGAACGGACAGGCAGGCCTAATGGCAGGGTCACGCACCGACTGACGACAACCACCACCCACAGACCGGAGTCCCTCAGGGCGCGGAGTCTAAGTCCCAGGCTGCCCTTCACCAGGGCCCCTGATGGTGGGGATGGACTTGACGCAGCCAGGGACCAGGTCGCGGCCCCCGAGACACCCTAGCTGTGGTAATGACTGCCGCCAATGGCGTGTAGCTGGTAGGAACCAGATAAGACAATAGCGTAGTCGTGCAGGCTGGGTCGATAACAACGGGACAGACAGTACAGAACGGTAGACAAGAATAACAGGTCACAAGCCGGGTTCAGCAGAGCCACGAGAGTAGAAACAGAGCTTGTTGCAACACGAACATACAAGACACAAATGCAAATAGCACGTGCGGACAACGGGCTTATATGTGATCAACCACACCCCTCTGGGGGATGGACCGCAGAGGCCTGAAGGCATAAAAGACTCCCACCATGCTCTGCAGAAACCCAAGATGGACGCCAGCACATGGAGCAGCATAACCTCTGGGAAAAGGTAGGACCTTGACACTTTGGGGTTTATTTACTAAAGCTGGAGAGTCCAAAATCAGACTCCCTTCTGCATAGAAACCAATCAGTTTCTAACCTCAGCTTGCTCAATGAAGCTTTGGCAATGAAACCTGGAAGCTGATTGGTTTCTATGCAGAAGGGAGTCTGATTTTGGACTCTCCAGCTTTAGTAAATAAACCCCTTTGAGTCCTAGGAGGAGAAAAAGAGAGAAAGAGCAGCGCTGCACAGCACTGGATTAAGATCTAGCTCAGGTAAGTATTTAGAGGGACTGGTGGGGAGCTAATCATGGAAGGTTTTTTTTTTACCTTAATGCAGAGAATTAATTAAAGTAAAACAATTAAGTAAAGTAAAAAAAAGACCTCTAGCCTTTAAAACCAGTTCAAATTTCAACCAACATTGTCAGCCCCTGCCTGCTGGACAACAGAACTCCACCTGTACTCCTCCTAGGCACTGCTATGTATTTTGTGGTACCTTTGAGGTGTCTGTGCTGTTTTTTTTGTAAATATTATTTTTCCTATAGTCCCCTTCCTGCCCAGGCCAATTTGCAGCTTTCAGCACTTTGAATGGCAATTGCACAGTCATGCAACATTGTACCCATATGAAAATTTTTTTCACACAAATAGAGCTTTCATTTGGTGGTATTTAATTGGCACTGGGTGTTTTATTTTTTGCGCTATAAGCAAAACAAAATAGCAAAAAGTTTAAAAAAAGGTTTTTCTTTGTTTCTATTATAAAATTTTGCAAACAGGTAATTTTTCTCCATCACTGATGTGCGTTGATGAGGCTGCACTGATAGGCAGCACTGATGTGCACTGATAGGCAGCATTGATGGGCACTGATGAGGTGGTACGGATAGGCTGCAGTGATCGGCACTGATAGGAGGCACTGAAAGGTGGCACTGATGGGCAGCACTGATGGGTGGCACTGATGGGCAGCACAGATGGGCACAGGTGGGAGGCACTGCAGGGCACAGATGGGTGGCACTGATGGGCACAGGTGGGTGGCACTGATGGGCAGCATTGCTGGGCACTGATCATCAGGGCACTGATCATCAGTGTCCTGAAGATCAGTGCCAATCCCTTCGCTGACAATTGCCGGTTCTCAGCTGTACTTAAGTGCAGCCGATAACCAGCAACGGTATTTACCTGGGGATCTGCTGTGTCATTGGACACAGCTGATCATGTGGTAAAAGACTGCCGTGATTGGCTGTTTACCGTATCACGTGATCAGCTGTGTCCGTAGGACACAGCAATCACCGGCAGTGACGGGTGCGTACCGCTGGGGGCACGCAGGGGGCGTGGTCTGGAATGATGTCCATGGACGTCATCCTAGAACTAGACAACCGCACTGTAGCCATCCTTCAGCTATAGCGCAGTTGGGAACTGTTTAAAAAAGGGTAGACAGAGTGGTTTATAAATAAAAACATGGCAACTGTTTATGATGCACAGTACTTTAGCTCAGTACCTTGTGATTGCTGTGATGCCTAGGGATAAGCTCAAAGTTTGGTCCGAACTCAAGTTCAGACTGACCGTTAGCTGCTTTGGAATTTGTAAGAACATCAGACTTTAGCTTGTTTGACCGAAGCTGAACATCATACAGTATATAGTAGCAGTATTTCTACTGTTACTATACAGTATAAACCAGCTTCCGTGGTGACAATAGTTGCTAAGGAAGTGGTGGGTGCTTGCACCCACTATATCCTTAGGAACCAAAACTACCACTCCTCCTCATTAATTTACTAACTGGGAATCCCAAGCCATGTAACCAAAGGGGCAGGGATAGCACTGACATCACTGACCAAACATGGACATTTTTAGGGGAAATCCTATGCTGTTTTGTTTTCTTTTGTGTGGGGTTCCCTCATAAAATCTATACCACAACTTCACCTGGGTTAAGGGTCTGGGACAGATGAAAGGAACCCCCAACTGCTTTGTTTAAAAACAGAAGTAACCAGCTGTCATTTACCAGCAATTTGAGCAACATATTTTTCTTTGTAAATCTCAATTTTCCTGTATACAATGTACAGATGTTATTTAACCACTTGCCAATTGCCTGCAGTAATTTTACTGCGGATGAGTGGCTTGTACAGGCACCGTAAAGTAACTGTAGATTGGCACCTTCTGGGTTTAGGACCCACCAACAAGCACAGCAGTATTTTGACTGCAGGTTTTAGCTAATGATTCATGGCTGAGACCTGTTGATCAGCTGTGTCCAATCATGGCCCAGAGCACTTTGTTGACAAACGCACAGGGCTCTGTACAGAGAGAATGATCTTTCTGCTTCTTCTATCTGCAAACCAAGGAGAAAGAACAAACATATTTTTAGTAAAAAGCAGCACATATTACACACATTACTACTTGTTAGGCATACACTTAACCCCTTGATTACCCTGAGAAGTTACCCCATTCCCAGCCAGTGTCATTAGTACAGCGACAGTGTACAGTATTATCCCTGAACACTGTATTAGTGTTACTGGTGATGTCATTGTCAGTAAGTCTACCTCCTACCCAATGTCAGTTATTGTCAGATTACCCGTCGCACTCAGTTACTGATCCCTACCATTACTAGTATAAAAAATATAAATAAAAGTTCCAGTATAGATATCATAGTTTGTAGACACTATAAATTTCACACAAACCAATCAATATACAGTTATTGGGACTTTTTTTTTTACCAAAGACATGTAGCAGAATACATTTTGGCCTAAATGTATAAAGAAAATGTTGATTTGTTGTTTTTTATTAGATATGGTTTCTAACAGAAAGTAAAAAAATATTGTGTTTTCATTTATTTAATAGAGAATTAAAAAAAAAACCATTGGTGATCACATACCACAAAAAAAAGCTCTATTTGTGTGAAAGAAATAATATAAATTTAATTTGCGTACAGTGTTGCATGACTGCGCAAACAAGTTTTTTTTTCACAATGTTTGGTCTTTTTATTTCCCTTATAGAATTTTTGATTAAAGAGTAACTCCACTTTTGCTGAGAAAAAACTCTTTCCCCTCTGGGTGATCCATGTACATCGCAAGAATTTTAACACATTTTCTTGCAGATTCCTACCTTATTCTGAAGAAATAGCTGTTTTTGTTTGTCTGTGGTCATCTGCAAAGTGAATGTGAATGGGAGTAACTTTTTCATTAGTGACCAGCTGCTGTACTTGCAGAGCTCTAATGAAGAAAGTTGCAGGATCAGAATGACTTTAGATGTGATTAACCTCTTGGGAATATATCACCAAAACTAAAATGATTGTTGCAGAGTATGCGAGGATGCTCAAAATCTAATTTGTATGTTAGTGCAGACTTTAGGGAAATTCAGTGAGCCAATTGCACAAGCAGAAATTATATTTCTGGGGGACATTCACACCGTCTGTGTACAGAATGTACAGAAGGACCCCTGGTTGCCATATTACATTGCATTTTGCAAAACATTACAGAGCTGCAGATTTAAAAGGAAAAGTCATTTTTAATAATGTTATATTACAGTATGCCTTGTGTTTATGCTATATGTTTTTATATGCTAATTGTTTATGCTATATGTTTTTATTAGCAATATTTTTTCCCACAGAAAGTGGAGTTATCCTTTAAATACCAAAAAAAAGAAAGCTTTGTCTATCTTGAAAAAAATATATAGAATTAATTTAGGTAGAATGTTATATAACAATATAATGAGTAATTGTCAGTCAGATAAAGTAATTGTCAGCAAAGAAGGTATTACAGATTGGTACTTATTTGGTTAAAATTAATGTCCAGCTGGGAAAATAAAAACAATTGCACTGTCTTAACCACCTTCTGCCTGCCCTATAGTAAAATGATGGGTGCAAGGTGGTTCTCTCGTTCTGATAGGACGTCATATGATGTCCTACCAGACTCACTGTGCATGCGCGGCTCAGGGAGCGCGCAGCGCGCCGATCGCCGGTGCGCTGTGTCCCTCGAACACAGCGGATCATGGAAAGAGCCGAAGATGTCGGCTCGCTCATGTGATCAGCTGTGTCCAATCACAGCTGATCACATGAACACATGGAAATGCCAGTTATCGGCATTTCTCTCCTCTCGAGCTGTCACGTTGACAGCTCGAGAGGAGAGGAGAGCCGGTAATCGGCTTTCCGCGGAGGGGACATGTACACTGATGATCAGGGCACTGATGATCAGTGTGCCCTGATGATCAGTGTGGCCCCAGAAGTGCCACCTGTCAGTGCTCATCAGTACCACATGCCAGTGCCCATCAGTACCACGTGCCAGTGCCCATCAGTGCCACATCAGTGCCACATATTAGTGCATAGCAGTGCACATCAATGCCACATATCAGTGCATACCAGTGCACATCAATGCTACATATCAGTGCCCATCTAAGCTGCCTTTCAATGTCACCCATCAGTGCCAGTCAGTGCCACCTATCAATGCCAATCAGTGCCACCTATCAGTGCCAGTCAGTGTCGCCTATCAGTGCGCATCAGTGCCAGTCAGTGCCACCTATCAGTGCCAGTCAGTGCCGCCTAACAGTGCCAGTCAGTGCCACCTAACAGTGCCAGTCAGTGCCGCCTATCAGTGCCAGTCAGTGCCGCCTATCAGTGCCAGTCAGTGCTGCCTATCAGTGCTGCATATCAGTGTCATATATCAGTGTCATGTATCAGTGCTGCCTTTCAGTGCCCATCAGTGATGCCTGTCAATGCCCATCAGTGCAACCTACCAGTGCCTCCTCATCAGTGCCCATCAGTGCCACCTATCAGTGTCCATCAGTGCAGCCTGTCAGTGCCCATCACTGCAGCCTCATTAGCGCACATCAATGAAGGAGAACAGCGCTGAAAGCTGGAAATTGGCCTGGGCAGGAAGGGGGTATAAGTGCCCTGTAGGCTAGTGGTTAAGAGGAGTGTGTGGTGGTGTTTACATGTTTTCTTTATATTTTTGTTAATGGTTAAGATTATTTTTTTTAAATCCTGCTAGGGAAGTTACCCCTTAAACAATTATCCCCCTCTAGCCAATCACTGTGGTCAATCACGCAAGATGCCAAATCCTGAGTCTTTTCCTTGTTGCAGAGCAGAGTGGTCTTTCTTTATGTGTCTATGTCGCTGTCTAGTGAGGTAGACACTTCCATTGGCTATTCATTGATTGGGTTCTTACTGAAGAAAGCGCACATGCCTGAAAGTACTTTTTCTGAACTCTTTATTTAGCCAAGTCATAGAGCTCTGAGAATTACTTGTCATCTATAAATGACCAAATTAAAAGTTATTGATACAAAATTATTTTATACATTAGTCCTGATACTTTTTACAATGTTAGCCACCGCATAACACCCACAACCACAGACTCTTACTGGTGCTGCAGCCTGTTTAGGACACCATATGACACACTTGTTTAACTTTTCAACTCGGATGTAACATTTTGGTTTCAGTCTGGCACCTTTGGGTCCATCAACTGATGGCTTATATATTCTTGACAGCTCCAAAGTCAAGTCAGCTATAACTTGCACTATAAATACATGGCAGAGGAGAGCCTACAGAAACACAACAAAAGATGGCTACCTGTCTGGAAGTGTTTGATGGGAAGATTTGGGATAAGGGGAGTGTCAAAACATTGAAAGGTAATTAACAGGCAGTGTTTCAGATTGCCCCTTGGAGAGATAAAACGTCGGTTCAGAAGCAGAACCAGTATATTCAAACACTTTATAGAGTCTATAAACAGAGAAATAAAGTGGTTCTAAAGTCAAGAGTTTTTTTTTACCTTAATGCATTCTCTGCATTAAAGTAAACAAAAACTTCCTCCCCCCCTTCCCCAAACACTTACCTGAGTCCCTTCTCAATCCAATTTTGTGCCCATCTGCAGCGCTGTTGCTCTGTCTTCCTGGTTTCCCAGGATACTCTGAGAGCTGAGTAGAGTGGGGACATGGCCAAAGCAGCCCTGTGTGTGTCTATGGACACACACAATCTGGCTTGTGAGTTCACCTACATGAATGCCCCCTCAGCACACGGCTTGCTGAAGGGGCACTCAGAGAAGAGGAGCGTACAGCACCAGCGGGGGACCCCAGAAGAGGTAAGGAGCCAGCCTGTGCAATAATATTGCACAGAGCAAGTAGGTATGGCATCTTTTTATTTCAGGGGGAAAAAAGAGCATTTAATATCACTTTAAGAAAAGTATAGATGTTAGAAAAGATACATTTTGCTTTCAAGATAAACTACAGATAAATTTGATTTGGTACTAATTAGAGTTATTAGGACCTTTACTTGTAGCGCTTTTTGATGTGATTCTCACATTATCTGTTTGCTGTGCTATAATATTTTGATGAAAAATTCATGCTCTGATTTGCAAGTCTCCCCCCTCCCTTTTTAGCAGCTATCAGTACGCCAGACAATGCTATCAGCATTTTTGCTGCTGATTGGTATAAGAAAATCTATTACTGTATCTGATAAGCTACCTAAACGTAATTACATAGTGTAATTATATAGTTAACAAGATTGGAAAAAGCTTTTTACAAACCCCAGTGGTTGTAATTCATTTTAAGGCACATTAACACCCCAGATCAATTTGTCTCAAGGGTACGAAAACTATATTCTTCCCTGACCCCACAAAACCCACTGGGACATGGATAAAAAGAAAAAAAAAAGAAAATATTTCTATATGATCATATATTATAGTTGTGGTTACCATCATTTACAAGAAAAGCATTTATTTATATATAATTCAATTATTCATTACTACCTAATGCTCTACATCTTGGCCTTCTACAGTTGTTCTTACTTTATGGTGTGGCAAATGACCAATTAGCATTATACATGAATGTTTTACACACATCTTGTCTTCTACTTTGTTTTTAATATTGAGTTTCAATCTAATAATTACTTTTTCAATTAAATACAATTTGAAGTAATGATTTGTTGTGTAAATCAAGGACAAAAAGCAAATGTTAATGAGTGTCTAAACACCCAGTGGTATACAATATACAGTCAAAACAGTAAAACATTAACGAGCGCTTGGAAATGAGTAATGAGCAGCTAGCATAAAGGTTCAAACCCAAACCTTCACAATATAAATAATAAAAATATATGCAGCGCTAAAAAAGGATAAGCAATGACTCATATATACATCATGCGTCTAATAAAATTAAAATTAAAAATAGGTGATAGCTAAAGTGCTTAAAGTGAAAATAACGTCCTCAGGTGATATATCAATCGTCCCAGTAATAGGTGCGAATGCTGTCGACTCCGTGCTCATAGGTGGGTATACTATATGCACTCACCAGAAGCCGCATAATATGCGCATTTGAGTTGTCAGACCACTCCTGGTACTAGAAGGCTGAGGCAATATGGGTCATCTAGCAGGCTGTCACTCTGATGGAGATGCTCCTTCCTGTAACCAGCAGGGGGTCACCAGGCATCCAGCAACGGTTGTCATACAGCTAGTCAGGACTCCTCAGAGCAGGGCGCTCAAAATAGATATCCACCTTGAAAGGGGGGGCTCAACCATACAGCCCACCCCAAAAAACTACATACTACACTGATAGTGTAGTATGTACAGACGTTTTTATTTGAACACAATGCAGTACACTCACATAGGGTAGCCCAGAAACAAAGATGGCTGGCAGCTTCCATGAGGTGTGGGGTGGCGTGACGTCACTGGCTAGGCTCCACCCTTACGCGTTTCGTGCGGACCCTTTGATAACGTGCTCGTCCGCACGAAACACGTCAGGGTGGAGCCTAGCCGGTACTGTATTTATACAGTATTTAGTCTTAAAAATGATAAAACAGAGCTGGTCAGTGACAGTGTGTCAGGAATTTCTTTTCAAAAGTACAATAAAATCAGTAAAATGCTGTGCATAGGAGTTACATAAAGCAAGAACAAACTAAGCTGGAGATATTATTTTAGACACAAGCTAATACAAACTATACTACAGCAATGGTTTTCACCAAAACTGGGGCGCCTGTTGTAGTACACGGCTCTGTTTGCCCTATTCATAGGATTTGGCTGTAAAAGAATCCTAGAAAAAAGCAACACAATCTGTTATTTTTATATCTATGTACTATGGTCACTGATAGGACTGATTTTCTAACCCATCTGAATCAAGCCTGAGTGTGGCTATCCAAAAGGCCAACTGAGCATTTGTGAAACCGCATCACATATATTTCTGTTACAGAACAAAGCAATAGTGATGTACTTTGAAGCAGAACAGCTTAAAAATTACATCAATATAGAAAGCTTGTTTCCCTTATAATAACTACACTTGGGAATACCATGCGGCGCTGCTCCGGGATCCCTCGGTCACTTACCTTGTCCTGTGCTCCTGCAATGTCCCTCCTGCAGTGTCCCCGGCAATGTAATCTGGCGGATGCCGGCATCTGTCATCTGGGTTCCGTCCTCTGCGAGCGTAGGGACATACGGGGGACGAAACGGCGGGAAATTTGAAAATGACAAAAAGTGACATTCACAAAAATCACATAGTAAAACATTACTGTATCAAACCATTTCACATACATTTTGTCCCTAGTGCTTTGTCCTGTGCCCTGCCTTCATTTTTACTGTTCTTTCTACCTGGAAACTGAGAAATGTCCATGGCGTCCAAAAAGCGTCCCTTTAGGTCAAAAGCGGTTTTAGACCAGCTAGAGAACAGCGATAGTAAATTAGAACCACTTGCAGAATTGAGTGATAATGATTCGTGGGGAAATTCGTCATCAGACACTGAAAACGATTGTGCGACTTTGCTCAGTGATGTGCGAACTTGGCGCTATATTTCAAATTTCAGTGTTTTTGGTTTGATTATATTATTGAATTAAATTTATTATTATTATATTATTATTTTTATGATTATTTATTAAATTATAATTTATGATTTTGTGTTTCAAGTTTTATCCTGCCCGGGATGTTTACTAGAATCTTGTTCGGACAGATTTCAGTGAGTTATTCCTAAGAATTACAGGCCTACAATATAAAACACCAAATTTCCATGTAAAATAATGGTTTTGCTTTTAGCACCAAAAATCTGAAATAATCATACCGCCAGGGAAGTTAAACCTAGGCTGCCTGCTGATACTGCCCTGGTGGGCAAGTCCAAGACAGCCTGGACTCAGAGGAAGTGGGTTGAAAAATGGGCAGGACTTATTGTGATGGAAAAGAATTAGCGTGAGGGACATCTTCGAACTGAAGGCAAGTATAGCAGGAAAAGCTGTTTTTATTTTATTTTTGTATTAGGCTTTTTTTACATTTTGGCTGGAGCTCTGACAAAAGAGATACTGTTCAGCAATGGTTCAACCACATGTAAACTTGGGTGGGGGGAGGGTTATAATGACTGATTAAAAGGTGTATCCAAAAGGACAAGGAACTTTTATATTTTGAGAGGAAAGCAGAGAGCCACTTTACCAAATCAGATATCTGTTTCATTTAAAAGAATTACAAGTGTATATAGGCTATATATCATGAGGGTGTACTTTAGATAAGTGAAGTTTCCATTGCTTAATATATCATACAGTACAAGTGAACTGAAGTACAATGGCATTTTTTAAATCTATTGCAGGTACTTATATAGCGTCAACAATTTATGCAGCGCTTTACATATACATATCAGGCCCTGTCCTCAAGGAGCTTACAATCTAAAGTCCCTAACTAACATTCATACATACACACACTAGAGCCAATTTAGACAGGAGGCAATTAACCTACCAGCGTGTCTTTGGAGAGTGGGAGGAAACCCACACAGGCATGGGGAAAACATGCAAACCACAGGCAGGTAGTGCCATGGTTGGGATTCAAATCGATGACTTTTACGCTTCCCTGCGGGAGTCCTAACCACTTTGCTGGTAAAGTTACCAGGTAAGAAAGGACAAACTGGGTATACAGCATAACGTGTTTAATGTATAGTTCAGGTTATTATTATTATACAGTATTTATATAGCACCAACAGTTTGCTCAGCACTGTACATTATAAAGGGAGACAGTACACGAGACAGTACAGTAACAATACGATTCAATACACGAGGGGTTCGAGGGCCCTGCTCCTTGAAGCTTACAATCTAGGAGGGAGGGGATAGTGGTACAGGAGGAAATAGCTGTGGGGGATGGAGTGGTAGGAAGGGTGGAGGAGTTCAGTAATTAGCTGAGGGTGGGGTAGGCTTCCCTGAAGAGAGAGGTTTTCAGAGTGCGCCTAAAGGTGAGGAGAGTAGGTGACAGTCTGATGGATTGGGGTAGGGAGTTCCAGAGAATGGTGGTAGCCCTGGAGAAGTCCTGGAGATGGGCATGGGAGGAGGAGACCAGGGAACTAGAGAGAAGGAGGTCTTGTGAGGAGCGGAGAGTACATTTTGGGTGGTATTTGGATACCAGACCGGTGATGTAGTTTGGGGCAGTATTATGAACAGCTTTATAAGTCAATGTTAGCATTTTGAATTTTATCCGTTGGGCAATTGGAAGCCAGTGGAGGGATTGGCAGAGGAGGGTGGCGGATACGGAGCGGTTAGTAAGATGGATGAGTCTGGCCACAGCATTCAAGATAGACTGAAGCGGGGATAGCCTGCGGTGGGGTAAGCCGGTGAGGAGGGAGTTACAGTAGTCGAAGCGTGATATTATGAGGGAGTGAATGAGTTGCTTAGTGGTTTCCGGGGTTAGGAATGGACGTATTTTGGAGATGTTATGGAGGTGAAGTCTGCATGAGTTTTTCAGCGAATGGACTTGGGGCTGGAAGGACAGATTGGAGTCTAGGATGACACCTAGTACTCTGGCTTGAGGGGAGGGACTGATGGTGGTGTTGTTGGTCTTGATGGAGAAGTCGGGGGGGGGTGCGGGCTGGGGGGAAAACTAGGGGCTCAGTTTTGGACAGATTTAGTTTGAGGAAGTGGAGTGACATCCAGTCCGATATGCCGCTCAGTAGGCTTTTGATACGAGTGGAGACTGAAGGGGTGTGGTGAGGGGTAGAGAGTTAGATTTGTGTGTCGTCGGCATAGAGATGGTAGTTGAAGCCGTAAGAGTGTATCAATTGGCCAAGGGAGGAGGTGTAGATGGAGAAGAGAAGGGGCCTGAGGATAGAACCTTGAGGGACCCCAACAGAGAGGGGGAGTGGAGAGGAGGTGGCAGCGTTATAGGTAACACTGAAGGAGCTCTGTGATAGATAGGAAGAGAGCCAGGAGAGAGCGGAGTCTCTGAGGCCAAGAGAGTGTAGTTGTTTGAGGAGGTGGGGGTGGTCAACCGTCTCGAAAGCCGCAGAGAGGTCGAGGAGTAGGAGCACTGAATAGTGGCCAGGTTATAACATTGTATGATGATCTTGTTGAATAAGGGCCTAGGAAACGTTGAATATACAGTCACCGTCCACTTACTTAGGTACACCTTGATAGTATCAGGTTGGACCCCTTTTGCCTTCAGAACTGCCTTAATTATTCATGGCATAGATTCAACAAGGTGTTCGAAACATTCCTCACAGATTGTTATCTGTATTGACATGATAGCATCAAGCAGTTGCTGCAGATTTGTTGGCTACACATCCATGATGCAAATCTCCTGTTCCACCACATCCCAAAGGTGTTCTATTGGACTGAGATCTGCTGACTGTGGAGGCCATTAGAGTACAGTGAACTCATTGTCATGTTCAAGAAACCAGTTTGAGATGATTTGAGCTTTGTGACATGGTGCATTATCCTGATAGAAGTAGCCATCAGAAGATGGGTACACTGTAGTCATAAAGGAATGGACATGGTCAGCAACAATACTCAGGTAGACCGTGGCATTTAAACAATGCTCAATAAGTATTAAGGGGCCCGAAGTGTGCAAAGAAAATAGCCCCCACACCATTACACCACCACTTGAACCATGATTTCTTGTTGTTTATGCCAAATTCTGACCTTACCATCTGAATACCACAGCTGAAAACAAGACTCATCCGACCAGTCAACGTGTCTTCAGTCTTCTATTGTCCAATTTTGGTAATCCTGTGCAAATTGTAGCCTCCATTTCCTGTTCTTAGCTTACAGAAGTGACACCTGGTGTGGTCTTCTGCTGCTGCAGCCAATCCTCTTCAAGGTTCGATGTGTTGTACATTCAGAGATGTTATTCTGCATACCTTGGCTGTAACGAGTGATCATTTAAGTTAATGTTGCCTTTTTATAATCTCAAACCAGTCTGTCCATTCTCCTCTGACCTCTGACATCAACAAGGCATTTTCGTCCACACAACTGCAGCTCACTGGCTAATTTCTCTTTTTCAGACCATTTTCTGTAAACCCTAGAGATGGTTGTGCATGAAAATCCCAGTAGATCAGCAGTTTTTGAAATACTCAGACCAGCCAATCTGGCAGCAACAACCATGCCACGTTCAAAATCACTTAATTCCCCTTTTTTTCCCATCCTGATGCTCGGTTTGAACTTCAGGAAGTCGTCTTCACCACCTCTAGATGCTTAAATGCATTGAGTTGCTGCCATGTGATTGGCTGATTAGCAATTTATGTTACCAAGCAATTGAACAGGTGTATCTAATAAAGAGGCCGGAGAGTGTATCAGTACGTGCTTAAGAAAGTCATATCTTTCTCTGTGAGATGCACACAAAATTCTGTATTTTTCTTGCATTGTTAAGCAAATATTTAAACTCATGAGGTATGAATATTTCAAATTTCAGTGTTTTATGTCTTTAATTCATTTTATGTGGTAATAATGTAACTGTAACCAAATGTCTACCAGATGTCTTACTGCTTTTAATTGTGCTGCAGCCATCTTCATTGTCAGCATGTCAAACACATGTTAGCTTGGAACTGGTCATGTGATCCTATTACTTGGCTAGATAAACTTTTGGGGTCTTAATGGGCTCTTGTATGTAGATATTAGCCAACTTAAAAAGAAATGACTTCAGCTGGAAGACCAGAGGCCTGGTGACCTAATCTGCACTTCCTAAGAACTTTGGAAACCCAAGGATGAGTTTTAAGAGGGCAAGGAATGTTTTCAATCGCTTTTTAAAGTTCACCTTTTGCACAAAAATAATCAATGCACATTTTTTTGCAGGCAAAAAAATGTGCACAAAAATAATCAATGCACATTTTTTTGCAGGCAAAAAAATGTGCATTTATTATTTTTATCTGCAGGAACCTGTAAAGGATTGCCATGCAGGTCTCCTGCAGACCTGTCAGTATGTCTGTTTGCCTGTACAGGATATATGGGCAAGCAGATATAGTGACAGGAAGATTCAATGAGCTACCGTAGCACTCCCCAGTGCCATGACAGTTCATTGAAAATTGCAAGCTGACAGCCGCTAAGGCTGGCGGGACTTGCAGTCTGTTCATTCACAGAACACTGTAAATGAATGAGGCGGCCGTGTGGGCAGAGCCCCACATTTCCAAGCTGTTTTTAAATCTGACAGATATTACAGGGAACTTATTATTGGGCAGCACAGTGGCTAAATGGTTAGCACTTTCGCCTGGCAGTACTAGGGTCATTGGTTCAAATCCCAGCCATGGCACCACCTGCCTGGAGTTTGCATGTTCTCCCTGTGCCTGCGTGAGTTTCCTCTGGGTACCCCGGTTTGCTCCCACACTCCAAAGACATGCTGGTAGGTTAATTGGCTCCTGTCTAAATTGGCCCTAGTATGTGTATGTATGAATGTGAGTTAGGGACCTTAGATTGTACGCCCCTTGAGGGTTAGGGACTGATGTGAATGTATAATATATATGTAAAGCGCTGTGTAAATTGACAGCGCTATATAAGTACCTAAAATAAATAATAAACTTCTGTTGGGGGGGCAGCGGGCGGTGGCTGCAGCATTGGGAACATGTTACATGTTCCACCCTAAAAACGGGTGTAACATGTTCCCAAGGGTGAACTTATCCTTTAAAGCCAGTTGTGTTTGGATGACAGGAGGCTGGCAAGAAAATAGATCCTCTATATTCATGGAAGGTTCACTTTAACAATGTGATAGGATATATTTAAATACCAAAATACAAATTTTTACCTTTATTTCTTTAAAGTGAAAAATGTTTCTGAAAATTGTATAAACATCTGAAACACTAATAAAGAACATGCATTTATGTGTTTTCTCTAGAAGAATGTTCTCATGCTTTCTTTGAAATAAAGAAGAGCAGTGACAAGCGATGAAAGCACAGAATAGCTTTTCTTTACTTTCTTCTCTACATTAATTGCTACCCCCGAAGCTGCAACAAAACTGTTAGCAACAAAATGTCACATTTGCATGGAGTGACCTTTTGTTGTTAGACATATTCCTTGTTCCTGCTGTTCAGGACAACCCAGACGGCAGGTCACAGTGAAAGCGGGGAAAGGGCAGCAAAAGAGGAGCCTTCTAACTTCTAAAGAGAAAAACAGCTCAGATCATTTAAGTAGCTGAAGACAAGCTGAAGAGAGGTCAATGTGACAGTAAGAGAAAGCAGGCTTATGTGAACAACGTAGGCTGAATTGTACAAAAAGCCTAGTATTTTTTTATGTGTGGGGCAATTTTACAATCGTTTTGTTGTAATCTTTACTTAAAGCAGTATTAAACCCAAAAGTGACCATTGATTATATTGCAGCTTATCAATTTTTAGATGCGATGGCTGCATTCGTTTGCTTTTTTAGGCTTTCTTGTCACTACTTTCACCTGGTGATCCAGGCAGTAAGTCTGTTTTTTTTCAACAGAACAAGCTCACTTGTAAATATATCAATTACAGGGATTACACAAACCATTTATCACTGACGGGTGCTTACAATAATCAGCTTTTTAATTTTTTTATTTACTTATGCAAAACCTTTTTGCTGTAACTGCTTATAAAGTGTTAGCTGGAGTTCAACTCCAATCTGTTAGTGTATTTAAATCTGCTAGTCCATCTAACACTACCTTCCCCCAAGACTGACAATGCTGCTGTCCAAAGGTGCACCTGTGCTCCTTCATCCAGAGTGGGAGCACACTAATACAGGATGTGTGTTACTGGCCAGATCACCAGGTGAAAACAGAAGAAAGACTAAGAAAAAAATGAATGCAGCCATCACATCTAATGATTGGTAGGCTGCAGTATATATGACATTTTTGGTTTAATACTGCTTTAATTATGATGACTTTGTCTTGCAATACATCATCTAATGACTAAAATAATAAAGAGGAGGATATGAAATGTAAATAAAGGCAAACACACTTATTTAATACAGAGTGAAGAACAAAGGGCAAAGCACAGTAACTTATAACAGCCAATCAGAACTCTATTTTTTGAGATCGGACAGAACATGATGGAATGTGATTAATTGCAGTATGTACTGTACACTCTGCTCTGGAGTGCTTTATGACCAGTATGAATAGGTAGTAATAACCATCTAGTCAATCATGCAGATTCTAATAAAAAAAAATTCCATCCAATTATTATTAATATACGGGACTTATATTGTACCAACAGTTTGTGTAGCGCTTTACAAAATGGAGAGAGACAATACTTTTACAATACAGTTTTAACCTCCCTGGCGGTCTGATTATGTCCATATTTCTGTGCTCAAAGCGGTACTTTGTTGCATAGAAATATGTTGTTTTTTTATTGTAGGCCTGTAATTTTTAGGAATAATTCACTGAAATCTGTCCGAACAAGAGTCTAGTAAACATCCCAGGTATGATAAAATTTGAAATACAAAACATAAATTATAATATAATGAATAATCTTAAAAAATAATAATTAATAATAATAAATGTAATTCAATAATATAATCAAACCAAAAACACTGAAATTTGAAATAGAGCGCCAAGTTCGCACATCACTGAGCTCAGTCACAAAATCGTTTTCAGTGTCTGATGACGAATTTCCCCACGAATCATTATCACTCAATTCTGCAAGTGGTTATAATTTACTATCACTGTTCTCTAGCTGGTCTAAAACCGCTTTTGACCTAAAGGGATGCTTTTTGGACGCCATGGACGTTTCTCAGTTTCCAGGTAGAAAGAACAGTAAAAATGCAGGCAGGGCACAGGACAAAGCACTAGGGACAAAATGTATGTGAAATGGTTTGATACAGTAATGTTATACTATGTGATTTTAGTGTATTTAGTGAATGTCACTGTTTAAAATTTTTTAATTTCCTGCTGGTTCCGGACCCCGTACGTCCCGACGCTCACAGGGAACGGAAGCCGGAAGCCGGATGCCGGCATCGGCCGGATGAGATGGCCAGGGACGCTGCAGGGGGGACATCGCAGAAGCGAAAGACAAGGAAAGTGCAAGAGGGATCCCTGAGCAACACTGCAGGGTAATCCCGAGTGTAGCTCAGGGTTACTGCTTGTGGTACTGAAACTTTACCCCAAGCTACACTCAGGAATACCGCCAAGGGGGTTAATACAAAAGGGATCAGAGGGTCCAGCTTGTTAGAGTTTACAGTCTAAAGAGTTTCAAGTGGGTGGAGCGTAGGAGAAATTAATAAACTCAACCTTTCTGTTGCCTTGCCTTGAGATCTTCTCTAAGATAGAAGCTTGTAATAGAATTTCCATAAAACCTACTCTGAACAAGAGGGACAAGAGTCAGCCTAATTTTTCTCCCAAGTTTTCTCTCTTTTTTTTTTAAATGATTACATCAATTTTGCCTTAGGGGGTTCTCTCTGAAGGAGAATTGATGCCAAGGTTGTTGAGAGTTCTAATGTAGCAGTGGACATCTGTGGGCATCCTTGAAAATTGGCTTGCAGGTAGTTTATTGTAGCTACTAAGACCCGTTTTCCTAACTCAATGGTGAACATGTTTCTTGTGTTAATAAAAATGTGTGTTATAATCAATGATGACCAGTGTCATTGTAAAAAAGAAAGGAAACATCATAAAAAAGAAATAGGGAATTGTGAATACTCCAATGAAGAAACAAAATGGACGGTATAAAAAATAACAAATTAAAATATGTAAGTCCTCTAAATAACATAATAGTCCCAAAAATAGTGATGTAATCAAATCAACAAAATGTAGTGACTTCTGCACTGCACCTCCACCATAACGCACTCACCAGAAGTAAGTAGTAAGCAAGCCCAGAGCAGAATGACACTAAGGGGTGTTCCTGCTTGTTCCTCCTGCCAGTCACCCAGTTGAAGGTGGGATCTCTAGAGAAGCCAGTGATACATCAAATGAACAATCAAAAGTAGAGTAGCCAAGTCTCCATCACCAGCCCGCGGTGAACCAAGGAAAGGGATTCCTCCTAGAAGGCAAGCTCATAGACCGAGCCAGGAGACAGTATCACATAGTGTAGTATGTTTTATTAAAAAGATAGCAACCATGTGGAGCATAAAATCATCAATGGATAAAAAACACTTACAAAGATGGCCAACGGACAGAGTGTTGCTTTTCCATGTCAGCACACCATTTTAGTTTTGAAATATCTTGAAATTGAAATATTTTTTTTTTGTTTAATTTGTTTATTGAAACAATTGAGTACTGTCCGTGATACTTTTTTTATTTGCACTAACATACAATTTTGAGGACAAGCTTTTGGGGTATGTCCCCTTCTTCAAAGTCCAAACAGTACTATTACAAATCACAAAGTTTAAGCAGAATATTAGAAGGGATTGAGAAAAAAAAAAGGCTACAGATAAGATACATCAAAAGGGAGGGGGGGGGATACTATACTCACACAGAGGGGGTCAAGCTTCAGCTAATAGATAGTCATGAAACTGTTGGATAATGGTAAAACATTTGAACTAAGATAGATAATTCTATTTGACACAAAAGATAACGGCCTTAACTTGGACATGGGATTCCTCAACCATTATCCGACAGTTTCATGACTATCTATTAGCTGAAGCATGACCCCCTCTGTGTGAGTGTAGTATCCCCCCCTTTTGATGTATCTTATCTGTAGCCTTTTTTTTTTTTTTTCTCAATCCCTTCTAACATTCTGCTTAAACTTTGTGATTTGTAATAGTACTGTTTGTACTTTGAAGAAGGGCATACCCCGAAAGCTTGTCCTCAAAATTGTATGTTAGTGCAAATAAAAAAAGTATCACGGACAGTACTCAATTGTTTCTGTCGCAAATGCACTAATACGGCTACAATCACCTCAAGCTAATTTGTTTATTGAAATTTTCATAGAAGAGATTAGAGTTAATGATGTATAATCAGGTATGAAAAAATACATAAGCCATTGTCCCTCCTCCATTATAGAACAGATACAATGATGTAAGTAAAAAAACAGGAGGCGTGCACCAACAAACCTAACAGAATGGCTAGTTGCACTTTCTATCGAGGTGACATAAGCCAACGGCGTGTAGCCTAAGGGCTCATGTACACTGCAGCTGATAAACTCACTGTTTTTTTCAGCAGCCCCTGAACTTTTGTGAATATAATCCTATAATGTTGCGCTCCCAAAACACTCCAGTATATATATATAATCACTTATCCATATCCTAAAATCATATGCAAAAAAGTGAAAAAATCATATAATAAATACTTTAACCAGATGACATACAAAATTATAATTAATGTCCGTGATTATACTAAAATAAAATCTGTGATTAAGAGTACCTAAATTAATATTACTTCACTTGTAATAAAAAGGAAATATATTACTCAAATGATTTAAATAAATATACATAAATAAATTAATTAATATATCTGTGAAGACAGTGTCCCATATAATAAAAAAAATATAAAAGTGACTTTGTGCTTTAATTAATCTTCAATCCATGATTGCATGTGAATCCGTGACTGATTGTGAATCCTCCCATTAGTGCAGATGTATGCTCACCTCCTTATCTGCCTATAATTAGGCTATATGCGCTTTTGGTTCTCCTCCTATGGAACCTGCTTGATTAAGACTCTTTCCTTTGGAATAGTGGATATCCGTTGTCACTGCTATGTGCTCTGGGATTGATCCCTTCTCAAGAGGATCCAACTCCTCTATACTCTCATCTCCATACGTCTCTCCACTTTATTCAATCCAAAAAATCAAGATAATCTATATATAAATAGCTTCAAGAAATTGGTGATGGAAGATATAGAAGCACTAAAGATTAAAACGTTCAAAGGAGAACTTGATATTAATAGAGGAATTAAGTCCCTGCAAGATAGAAACAACATAGTAGTGAGACCGGCCGACAAGGGGGGAGGAATAGTAATATTATCTAAAGACTCATATGAAATCTCTATGAGTAAAATGTTAGAGGATACCAATACTTATTGTAAATTGATTAATAATCCTACGAAGACATATAAAACAGAATTAAATAAATTAATACAATACGGAAAGCAAAAAGACATTTTAGATGAAAAAGAAGCAAAATATTTGGTGCCCTCGGTGAGTAAAATACCGATCATATACTCAATACCGAAAATACACAAAAATTTAAAAGATCCCCCTATGAGACCAATAGTCAATGGTATAGATGGGCTAACATCTAGGATTGGACAGTACATAGATCAGTTTCTTCAACCCTTGGTAGAGAAAACAAAAGCGTACATAAAAGATACCACACATGTTATTAAGATTATACAAACAGTAGAGACGAGTAGTGATCTAATTTTAAGTACAGCAGATGTCTCCTCACTGTACACTATAATTGATCATACTGGAGCAATAGATGCAGCAACATGGGCTTTGAATAAATACTCTTCTCTCTCCAAAAAGCAAATAAAATTTTTGATTAAATGCATTAGATTTTGTCTCAGCCATAATTATTTTTGGTATAAGGGTGAATACTACTTACAAGTGAGGGGGGTTGCCATGGGCGCCCGTTTCGCACCCAGTATTGCCAACTTATACATGGCAAAATGGGAGGAGGAAGTGATATTCACTAATATGAGCTATAATATAGTTGTATATGGTAGATTTATCGATGATATCATACTATTGTGGAGAGGAGACACATTATCATTGATTAATTATTACCAAAATTTGAATCAAAATACCAAAAATATTGTATTGAGTTGGAATATCAATGATAAAGAAACCAATTTTTTAGATCTTAAATTGGTGAATACAGGTGAAGGTATAATAACAAAAAATTATTTCAAGAAAACTGATCGCAATTCATATATCCCTGTCAATAGCTGTCATCATAGACCATGGATTAAAAATGTCCCGAGGGGACAATTTCTTAGGCTGAGATGCAATTGCACCAATGTTGAAGATTATAGAGAGCAAAGTCAAACATTGGTTCAGAGGTTTGTGGATAAGGGTTATAAGAGAGAAACAATACTGGACGAAAGAAGTAGAATAGAATTTATAGATAGAAAAACATTACTAGAAGAAAAAAAGATACAATATAAGGTCAAAGAACAAGAATTATCAATAATATTACCGTATAACAGACAACATAGAGATATTCAGAAAATTATAAATAAACATTGGAATATACTCCAACTAGATAAAACCCTCAGGACCATTGTTAAGGAACAACCAAGGTTTATCTATAAAAGGGCACCGAATATTCGGGATCGAGTAGTAAAAAATGTGCTAGAACCCCCCCACACATCGAAAAACACTCTGAGTTTCTTTAATGGAACTGGGTTTTATAAATGCGGTCAGTGCTACAGTTGTAGAAAAACGTACTCTAATCTAAGATGTAGACAGTCATTTATGAATCCGAGGAATGGAAAACAATATAAGATCGATCAATTTATTTCTTGTGATAGTAGAGGTGTAGTGTATGCCCTAAAATGTCCATGTAATTATTTATACATAGGCCGTACAAAGAGAAGTCTCAAAGAACGTATACAAGAACATGTACATAATATTAATATAGGGTTTAAATATCATCATTTATCAGTACATTTCAAAATATACCACAATCAAGATATAGAGAAAATAGAATTCTGGGGTATCACTAAACACAATTCGCATTGGAGGGGAGATAATTTAGTACGTGAAATAAGTAAAAAGGAATCATTTTGGATCTATGAGTTAGGTAGTTTAGCACCAGGAGGTTTGAATAAAGAATTTGATTTATCTTGTTTCATTAGTGACGTTTAGATAACAGAATCACATATCAGGCCTGCACAAGTCCATACAGTTTTTTCTTGTCCTTGGGATGTTGCAAAGTTTTGGCGGGAAGTCTGATAGGGGAATATTGGAATTATGGGTAGGCCGGTACCCTATTCCGGTTAGCCCCTGCCACATATCTCTAATATATTGTGCTGAAATAGCTAATATGCCATTTAGTAAATAATTAGATTAGAATAGGGCAAATATAGCAACAGTGCAAGGTTTGGTTAAGGAGTTATATCAATACATTATTGGCACACTTACATATACAGTATTACTAGACAAGTGTATATATTTAATATACATTTTTTTAAACATTTTTTATATATACATTTTTATTTTTTCTTATTTTATTTTATTGTATTTTATTATATACATATTTTATTTTTCTTTTTTCGAAATATATTTATTAAATTTTGTATCATTTAATTAAAATTTATTTAATGTTATAATTATGCTTAGTATAATTAGTTTTACGTATGATAATATAAAACATTTGTATATCCCATATATGGGAAGGCTAGTACTACTGCATGCTAACTTTTAAGTAAAAAACTTGCTGATGTATTTAGAAAGATTGATTGCATCTACGCTGACTGCGGAATCATGTTACTATGTATCCCTCCGAGATGATTAATGTAGTATAAACAACACATGTAGCAAAGGAAGATAACGTTAATAGAACAGAATTGCCTCCAGCAATATGGCTGCCCCCTGTAGATAGTCAATAAAATGGCGGAGCCGTGCTATATATGCTGGCAATGGGAGAGTGACGGACCAATCAAATCCCCCTGATGAAGCCACGTGACCAGTGGCGTAACGCGTAGGGGTGGGACTGCAACGTCACTCGGAGGGAGTCAGTTCGTGTGCCAGACCACGGGTGCATGCTTCTTACAGTCAGCGGAGGACTCGGTCTACATTGTGATACGCTTATATTTGAATACAACACATGTGAGTGTAATACTTGGAGTCAATAAAGCCTATTTTTAAAAAGGATAAAACACCATGTTTAGATTTTTTTCCCATATGTGGAGAGACGTATGGAGATGAGAGTATAGAGGGGTTGGATCCTCTTGAGAAGGAATCAATCCCAGAGCACATAGCAGTGACAACGGATATCCACTATTCCAAAGGAAAGAGTCTTAATCAAGCAGGTTCCATAGGAGGAGAACCAAAAGCGCATATAGCCTAATTATAGGCAGATAAGGAGGTGAGCGTACATCTGCACTAATGGGAGGATTCACAATCAGTCACGGATTCACATGCAATCATGGATTGAAGATTAATTAAAGCACAAAGTCACTTTTATATTTTTTTATTATATGGGACACTGTCTTCACAGATATATTAATTAATTTATTTATGTATATTTATTTAAATCATTTGAGTAATATATTTCCTTTTTATTACAAGTGAAGTAATATTAATTTAGGTACTCTTAATCACAGATTTTATTTTAGTATAATCACGGACATTAATTATAATTTTGTATGTCATCTGGTTAAAGTATTTATTATATGATTTTTTCACTTTTTTGCATATGATTTTAGGATATGGATAAGTGATTATATATATATACTGGAGTGTTTTGGGAGCGCAACATTATAGGATTATATTCACAAAAATTTTGTTACACATTGGTAGTTATGTGTTAGATGTCTGCGATCCTACTATAGAGAGGATATACATTATATGTTGTATATTAGGGTGACCTTTTGTTTTTGGCTCGCAAGATACTCTAAATATTTTATAGCCCCTGAACTTTCCCTAATGTTTTCCTATCGTTCCTTGTCGTTTACAGGCAGTTGAGTTTACAGTCGTTTTTTTTAACACAGAAAACTTGCGTTCAGGAGTAGATTTTATCAACGTTTCAAACGCCAAACGCTTGTAAGCGAGTGTAAACACGGTGTTTGAAAATTTTTTTTAACTCTTCCATTTCCAGATGCTGTCCAGAGCCTTTTTTCATCATGATAAGTGCATTCAAAGCGTTTTCTTGGTACTCAAATGGACCTGGTACACCATACTTTGAGGTTTCGCATGAAAGAAAATATGTTAGACACTGCTGCAATAATTTCTGCACGGACATTACCTGGAACACATCTAAACACCACAAAAAAAAAAGACAGATAATCTCAACAAATACTGCTCTCTCTGCTTCTGCTCTCTATTTCTCTCAAAATGTCTGAAATAGTTAATTTTTTACTGTTTTTCAGTGCATTCTGGGCATTTTGGAAGGTCTCCTGAGGTTATCTTTAAAAAACGCTTCTAAATGCAAACGCTAATAAACGTGCATAAACGCGGTATGCAAACGTGACTAAACAGATGTTTTTTAACCTGCGTTTTCCAGCAGTCAGTTTCCAGCGATCAGAAGTGTCCCATGTACATGGGACCTTACACTCAATAGTGGTTTTCTGGCATTCTCCAAACTGAAAGTGTTCGATTATCAGAACACTAAATGGTGATGTAAAGTGAATATTCAGTGTTATAGCAATATCAAAGGAATTAGCAGTCTAGACTCTAAAATATGCCCTTCATTTGATGACTGTACAATTACAGAAGTAAATCTTCTTACGTCATAACAAAAAGAATAGAAAAAGGGCAAGAAAACCAGAAAGAAATGTAGAAAAGAAGGTAAGAAAAGAAAAAACAAAAGGGGGGTGAGGGTCCCTGCACTTCGGCCTCCACCATCCTGAAAGTCACCTAAGCAGGCAGGGTCCAAGGATCACCAGTCAAATACATAATCCACGGGTCCCAAGTTTTTTCAAATAATTTCATTTTGTCATTTAAAATAAGCACTCATTTGTCATGATCCATGAAAGTCTACCCATAAATTGCTCAAAAGGTATGG
Organism: Staurois parvus; assembly: GCF_062004578.1. Taxonomy (NCBI): domain Eukaryota; kingdom Metazoa; phylum Chordata; class Amphibia; order Anura; family Ranidae; genus Staurois; species Staurois parvus. The sequence goes on from NW_028317808.1 coordinate 7,854,147, forward strand.
CAGCCGATTTCCAGGACCTTAAAATATCTTTTTATATCTTTTCCAAGTAGATTACAAGCCATTAACAGATGACTTTCCTAGTATATTCAGTCTGATTTTTTGTACTATACTTATGTTCTGCTATTTCCTGAAGACAGAGAGTGCCCACAAGGGTTCACTGATAATACTATCTACACATTACATACGGAAATGTTAGTGTATTTATGTATAACATACAATGTACACATTTCCTATCCTGCTCAAATTTCAGGCATGGGGAAATAAAGACTGACAGCTAGGCATTTTTAATGGCACATAACATAGTGGCATTTTTTGGGCGTGTCATTTATTATAATTGATATAAAGCTCTCGCCACACATCATGTAATATGCTTTTTGAATAACATACAAATGTTATATCTCAGGTCATATTTTCCAACAGTTTTGTCACACAGTGACTTTCTTTTAATTTGTTTAATTTATAGATTAGAATTAGATATTTAGTGACAACAGAATATACCAATGGGCATTTTCATAAGTTACTAGGCCATTCATATTAGTCCTTACCCCAAAGCTTTCAATTTCAATTAAAAATTCACAAGAACCCAGAGGAAGCATATGCATATAAATAGAAGAGTATACTGTAGTTCATTGAACTGATGCATTAGCTCAGGGCTGTAAGACAGCAGTGTTTCCTTCTAATCTGTTCTGTTTCTCGATAGTCATTCTTATAGTACAGTATATTATATTCATTTAATTGTCTTAGACTAAGAAGGAAAATTAAAAGACACCAGCATTATGAATTTAAACAACAAAAGACATGGAAGTAAATTTTATTTTAACTATCTAATACCTTGGTTCCTCATTAAAAAAAAATAAAAAATCTGCCATCTGGCCTTTCTCTTTAATGTTAATAAGGTGGGATATTCCGCCCACAGACAAGTAGCTTGATGCCTAAGATAGTGCTTATTGCTGGTTTTATTCTTTATTCCTATTGGGGAGATTTACCTTAACTTTCTTGACTATTTGATCGGTGTCAGAAGAGTATACTGAAAAGTCAGGAAATAATAATTTATATAAGTTCATTTACATTGTTTGTCTAAATAAAACATCCTTTAACACAGCCATCCCTGAGTTTCATATTTGCCTGCTCATGAACTTGTGGCATCAATGCTTCTTATAGTAAATGGTGGTTTTTAACCACCTCAATACAGGGCACTTTTACCCCATTCCTGCCCAGACCAATTTTCAGCTTTCAGTGCTCTCACACTTTGAATGATAATTACTTAGTCATGCAACACTGTACCCAAATGAAATTTTTGTCTTTTTTTTTCTTCACACAAATAGAACTTTATTTTGGTGGTACACTTGTTTTTTTTATTTTTTGATCTATAAAGACACTAACAAGCCAGGACAGTACAAATACCCCCAAATGACCCCTTTTTTGAAAGAAGACATTCCAAGTTATTTAGTAAGATGCATGGTGGGTTGTTTGAACCTGTAACTTTTTCCCACAATTCTTTGGAAAATGAAGAAAGTTGATAAAATGTGTTTTTTTGCACACAACTATTATATTAACATATGCATACTCACAGCTTCACCCAAAACACATTCTGCTGCACCTCCTGAGTATGGGGATACCACACGTGTAAGACTTTTCCACAGCCTGGCCACGTACAGAGGCCCAACATCCAAGTAGTACCTACAGGTGTTCTGGAGGCATAAATTACACATCTCATTTCCTGACTACCTATCACATTTTATAAGACCCTGGAGCACCAGAACAATGAAATTACCCACAAAATGACCCCATTTTGGAAATAAAATTGTACATTGTGACATGTGGATCACTGGTACATATGTGAATTTTACACTGATACACCATGACAGATGTGGATCACTGGTACAGATGTGGATTTTACACTGGTATGTCGTGACAGATGTGGATTACTGGTACATATGTGGATTTTACACTGGTATGCCGTGACAGATGTGGATTACTGGTACAGATGTGGAATTTACACTGGTACAGCCTGACAGATGTGGATCACTGGTACAGATGTGAAATTTACACTGGTACACCGTGACAGATGTGGATGACTGGTACAGATGTGGATTTTACACTGGTACACTGTGACAGATGTGGATCACTGGTACAGATGTGAAATTTACACTGGTACACCGTGACAGATGTGGATGACTGGTACAGATGTGGATTTTACACTGGTACGCATGACAGATGTGGATGACTGGTACAGATGTGGAATTTACACTGGTACACCGCGACAGATGTGGATTGCTGGTACAGATGTGGAATTTACACTGGTATGCCGTGACAGATGTGGCTCACTGGTACAGCTGTGGAATTTACACTGGTACACTGTGACAAATGTGACTCACTGGTACAGATGTGGAATTTACACTGGTACACCGTGACAAATGTGGATCACTGGTACAGATGTGGAATTTACACTGGTACACTATGACAGATGTGGATCACTGGTACAGATGTGGAATTTACACTGGTACACCGCAACAGATGTGGATTGCTGGTACAGATGTGGATTTCACACTGGTACACTGTGACAGATGTGGATCACTGGTACAGATGTGGAATTTACACTGGTACACTGTGACAGATGTGGATCACTGGTACAGATGTGGATTTTACACTGGTACACCGTGACAGATGATGACTGGTACAGATGTGGATTTTACACTGGTACACTGTGACAGATGATGACTGGTACAGATGTAGAATTTACACTGGTACACCACGACAGATGTGGATTTCACACTGGTACACTGTGACAGATGTGGATCACTGGTACAGATGTGGAATTTACACTGGTACACCGCGACAGATGAGGATTGCTGGTGCAGATGTGGAATTTACACTGGTACGCTGTGACAGATGTGGATGACTGGTACAGATGTGGATTTTACACTGGTATGCCGTGACAGATGTGGCTCACTGGTACAAATGTGGAATTTATACTGGTACACCATGACAGATGTGGATCACTGGTACGGATGTGGAATTTACACTGGTTCACCATGACAGATGTGGATCACTGGTACAGATGTGGAATTTACACTGGTACGCTGTGACAGATGTGGATCATTGGTACAGATGTGGAATTTACACTGGTATACCATGACAGATGTGGATCACTGGTACAGATGTGGAATTTACACTGGCACGCTGTGACAGATGTGGATCATTGGTACAGATGTGGAATTTACACTGGTACACCATGACAGATGTGGATCACTGGTACAGATGTGGAATTTACACTGGTACACCATGACAGATGTGGATCACTGGTACAGATGTGGAATTTACACTGGTATGCTGTGACAGATGTGGATCATTGGTACAGATGTGGAATTTACACTGGTACACCATGACAGATGTGGATCACTGGTACAGATGTGGAATTTACACTGGTACGCTGTGACAGATGTGGATCATTGGTACAGATGTGGAATTTACACTGGTATACCATGACAGATGTGGATCACTGGTACAGATGTGGAATTTACACTGGCACGCTGTGACAGATGTGGATCATTGGTACAGATGTGGAATTTACACTGGTACACCATGACAGATGTGGATCACTGGTACAGATGTGGAATTTACACTGGTACACCATGACAGATGTGGATCACTGGTACAGATGTGGAATTTACACTGGTATGCTGTGACAGATGTGGATCATTGGTACAGATGTGGAATTTACACTGGTACACCATGACAGATGTGGATCACTGGTACAGATGTGGAATTTACACTGGTACGCTGTGACAGATGTAGATCACTGGTACAGATATGGATGAGCAGTGGTATGCCGTGACAGCTGTGGATCACTGGTACTGTGTGACAGATGTTGATCACTGGTACTGTGTGACAGCTTTGGATCACTGGTACTGTGTGACAGATGTTGATCACTGGTACTGTGTGACAGATGTGGATCATTGGTACAGATGTGGAATTTACACTGGTACTCTGTGACAGATGTAGATCACTGGTACAGATATGGATGAACAGTGGTATGTCGTGACAGCTGTGGATCACTGGTACTGTGTGACAGATGTGGATCACTGGTACTGTGTGACAGATGTTGATCACTGGTACTGTGTGACAGATGTGGATCATTGGTACAGATGTGGAATTTACACTGGTACTCTGTGACAGATGTAGATCACTGGTACAGATATGGATGAGCACTGGTATGTCGTGACAGCTGTGGATCACTGGTACTGTGTGACAGATGTGGATCACTGGTACTGTGTGACAGATGTGGATCACTGGTGCACTGACAGCTATGTGGGGGACACTATGGGGTGATGTGTGAGTGTAACTCACAGTTTTACACAGCGGGCTCTGTGTGAGGAGAGGCAGAGCCTATCAACAGACTGGTGGCTTTGTTGACATTACATGATAGCTGTGATTGAACACAGCCATAATGTGATCAGAAGGACCAATCAGTGAGCCCTTCTGCCGTGTGGCGTTGCGCTGTGTCCAGGGGACACAGGCACATCGAGTGCATGCAGGTGCGAGCCTACAAGGTCGTGCACGCAACTGCGTGGCCACGAGGTCATGCACGCCCATGTTCTGAGGGACATATAGGAACGTCCACTCAGAACTGCGAAGATCACACCTGGCCATTTATGTGCAGTGACCAGGTGGGAAGCGGTTAAAGTGTGTATGGCGTAGTATAAATGTATAGTATAGGCAGGGTTTTTTTTACTTTTTAATAAAATAGGTGCCGGTTAACACCCTTGCCAGGATATTTTTTTGCTGTCCTACACAGTTGTCACCAGATCTAGTTTCCCCAATGTAAGATTTCCACATGCCCTTTGTTCTGGTGACAACTCTAAAGTTTTAGATTTTCATCACTTTGGATTCAGTAATAATGGTCACTAGGACAAAAAGAGGGAGAACCTTTGCAGCAGGGATGCAGAGAGCAATATAATTGTGACAGGACTTCGAATCCTTCTGTTCTCTATCCAAATCTACAAAGAAGATTGTGGCTATACATACACTTTAAAATCCGCAAAGATTGGAATTGATAGCTTTGTGCTGCCACAGCAGCCCATTTTATCATTTGTCATTTATTGTAGTTAGTATGATTCACTGTACCCCTCCAGTTTTGCATCAGTTAGACACTCCGAGAAACTTTAAGTGTAAAGCTGACCATAGATGGTTTGAATTTTGGCCAGTTCAGCAGGGACCGACTGAGATTCGAACCATCTATGGGTAGGCTGATTGTACCCAAATTGATTGTTGTATGACTTGAGTAGAAGCAGCCTGTCATATTTTGATGTGATTATCGCCAGAGGCAATAGCCTGTGGGAAATAAGACCATCACCTATAGCCAGCTTTAATTTTACTTCCATTCTTGCAGAGTAAGGCTCCATGTACACGGGACACTTCTGAACGATGGAACTGACTGCTGGAAACCGTAAGTTAAAAAACGTCTGTGTGGCCGCGTTTGTATACTGCATTTATGCGCGTTTATGAGCGTTTGCGTTTAGAAGCGTTTTTTAAAGATAACCTCAGGAGACCTTCCAAAATGCCCAGAATGCACTGAAAAACAGTAAAAAATTAACTATTTCAGACATTTTGAGAGAAATAGAGAGAGCAGAAGCAGAGAGAGCAGTATTTATTGAGATTAGCTGTCTTTTTTTTGTGGTATTTGGATGTGTTCCAGCTCATTTCTGTGCAGAAATTATTGCAGCAGTGTCTAACATATTTCTTTCATGTGAAACCTGTCAAAGTATGGTGTACCAGGTCCATTTGAGTACCGGGAAAACGCTTTGCATGCATTTTTCATGATGATAAAAGGCTCTGGACAGCAACTGGAAATGGAAGAGTTAAAAACATTTTCCAAACGCAATTGCTTATAAATGCATTAGCCGCGTTGACACATGTTTGGTGTTTGAAACGCTGATAAAATCTACTCCTGAACGCAAGTGTGGTGCGTTCAAAAAAAACAACTGTAAACTCCACTGCCTGTAAACAACATAGTGTACATGGACACATAGGAAAACATTAGGGAGAGTTCAGGAGCTGCTGAAAAAAATGAAGAAAAGCTCCTAAACGTGCGTTTATCAGCTGCAGTGTACATGGAGCCTAAGGGGCATTTAGACGTTTGTAGGACTTATTCATGTTTTTCACTGACAAATAAACAAGAAAAGGCATTCTCTGTAAGGTTTTAGACTGAAATAAACTAATTATATGCTACTTCGGATTCTTCTTGAGTTGACACTGCCTGTGGCTACTATTAAGTCAGCAGGTTGCTATACTATCTGCACAGAAACAGATACTTTAAAGGTAAACAATTTGATAACGATATGGAAACAATGTTTGATCTGCCAGACTATTTTAGCAGGGGGTAATCAATAAGTGGCTAATGTTTCATTTAAATTATATTAACTTTATAACTCCTAAGCTTTAAAGCGTTTGATATACCTTTACAAATTACTTTTAACATATTTGCAACCTAAGAAGCAATATATTCTTGCTTTAGCAAAAGTAAACAGTCTGCTTTCCAATGCTAAAATCAGCATAACGAATATCAGAAAAATATTGACTGTCTTACTGTGTTAATTATTTGTGATCTGGAGAGGAAAGTGAGACACTGGGTGTTAGGGGAAAAGGTCTGAGAACCGCTGCTTAATGAATACTAGTTCAGTGTTCTGAAAGGAAAAGTCCATGTAGTGAGGGAGGACAATGAGTCGCTTGTGTTGCCTCCCTGCCACACAGGAAGGGCATTTGAAGGTCATGGCAATGGCTGTGCACCAGCAACTACATTTACACAAAAATAAATGGACTTATGGATTGTAAAGTGGTCCCAGCTTAGAATTCCAATTATACACCACTTGACAATATTGCAGTGTACTGGCCTTTCTCACAACATATTTTAACATACCTTCCCAGATTTCTTGATAATGGTTTAATGTCCTTCAATATGGATTGTGTTAGCAGAAAGCCCCACCAAGTGGTGATGGAAAAGCATTGTTTCATTTTTTCCTGAGCTATAAAACTTTGGTATACATAAATCTTTTTAACTGGTGATTTTTATATGATTAGTCCAACTTTGTTCTATATTCCTCTGCTAAAATGAAACCAAGAGTTTAGCTTTCAAACATAGTCCATACTAGTCTTCTATGCTTTAGGGAAAGTAGATAGAATTCCTGATGGAATTGTATGAAAATATTTGAAAGCGCTGTATAGTATCATAAATCATTTCTATTTAGTTTAAATAAGATACTTGTTTTGCCCTTCTTTTCATCCTGTGTTACATTTCAGTGATCTGGATTTCTTTGCAGCCTCTCTGCTGTCATTTCTATATAAAGTAGAAATGGGTAAATGGGACTTTAAGGGCACCAATACAAATATACATACATATATAAAAACTTAATTAAAACCAGACATAGATGATTTGAATCTTGGCTGGTTTGGCCGAGATTCGAACCATCTATTGGCAGGCTGATTGTATCCAAGTCGATCTATTGATCAACTCAGATAAAACCAGCCTGTCGGATTTTTACATGCGATTATTGCCAGCAGCTATAGCCGCTGGCCATAATCACTGTTTTCTCCTAGATAGGAAAGCTGGGCACTGGACAGCTTGTAGGAGGAGTTTTCATTCTCCTGTAGGAGGATGCAGGACCACTGACCTCTGTCTGGACAGTACTGATTGGCCCTGTGTTGATCACATGCACTTTCCCACAAAAAAAAAAACTCTCTAGAAATACACATTAAACTGAGCATGTGCAGTGACTCCACAAGATATGTCTTATCAGCAGATAAGAGGGGGGCACTGGAAGAAGGGGAGGATCAGAGAAGAGAGGATCAAACAAATAATAAATATAAACTGCTAAATACCTTTTCTCATCAGCAGTTAGAGCAGCTGACTTCCAGCAGTGTCTAGCAGAGCCCTGGTTAAAGCTTGTAGGAGGAGTTTTCATTCGCCCATGATTGTACTATGACACTGCACAACCCCTAACCCTCTGTCTAGACCGCGCTGATTGGCCCTGTGCTGATCACATGAACTCGCGCAAGAAAAAAAACCTCTTTAGCAATACACACCAAATTGAGCACGTGCAGCTTGCCCCCAAGGCTCTGTTCTGTCAGCAGATGGATTGGGAACAGTAGAAGAAGGGGAGGATCAGAGAAGACAGGATCAAACAGTCTTTTTACACAATGTGGAGGATTAACCCCTTAGGTTCCATAGTGAGTATAACAGGCATGTGTTACTGCATATACAGACTGATTTTACTGTTGTGGGTTTAGTAACACTTTAATATAAAAAATAGGATAGCACTCCTAAAATATCTAACCACCCTTATTAAGTTCTGAAATACCTTTACACACAATTCAAATACATAAAAAGTGCAATCAACTCCATGCAATCACAAAAGTGTAATCACACAGATACAGGTGTCCATGTATAGTCAATACAAAATCCTTTCTGCTCTCGTACAAAACTTGCTGCTAGTGAATCAATTCATCTCCACTGTGAAACCACCTCTGTGCCCATTTTGCATGGAGCTCATCTCCTTTGTTGGATCTTTTTTTTTTTAGGTTTGGTCAGTCAAAGGTCTGTTTGATTTCCACCCATGAAGATTTCAGTCAAAATTCCCAAGGAAACAAGGAGACCCACATACTGTGTGCCATCACTTTATTTAAAAACCATGTAATACAATGTGCTCACTGTTTGCCCATTAAAAAGCATTTGTCACCAAATGGAGTATTGCCCGATAATCCTTAAACAGCTAGTCAAAACCCTTAGTCTTTCCGGTATGATCATATAACACAGCCCTGTCTGACTGACGCATTTTGTTACATGGACTTTCTCAAAGGGGGAAATTTCTATGGGTCACTCACTGCCATACCTTCTTCCCACCGATAGCTGGCATAACTCCTGCCCATGAGCATTAGAACTTTGGATTAAGTACAGCAGTAGTTGTCAGGTCCAAGCAGGGGCGGACTGACAACTCATGGGGCCCCCGGGCAATAGGGGATCATGGTTCCCATGTGTCCTTGCCCAAACTCAAAAGAGCCTATGAAAAAGGTACCAGGGGCATCTCATGAGGCCCCCTACTGACCCTGGGCCCTGCCCGAGTTTCCAAATGGTCCGTCTGCCCCTGGGTCAAAGCAAGCCCTTTTTCTCCCCTCCATCTGCATGTACATGCACATTCCTCAGCGTGTCTGCAATTGCCCCTTCACTCTGTACAAACTAAAATGGAGACCACAAGCCACACATCAATAACATTGGCTGCAAATCAACAAAAACAATTCATTGATTGTCCACAACCCATGTGGACAGGCACATTTCACTCTAAGAAGAGTTTACTCTTAGAATAGAGGCATCTACAATGAAGTTCTTCTCAGAACAAAATCAGAATGCAATGCGTCAGCTGGAGGATCTCAGGCAAGTTGTAAACAGATCAGCAAATAATGTTTTAAAGCTATTGATGTGTGAACTCAATTTTGTTTGTACGGAGTGAAGAGGCAGGTATGGACAAGTGTATGTACCCACCGCTGGAGGCAAAAAATAGAGGTTGTTTTGTTCTTAGCTAAACCTTCTTTTTAGATTGTAAGCTCTAACGAGCAGGGTCCTTTGATTCCTCCTGTATTCAATTGGATTGTAACTGTACTGTCTGCCCTCATGTTGTAAAGCACTGCGCAAACTGTTGGCGTTATATAAATTTTGTATAATAATAATAACCTGATAACAAAAGTGTAATATATTGTAGCTTACTAGTCTTTAACCCCTTCACGCCTAAAGGTAAAACAAATTTTAATGCCTAAGCACAATTTTGCAACATTGGCATGTGTTAGTAAAACCGTACATATCATCACAGCTAACTTGTACATCCAGATGAATTATACCCCGGGGCAGACTGACCATTCCAGCACTCGGCCACTTCCCGAGGGCCCGGGGCCAGTAGGGGGCCCCATGAGATGCCTCTGGTACCTTTCATTGGCTTTTTCATAGGCTTTTCTGGGTGTGGGCGATGACACAGGGGTCCCATGATCCCCTATTGCCCGGGGGCCCCATGAGTTGTCAGTCCGCCCCTGATTATACCTTGTTTTTTTCAGGACAAATTGGGCTTTCATTTGGTGGTAAATGGTAATGGATATATCCTGATTTTTTTTTTGTTATTATCAAAGGAAAACCGGCCCAAAATCTTTTTTTTAAATTTAGCTGTGTGTTTCTTGTTACTACCATAACCTACCACCAAAGAACAGCCCACAATAAATTTTCCAGCTCTTGACGATCGCAGCGATACCATATATGTGTATGTTATTTGTTGTTTTACCCATAGTACAGCCCAGAAACAATAGTGCGCATTTTGTTTTTTTGTTTACCTAAAACACACTGACACTCACTGACACTAATACCAATTTAAAAAAAATAAAAAAATCCTGACCTTTTGATCTTGACCCAAACACTTACCCTGGCACTGAACTAGATCAAACCTTGTTCTAGGTATTTTTTCTTTTTTTTTTAATATTTATTAATTTTATCTTTTTTTTTTAACAAATATTTTTTTCCCCATATGCCAGGAGTTAGGCCCCATGTACATGGGACACTTCTGAACGATGGAAACTGACTGCTGGAAAACGTAGGTTAAAAAACGTTTGTTTAGCCGTGTTTGCATAACGTGTTTATGCGCATTTGCTTTTAGAAGCATTTTTTAAAGATAAGCACAGAAGAACTTCCCAAATGCCCAGAATGCACTGAAAAGTGGTAAATTATTAACTATTTCAGACTGTTTCAGAGAAATACAGAGAGTAGAAGCAGACACAGCAGTATGTGTTGAAATTAGCTTAGGTGTGAGTTGCTCAGTAACATTTCTTTTGTTTCCAAGGGTGGAAAGGTGTCTGGTGGCTTGAGTCATTAAGGCCACCTGGCAGGGGGTCTTTATGAGGAATTTGAGGTGTGAATGGTTATTAACATATCTTTTGTTTCCAAGAGTGGGAGAGGTCTGAGGTGTGAATTGGTCATTACAATGTGTGACAAGCTTGGTAGGAACATCCTGTGTTCAGTAAAGCGAAAACAAAGACGAGAAGCGCACCAACCTTGCGCATTACCTCAGTAACCAAAATTTTATTAATGCAAAATGATACTCACAAACAGCGAATAAAATCAGGCATGTAAGTTCTCAGAAGGCCTTGAAAGATAAGGAGCCAGCGCGAGTCCCATCATGGGGGTAGACACTCAGTACAGCTGATGCGTTTCGAAGGGCACCCCTTCTTCATCAGAACTCTGATAACTGTATTAGTGTCAAGGTCCTACCTTTTCCCAGAGGTTATGTTACTCCATGTGCTGGCATCCATCTTGGATTTATGCTGAGCATGGTGGGAGGCTTTTATGCCTTCAGGTCTCTGAGGTCCATCCCCCAGAGGGGTGTGGCTGAGTACATATAAGCCTGTGATCCGCACATGCTCTTTGCACTTGTGTCTTGTGTTTTGGTCTTGCTACAGCTCTGTGTATATGCTCGTGACTCTTCTGGTATTTGACTCGGTTTGTGACTAGACCATTCTCTGTGTTTTCCTTCGATCTGACCTTCCGTTGCTGAACCCGGCCCGTGACCTGTGATTCTCTGTCTACTGTTCTGTACTGTTTTGTCCCGTTGTTGTTGACCCAGCTTGCCTGACTACGCTATTGTCATTCTCACCAGCTACACGCCATTGGCGGCGGCCATTACCGCAGCCGGGGTGTCTCGGGGGCCGCGACCTGGTTCCTGGCTGCGTCAAGTCCATCCCCACCATCAGGGGCCCTGGTGAAGGGCAGCCTGGGACTTAGACTCCGCGCCCTGAGGGACTTCGGTCTGTTGGTGGTGGTTGTCGTCAGCCAGTGCGTTACCCTGCCACTAGGCCTACCTGTCCGTTCCACAGCCCTGCCCTGACAATTAGTGTCACTGGTGATGTCAGTGTCAGTTAGTCATTGCCACATTAAGTCGCTGATCACCACCATTCCTAGTATAAAAAAATATGTAAATAATAGTTCCATTATATATCCCATAGTTTTTAGACGCTATAACTATCAAACAATATACACTTATTGAGATTTTTTTTACCAAGAGACATGTAGCAGAATACATGTTGGCCAAATTTACGAAGAAACTTTTTTTAAAAAAATTTTTTATTGGATATGTTTTGAAGTTGACAGTAATTTGTTTTCAAAATGTTTTCGTTTATATATATATATATATATATATATATATATATATATATAAAAATAAAAAATACCACCAAAAGAAAGCTTTATTAATGTGAAAAAATACATACATTTCATTTTTGTACAGTGTTGCATGACAGTGCAATTGTCTTTTAACCACTTTCCCTCCTGAGGATTTACCTCCCTAATGACCAGGCCTCTTTTTGCTACTCGGCGCTGCACTAATTCAACTGATAATTGCGCGGTCATGCAATGCTGCTTCCAAACCAAATTTGCGTCCTTTTTTTCACACAAATAGAGCTTTCTTTTGGTGGTATTTGATCACCTGTGCGCTTTTTATTTTTCACGCTATAAACAAAAAAGACCAAAAATTTTGAAGAAAAACTATATTTTTTACTTTCAGCTATAAAAAATATATAGTAAACTCAAAGTTAGTTATACATTTAGGCCAAAATGTATTCTGCTTCATGTTTTTGGTAAAAAAATCCCAATAAGTGTATATTGATTGCTTTGTGTGAAAGTTATAGCGTCTACAAACTATGGTATAGATACTGCAATTTACGCCATTTTTTTGCTATACAGCGCTGCGCTAGTTTAATGGACAATTGCGCGATCATGCAATACGGTACATAAATTAAATTTACATCCTTTTTTTCCCCACAAATTGTGCTTTCTTTTGGTGGTATTTGATTGCCTGTGCGTTTTTTATTTTTTGCACTATAAATAAAAAAGGCTGACAATTTTGAGGAAAAAAACAATATTTTGAACTTTTTGCTATAAAACATGTCCAGTAAAAAAAAATTTAAAAATCTAATTTAGTCATAAATTTCTGCCAAAATGTATTCTGCGACATGTCTTTGCTACAAAAAAAACCCAATACATGTAAATTAATTGGTTTACGTGAAAGTTATAGTGTTTACAAATGGCGGGAAAGATACTGGGATTTTTAATTTTTTTTATACTAATAATGGCGGCGATCAGCAACTTATGGCGGCGATCAGTGACTTATGGCGGCGATCAGCGACTTATGGCGGGACTGCAGCGGACATTCTGACACTGGGGGGGAACTGACTTGGGGTCACTGACATCCCCAGTGACACCAATACAGTGATCAGTGCAAAAAAAAACCACTGACACTGTATTAATGGCACTGGGGAGGAAGGGGTTAACTTTATTATTCAGTGAAAGGGTTAACTGTGTGAGGGGAGTATTTTACTAGGGGGCGGGGGTGTGTACTGCAGGGAACACCGCTGATCGGGACAGATAAACTCTCCTGTTCCGATCAGCGTGTCAGGAGCTGTCAGGGAACTGACAGAAAGCACAGCTACTGCAGCTGTGCTCTCTGTCACTGATTGCCGCTAATCGTCGGGACATAGCCAGTAACGACCGGCTGTGACCTGGCGACTGACATCCGCGGCCGTGATCGGCGGGACAGGTAGGGCGGCGGCGCCCCCTACCTGTTTTAAAAACACGCGTTTTAAAACGTGGTTTTGCCCAGCTGTGCCGCCCTGCCGCCGTATTTCTACAGTGGCTGGGCGGTATGTGGTTAAAGTTGCTCAGTGCTAATGGAGTATAGCAAAAAATGGCCTGGTCATGAAGGGGATAAAACCTCCTGGAACTGAACCTTCTTCAACAAATATTTATTAACTAGTTGCCGACCACAGATAGCCGAATGACGGCTTCACTGCGGCTGGCCAGTTCTGGGTGGACGTCATATGACGTCCCCCCAGAACGCGCTCTCCTGCGCGCCCCAGGGGGTGCGCACCCGGCGATCTCCGTGAGATGTGGTAAAAGGCCGATCATACTGGCCTTTTACCACGTGATTAGCGGTGTCCAATGACACGCTGATCACAGGGAAATGCAAGTGCCGGTTCTCGGCTGCACTTTCCTCACGCAGTCAGATCGTGAGGAAAGTACTGCCGAGAACCGGCAGTTGTCAGAGCGAGGATCGGCACCGATCATCAGGGCCCTGATGATCGGTGCCCAGCAGTGCCACCCACAAGTTCCGCCTACCTTTGTCCAGCAGTGCGCCCACTAGCTCCGCCCACCTGTGCCCAGCAGTGCACCCACCTGTGCCACTCTGCAGTGTCACACACCTGTGCCCAGAAGTGCCACCTACCTGTGCCCAGCAGTGCCACCCACCTGTGCCCACCCACCTGTGCCCACCAGTGCCACCCACCTGTGCCCACCAGTGCCACCCACCTGTGCCCACCCACCAGTGCTACCCACCAGTGCCACCCACCAGTGCAGCCCAGCAGTGCTGCCAGTCAGTGCCACCAGTCAGTGCCCAGCGGTTGTGCCAGTCAGTGCCGCCAGTCAGTGCCCAGCAGTGATGCCAGTCAGTGCCATCTATCAGTACCCATCATCAGTGTCACCTATCAGTGCCGCCTATCAGTGCTGCATATTAGTGCTGCCTATCCATGACACCTCATTAGTGCTGCCTATCAGTGCCGCCTATCCGTGCCACCTCATTAGTACTGCCTATCAGTGCCCTTTAGTGCTGCCTATCAGTGCCCATCAGTGCCGCCTATCAGTGCCCATCAGTGCTGCCTCATCAACGCACATCAGTGAAGGAGAAAAAATACCTGTTTGAAAAATTTTATAATAGAAACAAAGAAACTTATATTTTTTTTTTTCAAATTTTTTGCAATTTTTTAATTTATAGCGCAAAAAGTAAAGCACCCAGTGGCAATTAAATACCACCAAAAGAAAGCTCTATTTGTGAGAAAAAAATGATCAAAATTTCATATGGGTACAATGTTGCATGACCGCGCAATTGTCAATCAAAGTGCGGCAGCGCTGAAAGCTGAAAATTGGCCTGGTAAGGAAGGGGGTATAAGTGCCTGGTAGGCAAGTGGTTAAAGAAAAAGAAACTAAACATATAACATATACAGTATAACAAGGTTTGTGGAGGAAAAATAACTATACACAATACCAGTATTAAAAATTGCAGTCACTATCTTCCAATGCAATTTTTTTTCTGTTTGAATGCAAAGTAGTTTAATACATTGTATTGATGTATAGTTTAAAAAAAAACCAAAGCTTTAAATTTTAGTTTTTATAATATGATATAGTAACATTTAATCATTAGGTATTTTCCAAAATCTGACGTATCAAAACTGCAAAGTATCAGTAAATAAAAAGTTATGCCAAACCTAAACAGTTAACACAAATGTAAACTTTATTATTTTATATTTACTATGTGAAAGTTGAGGGGTCTGGTTTGTGTAAGTGAAAAAACAAACAAAAAAGTGCAAGATCACTTTAAATCAGCACCACCTGGAATTCATTTTGAAACAGCATAGAATGAGGCCTTCCTGTGACATCACCAAATTCAAACCAGATGCTTTGCACTCAGAAATTTCATTCAAGCAGCAGCTCTGAAGTCATGGAAGGGTTTTCATTTAAAGTTCCCTCTGAAGAGAGATGGGACAACTCCCAGTAGTTAGCTTCACAAAATTATTAAACATTTTAGGTCAAACATTTTATTTTCAAGAAAACATGAGCTTGAGACATGGAAAGAGTCAATTCAAGATCTTACAGTACTGGTATTATTTTTTACACTCTACATTGCCATAAGCACTCATCATATGCACAGACAATTTGGCATGGATGTATGTTCCTTTCAACAGGAAAAAGTGAGGCAAGTTTCCACACTTGCTGCATATGTATATTATAGCAGATCAGTATGAAGTAGAGCTCAAGTTTACATTTTCTTTAACCACTTGCCCTCCTGAGGATTTGCCTCCTTTCCTGACCAGACCATTTTTTGCGTTATGACTCTGTGTTACTTTAACTGACAATTGCGCAGTCATGCAACGCTGCACCCAAGTGAAATTGACATCCTTTTTTCCCACAAATAGAGCTTTCTTTCGGTGGTATTTGACCACCTTATTTTTTGCGCTATAAAAAAAAAGACCGACAATTTTAAGAAAAAACAATATTTTTGACTTTTTGCTATTAAACATGTCCGGTAAAAAATATTAAAAATCAAATTTCGTCATAAATTTAGGCCAAAATGTATTTTGCTACATGTCTTTGCTGAAAAAAACCCTCAATAGGTGTAAATTAATTGGTTTACGTGAAAGTTATAGCGTTTACAAATGGCAGCATATATACTGGGATTTTTTTTATTTTTACTAGTAATGGCAGCAATCAGCGACTTATAGCGAGACTACGGGACTGTGGCAGGTATTCGGATTCTGAAGGGGGAACTGAATTGGTGTCACTAAACCAGATGGCTAAAAAAAGGCACTGACACTGTACTAATGGCACTGAGCAGGAAGGGGTTAACATGAGGGGTGATCAAAGGATTAGATGTGTCCGTGTGCTTCACTGTAAGCACACTGCTTTGGATGGCTGTGCTGTGCACAGCCATCCAAAGCAGTGTGCACAGCCATCCAAAGCAGTGTGCACAAGCTGACAGGGAGGAGAACTGTTTTGTTTACAAAAAGTTCTCCTCCCCTTTGGATATGCTCTGCAATCACCTGTCACCGGCGAGTAATTACCGGCATGGATTCATTCATTGACAGCCGCAAATGGCTTCCCTTCCCAGAAATGCGAAATCACGTATATACTGTATATGTGATTTTGCGCTCCCATGCCGTATATCTGCTATAGGGTGTTCGGGAAGCGGTTAATTAACTGGCCACCCTTCTTGAGAATAAAAAAGTGCAGCTCTTCCTGCAAATACTCACCTAGTCTCCAGTGCTGTCCCTTGCAGAAATTCTACTCCATCATTGTCTGCCAGTTTTTTCCAGGTGATGGTCAGCTTTATTTATCCCACTTAATCCAAGTCCAGACTGTCATGGACATACTCCCCAGAGCAGTGACATTTTGTCAGCCTGGACTCACAACACAATACCGCACAGAGTTATGCTGAGGTCACAACATCAGTGCCACTTTCTGCAGTATTGAAATCTGCCCACTAACGGCCCAGAGAAGTCCGGTAAAAAAGAAATATTGTTCATGAAAATTTTTAAATTTCATATGCAGCCAGCAAGTGAATCTTTTGGCCACTTTTTACACGGTTTTCTGTGTTTTATTAATCTGTAAACTGCCAGGCCCAATGGTCACCAGGACAAATAAAGAAAGTGTATCTCCCCGAAGGGACACAGACAGTAATAATAACCTGCAAGCAAATCCAACCAGCACCAGATTGTTATCATCACAACTGCAGAGCAAATGGTGAACGGCAATACTGTTTAGAAATTTGCATGAAGAGAAGATTGGAAGTAAACATAGTGCTCCTATGTTCCAAGGGCCATGGTAGACCCCTTTGTCAAGGTGGCACTACATCCTCTCCTGTTATTTCCTACCTGTCCTCAGCCACTATTTCCTGTACCCTTACTCATGGTTCATTTGCTGTGCACGCAGGGGCACCTTTACAGCGGTACCCTCCTCGTAGTAGTAAGCTGGAAAGAGTTCCTCTCTGAAATATGTTGTCCCATGTAACTTTACACCTTGCCTGTGAGTTGTTGCATTTAGGAAGGACATATGCTGAGCTTATGTCCTCTCCACTCATCCAGCTTCCCTCTGCTACCTCACTCCCAGTGACAGAAAGGGGTTCTACCATGCCATACCGGACCTCATGCGTGCACTTGATTAACTTTTGTTGCTCTCTTGTACCATTCGGTCAGGTTATGGGTTTCCATAATATTGGTTTGGTCCCAAAACTTTCAGGAAACTGACCGTTGAGGAGGAAGCCAGATCACTGACCTCCTCACTATTGGAAGACCCTCTGCCATGGCAGGTACTACACTTCATGACAGGCTGCTGTACATGCTCCACCAGTCTTTGGTTAGCAACTGCTCTTTCCTTCACACCTTCTGCTGAGTTAACCCTTTGTAGTGGCTTTGCTTCATACCCCAAATATGCTTTCCTGAACCTGTTCTTTTATATGCCAGAAACCATTATGCACCACTGTAGAACAACTTTAGACCAGGCTTTGGGACAGTTTAACATACTTTACTTTAACTCCTCGTGGCAGAATAAACAAGAAGCATAACATAGTCCAGGCCCTAAACCAACAGAGGTGACTACCCAGGCATGCCTTTAGAGGTGTTTGTCCATACCTCTCCATCTCCAAAGATTGGTGATGTCCTCCTGAACCCCTGGTATCTTGTTGGGCAACATGCTGGCTCTGTAACTCCTCGACTCCAAGTTCTTGGAGTGCTCCCTCTCCAACGTTTCACAGGACTCTCTCAAACTGAACCTTCCTATTTATGTACGACATAAAAGGTTGGCACTAGAAAAAGCCCAGGAAGCAAGGTCCTAGAAGTTAACCCCTTCCCCAGCCTGGGCAGACCAACTAGCTATACTAAGCATGCAACTCCCTGTAGACACCTGCAATCTTTTTTCAGTCAAGGTACCCTTTAAAATACTGCACAATCTTGAGGCACCCCATTCTAAAATGTAAAAAATTAAAGTGGTTGTAAAGGCTCAAGGTTTTTCACCTTCATGCATTCTATGCAAGAAGGTAAAAAACCTTCTCTGTGCAGCAGCTCCCCCAGCCCCCTTAATACTCACCTAAGCCCCCTCTCAATCCAGCAATGTGCACAGGAGTCCCGGCAATCCCGGGACTCCCTCTCCTCATTGACTGAGACAGCAGTGGAGCCATTGGGAGCCAATGAGAAGAGAGAGGGGGCAGGGCCAAGCCACGGTTCTGTGTGTGATTGGACATACAGAGCAGCAGGTGCCCCCATAGCAAGCTGGTTGCTGTGGGGGCAGCTGACAGGAGGGAGGGGCCAGGAGCACTCGCAGGGGACCCAAGAACAGGAGGATCTGGGCTGCTCTGTGCAAAAGCACTGCAGAGAGCAGGTAAGTATGATGTGTTTGTTTGTTTTTGTTTTTTTTTAATGTGAGCCTTTAATATCACTTTAGACTAATAGTTTTACATATTGTAGCTGTATCCACACACATAGGACACTCAACATTGGAGGTTATTTATTTGTGCAAAGCAATGTGCCTTTGCTGGTACTGAATAGTATTACAGTTTCTCTTCTGCCTCAGTTTCTCTCCTTCATTCAGTTAGAGTGGCCCCAGTGATGACTGAAAGGGACAGGGGAGGGGCAAACAAGGATGTCCTCAGGTGTTCAATGTCCCCCTTATCAGCCTATGACATCATTGATTGTTAGGATGCCGGCATGGTGCCCAAGGTTGTAATATTGCATAATAAACGCTTGTGGCTTTGCATAACAAAAAAGGTAGGCTTGATCCACCTGACAGCTTGTTAACAGTTTTAGGGCAATTTGAGACAATTTTTAGGCATTTTACAAAGGCACACCTGAAGAACTCAGAAGGCACCCTGGCACTATCCTTGTGATCTGCAGCAGTTGTCAGTGCAATGTTAATGACACCTCAAAGGCAGGTCACAAACACAGTGCTTTTGCCTGCACTGGATTGCATGATACACTAATGCACTACTTTAGTGTGATGTGGTGCATTTTGACCAAAATTAATGGGCTCAAATTGCACTGCATCATATCGCATGCGAAGTGCACAGGAATGCGGTGTGACATCATCGGTGCATGTGGGCTTTCAATGGATGGCATGCAGTCCATTGAGAGAGCCATGCCGCTGTCGAGGCTCCGGCGCATTTGCTTGGGAGTGACGTAATCATGGCTAGGTCAGTCAAATGGCTGCAGCCCACAAACCCGGAGAGAAGACCGGGTGAAGATAGAAGCCCCTGGGAGCCATGACAGCGCTCCACTGGAGGGAGTAATTTTCACGTAATTCTGTCATAATGTGTTAGTAGCACATGATACTCCTAACTTACAGGGGGACGATTTTTTTGTGTTCTTTTTTGCAGTTTACTACTGAGATTGCTTTTTTGACCAGCCCAAACCTAGACACATAATCCCCATGGTTATAACAATAGCATTTTAGACTCCATACTACTTCCAATGCTTTCTGAGGAAGATAACACCATACTAAACTCACCCATCTCTTTGGAAGAGTTGACTGCTGTCTTTAAGTGATGCCCCCAACAGCAAAGTCTTGAAGCAGATAGCCTAGGGGCAGAGATATAGAAAAGATATGGCTCAATTGTCCTTCCAGAGCTTCTTGTGGCTATAACTGAGGCATCCAGTCAGGGAAAATTGCCACCACCTATGAATGAAGTTGTGATCATTGGTTTCCATAGACCAGACAGGAAATCCCTTGTACCCTGAATCATATTGATCATTATCTCTTCTTTCATCAGGTATAAAATCCTTATCCAGGGTCCAGGCTAACCGCATATTCAAGATGATAAGCAAATGGATTCACCCAGTTCAAGCTAGTTTTATACCATCTAAATTTACTGAAATAAATATCAGAGGGCTCTAAATAAAGCTGTTGTAATGATTAATTTTTTTGATTTGTTATTAAAATAATAAACTTATTAAACTTACCTCCTCTGTGTAATGGTGTTCTGGTGTCCCCAACCAGTTCTGTCCTCCCCTCCTCTTCTGTGTCTGCCCCCATAGCAAACCACTTGTTAAAGGGACAGACATGCAGGCTTGCTCCTGAGGCGGGCTGTGTAAATCCATAGATACACACAGTGTGTCTCTGCCCTGCCCCCTCATAGGATTTGATTGACAGCAGCAAAAGCCAATGGCTCCTTTTTCAATATCTACAACTGTGCCATGCACTAGGTGCCCAACTTCGTATAGCTCTTTTGTCGTATGTCCCTCTCCTATTTGATTTCCTTGATGATACAATCCACTAACAGCAAAATAAGTGTTCTTGCCAAAATGTATAATTTCCTTATCTCATTTAACCATTTTGGAAGTACAAAAGTTATGCAGAGGATTGGAGAAAAGATATTGGTCCCAGCACCCAAGGTGCAAGGCCTTGTTGTCCCAGCTGTAAGACAATTAAGGAACAGAGGGCACCACCATTTAAGTGTAGTGTTTTATTAAAAACAGTACCATTTATTTACTGGGAAAACCTAATATCTATTTTGTACCCAATTTAGAATTCACTATTTTTCTACTTTTAGCATCTTAATTAATTGGAGGGTCCATTTCACTGCTGGCACGGGTACTGGGGCATGTGTGCAGGGGTAGGACACTGGGGAGAGACCAATGCACATGTTAGGGTAGAGCATGTTCTATGGAGATAAATTCAAGACTAGATGCAGAATCTGCCAAAAGTGAAACAGCAATTGCATTCTCCACTTAATAATTTAAAAGGCATTTGTACACTGCAAATACAAATGATCAATTTTATATACATATACTTGATAGATGAATAATATGGTTAACAGCTTCCCGACCACCCTATAGCAGATATACTGGTACAGGGCGGCAGGGGTGTGTAAAATCACATATATATACAGTTGTGTTCAAAATAATAGCAGTCAGTCATCACTAACCTGATCAATCACTGTTTTTGGTAGAAATTATATTTCTACATGGCAAATAATTTACTAGCAGGTGTAGTAGAGCAATAGAAATCCAACAGACCCAACAGTCATGACATGCATGCTGCAGATTCTGTGTAATTGAATCACTAATTGAAAGGGGCATGTTCAAAATAATAGCAGTGTGGAGTTCTATTAGTGGGGTCATTCATTCTTTGAAAAACAGGTGGCAATTATTGCCCTTATTTAAGGAAGGAAGGCAGCAAATTTTGTACATGCTGGTTACAGTGCATTTCTCTCTGAAATTCTGAGGAATATGGGTCGTTCCAGACATTGTTCAGAAGAACAGCATACCTTGATTAAAAAGTTGATTGGAGAGGGGAAAACATATAAATAATTGCAGAAAATGATAGGCTGCTCAGCTAAAATGATTGCAAATGCTTTAAAATGGCAACCAAAACCTGAAAGACGTGGAAGAAAGCGAAAAACTACCATTCGAATGGATAGAAGAATAGCCAAAATGGCAAGGACTCAGCCAACAATCAGCTCCAGGAAGATCAAAGAAGGTCTAAAGTTACCTGTGAGTACTGTTACAATTAGAAGACGCCTATGTGAAGCCAAGCTATCTGCAAGAAGCCCCCGCAAAGTCCCACTGTTGAAAATAAGACATGTGCTGAAGAGGTTACAATTTGCCAAAGAGCACATTGACTGGCCTAAAGAGAAATGGTGAAACATTTTGTGGACTGATGAAAGAAAGATTGTTCTTTTTGGGTCTAGTGGCTGGAGACAGTTTGTCAGACGACCCCCAAACACTGAATTCAAGCCAGAGTACACTGTGAAGACAGTGAAGCATGGTTGCGCAAGCATCATGATATGGGGATGTTTCTCATACTACGGTGTTGGGCCTATTTATCACATACCAGGAATCATGGATCAGTTTGAATACATCAGAATATTTGAAGAGGTCATGCTGCCTTATGCTGAAGAGGAAATGCCATTGAAATGGGTGTTCCAACAAGACAACGACCCCAAACACACCAGTAAACGTGCAACATCTTGGTTCCAGACCAACAAGATTGACATTATGGAGTGGTCAGCCCAATCCCCAGATCTTAATCCAATAGAAAACTTGTGGGGTGACATCAAAAATGCAGTTTCTGAGGCAAAACCAAGAAATAGAGAAGAACTGTGCAATGTAGCCCAATCATCTTGGGCTGGAATACCTGTTCACAGGTGCCAGAAGTTGGTTGACTCCATGCAACACAGATGTACAGCAGTTCTCAGAAACAGTGCTTATACAACTAAATATTAAGTAATTCAAAGGAAAGCAAAATCTTCAAACATTTTTCAGTTTATATAGTGAATGTTTGAGTTTGTAAAGAAGAATACAAACACTGCTATTTTTTTTTTTGAACAGTCTAATATTCACTTTTCTTCAATTTTTTTAGAGGAACAACACAAATTTGATATATTTTTCTTCATGTTTTGATTTGGAATAGAATGTGTAGTGTTCCCAATACATTTGTGTGTATGGAAATAAAAGTTATTAGAAGGATTTTGAGCTTTATTTACTTTTTTCAACATACAGCTATTATTTTGAACACAACTGTACGTGATTTTGCATTTCCAGGTAGGGAGCGTGGGCCCTACCTGTGCCGCCATTCGGGCCACGGCTGTCAATCACTGGGTCCCGGCCGGTAATTACCTGCCGGCGCCAGATGACTCAGGAACATCTCCGATGGAGAGGAGAATGGTTTGTAAACAAAACAGTTCTCCTCCCTGTCAGCTCGTGCACACTGTTTTGGATGGCTGTGCTGTGCACAGCCATCCAAAGCAGAGTGCTTACAGTGAAGCACACAGACACAGCCCACAGTAAAACAGTACAGAGTTTCCCTTTGATTACCCCTCATGTTAACCCCATCCTGCCCAGTACCATTAGTATAGTGTCAGTGCTCTTTTTAGCACCGATCACTGTATTGGTGTCACTGGGGATGTCAGTGACAACAAGTCAGTTCCCCCCAGTGTCAGAATTCGCTGATCGCTGCCATTACTAGTAAAAATATTTTTTTTTTAAATCCCAGTACACACAGTATTCTGCCATTTGTAAACTCTATGACTTTCACATAAACCAGTTAATTTACATGTATTGGGATTTTTTTTTAGCAAAGACATGTAGCAGAATACATTTTAGACTAAATTTATAATGAAATTACATTTTTTAAAATTTTTTACTGGACATGTTTAATAGCAAAAAGTCAAAAATATAGTTTTTTCTCAAAATTGTCGGTCTTTTTTTTATAGCGCAAAAAATAAAAACTGCACAGCCGATCAAATACCACTGAAAGAAAGCTCAATTTGTGCAGAAAAAAGGGCGTAAATTTCATTTGGGTGCAGCATTGCATGACCGTCCAATTGACAGTTAAAGTAACGCAGCGCTGTAACGCAAAAAATGGCCTGGTCAGGAAGGGGGGATACATCCTCGGGAGGACAAGTAGTTAATAAGGAGAATGTATACAACATAGTAAAATAAGATATAGTTATTTTATCTTGTTCAGAAAATCCAAAATACTCAAAGGAGCATATGGAACATAATGAGTAATGTAGCAAATGATCTTGTTTTGTTGGCAGTCTATGAATGACATTCCTAGATGTACTGCTCTCAGGATGGGCCTGCAAGCAATTGCTTTGATTATCCATAGGAATGTCTTCCATTATGGCTAAATCAAGGCACACACTGGTCAAGCAGGCTACGGGTGTATTATTACATAATAATTGCTGACAAGCTTTTTTCACTTTGAGATCTGATCAAATGGACTGTATACGGCATTCTCTTACAGCAATTGCAGATGTCTAAGCAACAGTGACACTATTCTATAATGTGAAACCTTATAACTACATACAACTCACATAAGACACCACATGGTCTTTCTTCTACATTCCAAAATGTGTTCACAAGTTATGTCATGGTTCCATGTGTCCATTTAGTATGAAGAAATATCAAGCTACAGATTTAAATTGACACTGCATTTGACATCTTGGGGATGGTCCAAGTCTTTTCATCTTAATCCAGTTGTTTTAATGTTTATGAACAATTTTTTTAGATCTATTCATTAGACATTCCAAGGAACATTATATTAACTGGCTGTGTTAGTATTTTACCTAGGTAAATTAAAGAAAAAATAACCCTGGCCTATTAAAAACAAGATATTGTTCAAAAGGAGTTGAAGCAACTACACTTCACCTATTAGCATTTATTGTTCTTCCAACATTGCCTAATCTGTAGTGTTTTAATAATTCACAAGCTATTTGGTTGATTGTTAATAAAACCATTATTAGATAATAAGAGCTAAATTTTGTTACAGTTCTTATTGGCATTTAGTGTTCACTTGAAAAATATGGAAATTGTGTGCTTTTATACTGTAGCCTTTAAATTGAAGTGGGTCAGAGCAACACACAGTATACCTATATAGGCTATAGGCATTTATTGGTCAGACCATGCAAGCCGCTTACCACAATGAAATGCCCTTGCTAACATTAAAATTTAGATAGAACCCTCTTTCCTATTTACTCCTGCTTCCTGAAGTCTAACTCCACCATCTCACCCCTGAGTTTGGAGTGGAGGCAGAGTTCCCTGATTTGTTGCTAGAAATCATCCCTATACTTTTACCTGACATCTAGTAGGTAAGTGAGGTGTATGCTTGTGTAGTGCTTACCCCCGAAGAAGCAGCGGTATTCTTGTGTCTCAAGTTCTCAGTGCCCACAACTCTGCAAGCGAAACCATGCTCTCTGTTACACCTGAACTGAAGGGGAATTATTTATTTCAAATATACACAGTACTCCAATAGTTTAAAACACTAGAAACAGCAGTAACTGCACAACACAAAACAGTGGAATGCATTTACAAACATATGTAAAAATATATGTTAAAATGACTTTTTTATATGTTGAAAAAAAGAATATATTTAAAAAAAAGATATTTTTAAAAATAAAATTTTTTAACATATAAAAAAGTCATTTCAACATATATTTTTACATATGTTAAAAAAAAGAATATATTTTAAAAAAAGATATTTTTAAAAATAACATTTTTTAACATATAAAAAAGTCATTTCAACATATATTTTTACATATGTTTGTAAATGCATTCCAAAAATGTAGATTTGTATTTTTAAAGACATACAGTATATTTTTCATATATTTTGGAATACAAACGCATTTCAACATGCAGTATATTTATATATATTTATTTAAATATATTTTGAAATATATTGAATATGGCCCAAATTGTAGCATTTCAAATATATGGCAATATATTTGGGAATAATATTTTTAAAATATATTTCAAATATATTTTTCTTCCATATGGGCAATAACTGGGCAGGGGACTGGCTCAGTCCAGTTCTCATTAACATACAATGGAGAAGCTCAGCTACTAAACCTTGTTCAAATCAAGTACAACTGATGAGATATCTACCTCAAGACAGGGTTAATTATGGTAAACTTCCCAGGGTCCCTCATAACAAAGAAGGCTAAATAGAATTTTTCCTTGCTTGAAGTTTCAGAAAGGAGCATCTAAAATGATAAGCTGCAATTTTTAAATCATTTTTAAAGTCTTGCTATGTGAATGGGGACATGTAACATATAAAGTATTATCCTAATTTGGCTGAAAAAGTGGAAATGCCCTTTAAGGTGGTCTCTTTACCTTAATGTCCATATCCCATCTGTCTTTCTGGTGACATGCTCCTCAGGCTCTCCTCTGTGGAAGTTAAAAGTTAGTGCTATCTGAAAAGAATAGAGTCCTGAAAAGGAAAATTCATTCAGAATTAGCATATTATATCATGCTATCATATCATGTCATAGACATCTGCACATCAGAAATTTCCATTCCGTTTCTTTTCAGATGCATTTGTTCATTGAAGAATTTCATTTCATCATATTTATTATGTTAACCAGATTCATTTTTGGCATTCATTACGTATAGTTGTTGGTATTCATAAACTACTGTGCAAATGTTTTAGGCAGGTGTGAATAAATGCTGTAAATTATGAATGCTTTCAGAACTAAAAATGTTTATAGTTTATTTTTATCATTTAGCAAAATGGAAAGTAAATGAGTAGAGGAGAAATCCAAATCAAATCAATGTTTGTTGTGACCACCTTTTGCCTTCAAAACAGTTTCAATTCTCCTAGATAAACTTGCACACAGTTTTTGAAGGAACTCGGCAGGTAGGTTGTTCCAAACATCTTGGATAACTAACCACAAATCTTCTGTGGATATAGGCTGCCTCATATCCTTCTGTTTTTTCATGTAATCCCAGGCAGACTCCATGATGTTGAGTTCAGGGCTCTAAAGGGGCCAAACCATCAGATCCAGGACTCCTTGAGCTTTCTTTTTTTGTCATGTTACAACCAAAAACGTAAATGTATTTTTTTGGGGGATTTTATGTGATAGACCAACACAAAGTGGCACATAGTTGTGAAGTGGAAGGAAAATGATAAATGGTTTTCAAAAGCTTTTACAAATAAATATGTGAAAAGTGTTTTGTGCATTTGTATTCAGTCTCCTTTACTCTGAAACCCCTAACTAAAATCTAGTGAATCATTTGCCTTCAGAAGTCATCCACTTAGTAAATAGAGTTCACCTGTATGTAATTTAATCTCAGTATAAATACAGCTTTTCTGTGAAGCCCTCAGAGGTTTGTTAGAGAACATTAGTGAACAAGCCGCATCATGAAGGCCAAGGAATACACCAGACAGATCAGGGATAAAGTTGTGAATAAGTTTAATGCAGGGTTAGAATATCAAAAAATATCCCAAACTTTAAACATCTCTCAGAACACTGTTCAGTCCATCATCCAAAAATGTAAAGAGTATGTCACAACTGCAAATCTACCAAGATATGGCCATCCACCTAAACTGACAGGCCGGGCAAGGAAAGCATTAATCAGAGAAGCAGCCAAGAGGCTCATGGTAACTCTGTAGGTACTGTAGAGATCCACAGCTCAGGTGGGAGAATCTGTCCACAAGACAACTATTAGTGGTGCACTCCACAAATCTGGCCTTTATGGAAGAGTGGCAAGAAGAAAGCCATTGTTGAAACAAAGCCATAAGAAGTCTGTTGCAGTTTGCGAGAAGCCATGTGGGGGACACAGCAAACATGTGGAAGAAGGTGCTCTGGTCAAACGAGACCAAAATTTAACTTTTTGGCCTAAAAGCAAAATGCTGTGTGTGGTGGAAAACTAACACTGCACATAACCCTGAACCCACCATCTCCACTGTGAAACATGGTGGTGGCAACATCATGTTGTAGGGATGCTTTTCTTCAGCAGGGACAGGGAAGCTGGTCAGAGTTGATGGGAAGATGAATGGAGCTAAATACAGGTCAATCTTAGAAGAAAACCTGCTAGAGTCTGCAAAAGACTTGAGACTGGGGCGGAGGTTCACCTTCCAGCAGGACAACAACCTTAAACATTCAGCCGTAGCTACAATGGAATGGTTTAGATCAAAGCATATTCATGTGTTAGAATGGCCCAGTCAAAGTCCAGACCTAAATCTAATTGAGAATCTGTGGCAAGACTGGAAAATTCCAGTTCACAGATGTTCTCCATCCAATCTGACAGAGCTTGAGCTATTTTGCAAAGAAGAATGGGCAACAATGTCAATCTCTAGATGTGCAAAGCTGGTAGAGACATACCCAAAAAGACTTGCAGCTGTAATTGCAGCGAAAGGTAGTTCTACAAAGTATTGACTAAGGGGGGCTGAATGCACAAAACACTTTTCAAAGATTTATTTCCTTCCACTTCACAATTATGTGCCACTTTGTGTTGGTCTATCACATAAAATCCCCATAAAATACATTTACATTTTTGGTTGTAGCATGACCAAATGTGGAACATTTCAAGGCGGATGAATACTTTTTCAAGGCACTGTAGTTCGAGAACCAGTCCTTTTTATTTTCACGCTGAAGATAGTTCTTTTTTTTATATTAACAATTTTTATTGGTTTTCAAAGAAATCATATGTTACAGAAAACAAGGAGAGAAAAACAAAAAAGACAAGCAAAACAGAGAAGTACATCGATGGCAAGGATTACATTTAGTCAAGACCAATAGAGTCATATATTAACAGTGCGTTAATAATCAGGGTCTTACATTTCAGGCCAGCATAGAGGAAGAGAAATTATCCCACGGGAGCCAGATCATCTCAAATACAGCAAACAAACCACTATGTGAAGCAGTCAAACACTCCATCTGTCTTACATCGGCAATAAGTTTATACAAAGTTGACAATGAAGGTGGGTTAGAGGATAACCAACACATAGAAATACTTCTCCTGGCCGCTGTTAGCACATGTGCAGCAAGTCTTCTGGCTAGTTTAGGTAGACCCGGGAATGGCAAGCCCAGCAAAAAATGCAATGGGTCAAATGGGAGAGAAACATGCAACAACGATTGCAACAAGGAGCGAACCTCTTCCCAAAAAGGAGCAATGGAGCTGCAGGTCCAAAAAATATGATAAAGAGAGCCAGAAGCTCTACTACAGCGCCAGCAAGCAGGAGAAGCACTCGGATTATAAACATGAAGAACTTCTGGTGTTTTGTACCACAACATCATAATCTTGTATATATTTTCCTTAAAAACCACACAAATAGAGGATTTAGATGCATTGTCCCATATTTTCTTCCATGACAATAAGTCAATATCACGTTGTATAAATTGAGACCATCTACGCATATAGAGGTGAGCGTCATTGGACAAAGGGGGGGCCTCCATAAGAACTTTATAGGTGCTAGAGACAATACCCCTTTGGTGGGGACCTTCCATACATAGACGTTCAAAGGGGGTAGGTTTCCCTAAGCTCAATGAGGGAGATAGAGTAGAGAAAAAGTGGCGTATTTGAAGGTATATATACAGATGGCGAGAGGGTAGAGAGGCTTTCCTCTGGAGATCCGAGAATGAATGCAACTTACGAGTCACCGGGTGTACCAAGTGACGTAGTTGAAAAAGGTTAGATCCTACCCAGAGAGACATCCAGGACTTGGCCATATTGTCTGGAAGATTAGGGTTATAAAGGATATTTGTCAGTGGGGAGCAATCAGAGGCCAATGTGAATTTAGCCTTACATTTCTGCCAAACATTCAATGAGAAAAGCATGGGACCTAGGAATAAGTGTCGAAAAGAAAGGACTTCCACTGCTGAGGTCGACCAGAGAAGGGAACACGGATGAACAGGGGACAATTGCAAAGACTCAATCTCAGTCCATGTATTGGGAGGGTAGTGGGTGGACCATGACATGAGAAAGCGAAGGTGGGTTGCAAAGTAGTATGTTATTATATCCGGCGCTCCCAAGCCTCCCCTAGAACGTGGGGAAAGCAGAACTGAACGAGCAATCCTGTGCCGCCTGTTGTGCCAAATAAAGTGTAAGAAAGATTTCTGAAGGGAGTGGAGCTTGGACATAGGAACGGGTACGGGCAGAGTTGCAAACAGATATAAAAGTTTGGGTAGCACGGTCATTTTTAGGACATTAATACGACCGAGGAAGGAAATGGGCAAGGCATCCCAGTGTTTCAGAGAGCGAGAAATTGCTACAAACAGTGGGGGAAAATTGGCCTCATATATGGATTGGTAAGAGGAGGTGAGGTTGGTACCTAAATACTTTAAAGAGTGGGTGCACCATCGGTAGGAAAAGGCTGCCTGAAGGGAGGAAAGAACGTCAGGAGAAACATGTATTGGAAGTGCCTCAGTTTTGGACGTGTTGACCTTATAGCCTGATAAAGCCCCAAATTGTTTCAAAGTTTTGTGCAAAATCGGTAAAGAGGTGTGGGGACTCGTAAGTGTAAGGAGAATGTCATCTGCAAATAACGATAATTTGTACTCACGAGAATGGGATTGTATTCCCCGGATATCCGGATCCGACCTGATGGCGATAGCCAATGGCTCCAGGCAGAGAATGAACAGCAGGGGAGAGAGTGGACAGCCCTGACGAGTGCCATTTGACATCTGAAAGGGTGGTGAGAGAAAGGAGGCTAATCTGACCTGTGAAAAAGGGGATGAATAAAGGGCCTTCAAAGCTGCTACAAATGAACCCCTAAAACCAAATCTCTCCAAAACCATGAACATATAGGGCCAGCTTAAACGGTCAAAAGCTTTTTGAGCATCCAGACTCAATAACACAGCAGGGGTAGAGGAACGATTGACCAAATCAACCAGATCAATAGATCTCCTGGTGTTATCTGCAGCCTGTCTGGCAGGTACAAAGCCCACCTGATCCCTGTGTATGAGCTTGGAGATAATACCGGAGAGTCGATTGGCCAAGATTTTAGTAAAAATCTTATAATCGGAATTAAGTAGGGCAATAGGGCGATAGTTATCTACGATAGAGTGATCCTTATCAGGCTTAGGGATAACCGAGATATATGCACGGGAGAAGTCAGTCTGGGGTATGATTCCCTTAAAAAGATCTCGGTAAAGGGAGAGAAGATGCGGGGCCAAAATACCAATAAAAGATTTATAGTAGGAGTAAGGCAATCCGTCCAGTCCCGGGGCTTTACGAGAAGGGAGGTGTTTGATTGTGTCCAATAATTCCTCTAGTGTAATGTCTGCATTAAGGGCGTCCATGTCTGAGGATGTTACTCTCGGAAGTGACAAGGGGTCAAAAAAATTGTCAAATGATGACTGTGTGAGAGACGGGTGAAGGTCCGGGGTTAGACAATTATATAATTTCCCATAAAATGAGCCAAAAAGTGTTGCCATGGCCCGAGGGTCATAAGTAGGGCTTCCATCTGGCTGTATTAGAAGATCGGGCATCGTAGAAGGGGACTGAGTTTTGAGACGGTTGACTAACATACGGTGTGGCTTGTTAGAAAATTCGTAAAATTTCTGTTTAACCCAAAGGAGAGACTGTGCAGTCTTACTGGAGTCAAAAGCTTTAATTTGGGCACGTAGAGATGCCACCCTCTGAAGCCCCGAAATAGATGGCCTATTCAGTAACTGACGTTCCGGCACCAAGAGCTGTTGTATGAGAGAGGCCCTAGCACTCGCCGAGGACTTTTTTAAACGAGAACCCATGGAAATACAAAGTCGACGAAAAACCGCCTTGTGGGCCTCCCACAGAGATGAAGAAGAAGCTACGGAACCGACATTAAGAATGAAATATGAATCGAGTCCCCGTGACAATTCATCCCTAAGATGATCTGTGGAAAGAAATGTCTCATTAAGGCGCCAGTGACACGGTTTGGACACAGCAGGGGGAAAAAAAAGATTTAAGGTCAAAGAGGCATGGTCAGACCAAGTGATGGGATTGATTTCAGAGGAAACTAGAAGTGGGAGCAAAGAGGCAGAGATGAAAAAATGATCTAGGCGCGAATAGCTACGGTGAGGGTTGGAGTAAAATGTAAATTGTTTATGAAGAGGGTGTTTAATCCGCCAAGCGTCAAAGAGACGATGCTCCCTAATGAATTTACGAAACGATTTTGAAGAGGAGCATTGCCGCTTCGAGGGGGTGGATTCAAAAAGCACCTTCCTATCTTTATGAGGGGAAACAATCAGATTGAAATCACCCCCTACAATCACCTGTGAGGTAGTAATGGAATCCAGATTAGCGAGCGTTTGGGACAGGAATTGCAGTTGACCTGTATTGGGAGCATATAAATTCAACAGAACAAGGGGAGTCTCGCCAAGCATACACTCTAAAATAATATAACGACCCTGACGGTCAACTTTGGAGGAAACAACCCGAAGGGAGCAGTGTGACCCAATAAGGATTGCCACCCCGGCCTTCCCAGAGGGATCAAAGGCCGAGTACGCTTCGGAAAAAAATCTCGAGGCAAAACGGAAAGAGCCAGTCGATTTGAAATGGGTCTCTTGGACAAAAATAATGTCTGCTCCTGAAGATCGGAATTCCTTCAAAGCCATCCACCGTTTTTGAATGGAGTTGAGGCCCTTGACGTTATATGACAGAAACCGCAAAGCCATTATAAAATAACGACAACGGTTTTACATGTAATAGCATGAAAAATGAATGGAATACCATCGATGTAATACAGTAAAAAACAAAAAACATCAAACAGTTGAACACAATACTTTGCAAGGCAATAGTGTAAAGAACAAAAAACAGAGAAATAAGTATCCGCAAGGATATAAACTCGGGAGCAACAATGTGACCCAAGTCGTCTAGGCCTATGGCTAGACAAAATCGGGAGCAGCACGACAACCAGAACATCGGAGAGGACGTCAAACCCGGCCAGCAAAGAAAAAGTAATCAAAAATGAAAAAAGCACCCAACACAATTTGGCCGGACAGATAAGGGAAACCCGTGGGAAAATTATGTAGAGAAGAAAAAAAAAAAAAAAAAAAAAAAAAAAAGTGCAAGAGAGAACCAAAAACCCAGGAGGAAAAGGTTCATCACCAGATCCAGAAGGTAGCCCCAGAGATTCGTCAAGCAGGTGGATCAGTTGACCGAGGATGGCGCGGACGTTGTGGGGTACGTGAAGGTCTCCTCCGACCTCTGCGAACCGGGGTCCAAATCCCGCTGGGGGTGGCGGACGGACGAGACGGAGTTGGTGGCAGAGAGGACCCATCCTCTGACAGAGGCGGAAGTCCCAGGCGTTTTAGGAAGGAGTCCGCCTCATGAAGATCACAGAGCACAACTTGGGTATTGTCCCTATTTACGACCAACCGAAAGGGAAACCCCCAACGGTAAGGGACATGGTGTTGTTGAAGGTGCATGGTAATCGGCTTCAGGTCTCATCGCTTAGCCAGCGTAATCGGGGACAGGTCGCAGAAGAGTTGGAGTCTGTCACCCTCAAAATCCAGCGATGATTTATGATGAACAGCAGAAAGTAGAGCTTCTTTGCTTTGAAAAAAATGAAAGCGAACAATAACGTCGCGTGGTCTGGTGCCTTCAGCAGGTTTTGGGCCCAAGGAGCGGTGAGCCCTATCCATACGCCAATCTGCTACTGGAACTAAGGGGGCAGTGGCAATAAAGAAGGACAGAAGATGACGGTGCAGCTGTGCATCTGCAATAGACTCGGACATACCGCGAATACAGATATTTTGGCGCCATTCCCTGTTTTCCAGGTCCTCTTGCTGGAGCTGCATTTGGGACATGGAGTGCTTCAAGTAAGCGTTATCTTCTTCCAGTACGTGGACGTATTGTACCAAATTATCAAACTCGTTTTCCAATCTGTCCATGCGGTCTCCAATCTGGGCAATTTCCCCTCTAAGCTCCAAGGCCAGCTTTCCCACCTCCGTGGATATGGACGCAGTAATGTTGCGCAAAAAATTTTGTAACTTATCATCCAACGCCGACAATGTGAGGGAAGCTGATGAGGTGGCCTGCTGAGGTGCCTGGATGGAGGGAGGATGCTTCCCTGATGCAGACTGCTCCGCAACCCCCCCAGTAGCATGCTGGGGCTCATAGTCCTCCAGCAGTGATTGTGTCAGGGCAGAGGCTGGAACATCCTTGGGTGCAGTACCCTCTGCGACCACCGGGGGGCCGCGATCCCTTCCTGGGCTCCCAGCCATACTAGAGGCCGGGGATTGCGGCCTGGAGAGGAACCGCCGGAGCGGCGACGGCCGCAGGTCACGTGACTGCGGGGAGGGGGGCCTCCAGCGCCCTATCTTCCCCATCGAGTCTCCTCAAGTGCCGGGCCGGGTGCGGGGTACGTAGGACTCACCCACAGCTGAAGAGGAGTGGAAGCGGCTGTCGGGTGAGTCTTTACTGGCCGGGGATGAGCGGAGCTCACTTAAAGTGCGGCCGCCATCGATCCTGGCCGCGCATGCGCCCCTGAAGATAGTTCTTACTGACATTGGCTGTATGTTTGGGGTTGTTGTACTGCTGCAGAATAAATTTGGGGCCAATCACACACCTCCTTGATGGCACGGCATGATGGATACATATCTGCCTGTATTTCTCAGCATCGAGGACACCATTGACCCTGACCGAATCTCTAACTCCATTTGCAGAAATGCAGCCCCAAACTTGCAATTACCCTCTATCATGTTTCACTGTTTCGTGCAGACACTCATTTTTGTACCAATCTCCAGGCCTTTGGCACACAAACTGCTTCCTACTACAGCCAAATATTTTATATTTTGACTCATCAGTCAAGAGCACCTGCTGCCATTTTTCTGCACCCCAGTTCCTATGTTTTCCTGCATAGTTGAGTAGCTTAGCCTTGTTTCCTTGTTGGATGCATGGCTTTTTGGCCACAATTCTTCCATAAAGATCACTTCTGGCCAGACTTCTCTGGACAGTAGAAGAGAGTACTGGGTCCCACTGGTTTCTGCCAGTTCTGTGCTGATAGCAGTGCTGGACATCTTTCAATGTCAAAGTAAGCATGATGTATCTTTTATCTGCTGCGTTAAGTTTTCTTGGCTGACAACTGTGGCTATAGTCTCGCCTACGGTCCTCAACATTGCCAGTTTCTTCATGCTTCTACAAATGAGCTTAAACAGTAGATCTTGAAACCCCAGTGTGCTTTAAATCTTTGCCTGGGAGAGACCTTGCTGATGCACTATAACTTCCTTGTGTCTTGTTGCTGTGCTCAGTCTTGCTATGGTGTATTACCTTTGACAAGAAATGCTCTTCCACAACCTCGCCTTAGCAGCAGAGTTGTTCCTCACCCCAATTTTAAGCCTCCTACAGAGTTTTTTTCTATTTCAGTTAATGACTGTGTTTCAACCTACATATGAAATTGTTATAATTGGTTAATCCTATAAAATCCCTGATGCTCTTTTGAAGGGTAGTCACACCAAATATTGATTTGATTTAGATTTTTCTTCTGTTCGCTCACTTTGCATTTTGTAAATTGATAAAAATAAACAAAAGATATATTTTTGAAAGAATTCTTACTTTACAGAATTTCTTCACATCCGCCTAAAACTTTTGCACAGTACTGTATATTGAAACAATTTGGAAAGATTTGATATTTTCAGACGCAACTGGATAAATAATGCAAAATTCAACAGTGCTGACTATTTTAAACCTAAAAATTGCATTAGACTCTAGAGCTGACCTAACTGACTGTGACAATTACAAATTCAATTTAAATCACATATTTACTGGAGCTGAGTTAGCGAACAAATGCAAAAATTGAATTCATATGACATTATCGGAATGAAAAGAATTAAACAAAGGCATTCGTTTATTTTGTTATAACTTTTTTCAGGTTTGTTGACATTCATTATTATGTCCATTTGGAGATTTGTATACATCCGAATCTCCTCAAATCAAATTTGTGACCAAAAATCAATTTGTTACAAAACTAGTGGAAAATAATCTCTTAGTACAATATGTGGGGGTTGGCCTCAACTGTCTGAAGAGTTTCTCGAAAGACATAAATTGCTATTGTTTCAGGCTATAAGTCATGCTGCCACAGTCTGGAGTAAGACTCAAGAGTCTATAGCAGTAAAGAGGCTCCCACTGACCAGCAGGACAGGTGTACAAGCAGTTCACCTTGGTGGATTAATTAGGCTCACCCAAGGTGCTGGGTCTAAGTGCTAAGCAGGTAGTCAACAGAGTTCCTGATATTGGAGATGAGTTTTGCTGTGTGTTAGTACCAGATCGTGGCCCTTGGGATCACCCCCCTTGGAGGTGGCAAACCGGGGTCCAGTAGCAGATATAGCAGGTAGGAAATAAGGAAAAGAATAGTCAGTAAACAAGCTAAAGTTCAGTAACAAGTGGCTGCAGGTTGGGATTAAGCAGCAGTGGTCAGGCAACAAGCCAAAGGCCGGTAACGAGTGGTAGCAAAGACAAGGAGGGCAGCAGTAGTGACAAGAGTGAGCTATTGGCTGGAGAGCACAATAATCCGGCAAACAGGTAGTGCAAAGGCATGGATTTAGTAGGAAGTTCATGGGAGGAGCAAAAAGTACAAGACAAACAAGGTTCAAAGTGAGATCATTCCAGGAATTGTTTAGGGAGCAGTCCAGCATTCCAGGTGGCTCAGCAAGAAGAGATGCTGCCAGACACAACAGAGTTTTCTGGTTCAGATCCAGGTCCTAACACATGCAGGACTACAAGGATGATTGGCATACCATTGTTTGCACACATGAATAACTGTGTGCACAAAACAAATATGTTCTCTTGCAAGTTATGAAAAAGCTCTCATTGAATTGCTAGTATAAAATTCCTGTTTTTTGCCTAGTTTTAAAAAGCATTTTTATTTACCTTATCTCTTGCAGGTTTCCTTCTCTCTGTACAACCAACCTCCTCGAGCCACTTCTCTTTGCCGCTCCATCCATCACACTTTCGCTTAATAACATACAATACTGAACCAGGCAAAGCATGAAATGTAGGAAAGAAAAGGAGAGTGCCTGCTGCCAGGGGAGGGAGAAATAAGGTAAGTAAAACTGCTTATTAATAGCACCCTAAGTAGAACTAGCATTTAATGTGATTGTAAACCTTTTTTTTTTCTTTTTAAAATAACAATCATGTCATAGCCTCAAATGTCCCTTTCTCAGGTCCCCTGCCAGCGCTCCAGGTGCCTCTTCTTCTTGATGTGCCACTATAGGAAGCAGCCTCTTATTGAGCATACCTGCGGGTTTGATCCCAAGCCCCGTTACCTGCATCCATGGACACAGACAGTGTGGCTCGGCCCCACCCCCTGCTCCTCATCACCGAATTTTATTGAGAGCAGTGGAAGCCAATGGCTCCTGTTGCTATCAATCTGACCTGTGAGGGGGGAGAGAGCAGACAGAGCTGCAGCAGTTCTTGGGCACAGCACACAGCTCTCAGGTAAATATAACGAACAGCAAACCCAAATACTCCTGCAATTGGGGATGGACTCAGCTAGGGCTATGGCTACATTTCGGATGTCCTGGAATGTGCACTCCTTGCTGCTCTCAATGGACCGGGATAGTCCAAATGCACTGGATATAAAGAAAACAGAGGGAAAACAAAGCTAGTGCATTACACTAAAAAACATTTATTGAAGTAATAAAAATAGGTATAGTACTCACAAATGACATAAATATCAAAGGCACATCATAAAGAATAGCACTGTCCAATCCACACTACATGTCTATCTGCAATGGGAACCCTGGACTTCCAACAGGCTATCGAGTTTCGAGGACTTGCCTCTTCCTCAGAGTCAACAAACAAAATGCCTGTACCTCTCTTATATACAGTATGTTCTCTAAATGCTGTTTCTAAAAACTGCATGTGGGCCGTCTCTGACTCCCACATGCAGTTGTGATGCTTATCTCTGCCCCTGTAGGAGTCAGAGACGGCCCACATGCAGTTTTAGAAACAGCATTTAGAGAACATATATAAGAGAGGTACAGGCATTGTGTTTGTTGGCTCTGAGGAAGAGGCAAGTCCTCGAAACGTGTTAGCCTGTTGGAAGTCCAGGGTTCCCATTGCAGATGGACATGTAGTTTGGATTTGACAGTGCTGTTCTTTATGATGTGCCTTTGATATTTATGTCATTTGTGAGTACTATACCTATTTTTATTACCTCAATAAATGTTTTTTACGGTAATGCACTAGGCCGGTACGTCCTCTGTTTGATTTCTTTATATTCAGGTAAGTATAAGCAGGGACTGGGGGAAATCCTGCAGCAAGTGGGCAGCACAATGGCTAAATGGTTAGCACTTCTGCCTGGCAGTACTAGGGTCATTGGTTTGAATCCCAACCATGGCACAACCGCCCTGTAGTTTGCATGTTCTCCCTGTGCCTGCGTGAGTCTCCTCCGGGTACTCCGTTTTCCTCCCACACTCCAAAGACATGCTGGTAGGTTAATTGGCTCCTGTCTAAATTGTCCCTAGTATGTGTATGTATGAATGTGAGTTAGGGACCTTAGATTGTACGCCCCTTGAGGGTTAGGGACTGATGTGAATGTAAAACATATATGTAAAGCACTGTGTAAATTGATGGCACTATATAAATACCTGTAATAAATAAATAAAATAATTGTGGGTTTTTACCTTAATACAGAGAAAGCATTAAAGTAAAATCCTTAAGCCTTTAGAACCGCTTTAACCTTTGCAGTGTAGGGGAAGTTTTGACATTTTCTCAGAGTTCATCTTTAAAATTTCAAGAAAGCTAATTTAATTGCTAGACAATGTTTTCCTCAAAGTGTTTTTATTTAGTAACTGTAGAGAGTTCATGTACACACATTTGTCAACAGAGATAGCTGATTATTTGTCATGATTATTGACAAATGCAGCACAAACTAAGATGTAGGATAGCTATACATTGCTTTGTGCATTGCTGCCCTCTGGAGTTTGCAATCTAGTACTTCAGCCCTTGTCATTGAAGTTTAACGAAAGGCAAAACATTTTTAGTTTTGGACAAAGTGGAGATGGTTTAGAACAGCTATTATGTACTTAATGCTGTCTGTGCTCCCATTAGGAAGATTCACTCTCTCTCTCTGTTTGTCTTGTTTAGCATTATCATTGAAAGTGAAAGTAAAAGAAAATCCCAAAGTTTGGGTTGTCCCCAGAAAGGTAATAGAGGGGGTAATCTTCCAGCGGGGATTTCTTCTATTTGACAGGATCTCCCAAAGAGACACAGAAAGCAAGACAAATAAAACAACAGGGGTAATAACCCTCCATTACTCTATTAAACAAAAAAAAAGGTTTTGTCTTTAGTTCTACTTTAAAGAATTAAACATGCTTCCAGTCTTGTAGATTAGATTGATCAGAAAAAAGGAAAACATTTCTCACCAAATATTATATTTGCCTTGAAAGGTGACCACACAGTGATGAAGTTTTATTTTGACGCTTCCATGAGGCACAAGCTCGTCTTCCTCAGGACAACAATAAAGTGAAGCAATACAACATGTATACCCCAAAAGCCCCTCACATTATTACCACCTACATGTATCAATATCATCAAATGCAAATGTCAAACTTCCAGCTAGAAAATGGTGGGGAATTATCCAAACTGAAACCACAGAAAAAGAACGACAATAATGTAGTCAGGGCCGTGGATAAGGAGGTACCACCAGTCCTCCTGTACGGGGCACAGGCCGGCAGGGGGGCCCAAGCAGCTGGGTTAATCAGATATGGGCAGGGAGGGTAATCAGCATAGTGGAGGGAATTACTGGAACCGATCCCCCGCATGACTCTGCAGCAGCTGAAAGCTGACTTCTTCTCCTCTCACTCCCACCAGCTTTCAGCTGCTGCAGAGAGAGCAATACAGGGGATCGGTTCCAGTAATTCCTCCCACCAACACCCTCCCTGTGCACCATACGTTTCCCTCTGCTGCCCATGTCCTCATGTGTGCTCCCACCACTGCAGTGCTGCTGGGTTCCCTCCTCTCCTTCCCACGCAATAGGATCCTTCAAGATGGAGAGTAGGGGAAGGGTCCGGTAAATATGTCACATTTTCCAGTCCCTTCCTTTCCTGAATAAACACAATGAGTGATTGGTACTGATCACTCACTGTGTCCATTTATAACTGAAGCATAGTAAACTGTTTTTCTTTTGGGGGGGGGGTCTGTCAGGTTGACTGTATGGGGTCCCATGGTTTCTAACAGCAGCCCTGAATGTAGTACATACAAAATGGGCATAGATGAAGGAAGGAGCTAAATCCAGGCAATAATGACAAGTGCCAGAGACAAGAAAACTGCATGACAGAGCATTAGTTGCCTTCAAGATGATCACCCAAGCTGGATCAGGGCTGTTGTCCTGAGGAATATGAGCTTGTACCTCAGCAAAACAATGAAATAAAACTTTTTCAGTGTGTGTTCACCTATCAAGCACCATGAGTGCCATTTGGATTATATATCAAAATATCTCACAGAAAGCCTGAAGAAATCCTTTCTAGGGTTTATATAAATAAACCAGATTACCTAGGCTTTGAGCCACCCCAGGAATGAGTCTGTGCTGCTGCAATCAAGCAGCCAGATTAATTGCTTTAAAAGACCTTGGCATGCTCACAGACAGTGCCCTGTAGCCTGGGGAGCAGACAGGATGAGTCTGCTAAAGCTAACGTTTGTGAAAATTGGAAATGTGTTCATTTTTGTAGCTGACAATAACTAGGCTTGTTCAGTCTGCTAGTCAGGACTGTATTTATATAGAGCTAGTGTCAAGAAATGGATAAGATTTGTTTTGAAGATTTTTCTTTATTTAGAGCCCTGCACAGTTCCATTAAAAAAAAAATTGTGAATTGTAATTGTCACATAGCACTTTGCACCAATTAACTCTCCACAATTTGAAAAAATCATCTGGACTGGCCTCCCTGCTTTAAAAAGGCTGCTTACCCTATGGAGCCTAGCCCCCGCTATCTATTATCCACTCAAAATAAAGTTACACTTCCAAGGATGCAGTCTAAAGATCAAGTTTTCACTTTAGGGCTTGCCCACTTTTATTTCTTACTTTACAACAGTAAACTGATATATATATATTAATATACTAAAAGGGTGCAGCGCTGGTAAAAATCACAAATATAATGTATATATGGTAAATTCATATATAGATAATTAATCATCAATAAGGTGACATTGTGCAAATTCATATGCAACTAGAATCTGTGACTAATATTGCAAAACTAAAAAAAAAAAAAAAAAAAAAAATTTGAGCATACCAAAAGGTGACAGTGTAGTTGAAATCACACACAGACGCATAGACGTCCACAAATTAATGAGCCTTGTATATAAATAGGGATTAAGCTGAATCCCTATGACTACAAGCCATAGCCCGAAACGTGTCAGAGTATAGCTACAGCTGATTGACGCTACACCGCCGGCACCACGAGGAGTCCCGGCGGCCATCCTGATTTGGTCAGTATTACTCTTTTATACCCATCTGCCTGAACTTTGGAATAAATATCCTTGACATACTACACTATTGGCTTCCTCTGTTTTTTGAGCCCCTGTGGGAGCTCATCATGATTGCAGAGCGTATGCTATTGGAGTATGGATTATGAAGCAGTGGAGGCTACATGACCAGATCTGACCAGACCTATGTGAGGGCGTCTGATGCGTTTTTATGATATACAAATGCGCATAAAGATTGCTTATCTGGTGAGTGCACAGTCTTTACCTTATTTTCTCACCTTTTTCACGTTTCCGGTTGTTGGACGCCTGAAGATCATCAGCGATCTTGTTCACATTTTTTGGACTCATTTAGATTGGTTATAGATCTTTCACGATATTAGCCACATAATATAGTGGCATATTTGCTTGCACAATGTCACCTTACTTATCTATTTATATACAAGGCTCATTAATTTGTGGACGTCTATGCGTCCTTCTGTGATTTCAACCACACTGTCACCTTCTGGTATACTCAAAATTTTTTTTATTTTTTTTTTGCACTATTAGTCACAGATTCTAGTTGCATATGAATTTGCACAATGTCACCTTATTGATGATTAATTACACTGTTCAACAAATGTTTATTTTTTGCCAGTTTTGGAAACAAAAGGATCCATTTCTTAATGAATTTCACATTCTGAGTTCAAATATAACAATGAAATTTGTCAATTAGCTCTAGTTTTTCTGTAAACGGAAAGTTTTCTACTATAGGCGTAATGACTACATAATGCACAATAATTATATAGATAGATGTCTTTCCACAAATATAAAGCAAGTGATATTGACTACATAACAAAGCCTAAATGGCATAATATATTGCATAGGATTACCAAGAAAAATTATAGCCATAAGCTAAGTTGAATCATTTTAATACTTAGGATTCTCACTAGTTTTGTCTTCAGTTTGTGTCGGTTTTGCTTCTCTTGGCTTTTCTCTTGTATTCGAGGAAAGGGCTATCTCTTACAACTGCACGTGACTACACGCTTCAGGTTCTTCCTCACTTGACTCAACCACGAAGGATTCTGGTGCTTTAGGAATTGGTAGCCCCTCTCCATGAGGAACTGGACGTATTGCCGATGGAATATTTGGATAGTGCACAGATAACTTTTTCTTCTTATTTAGCCCTTTTACAATTGGAGGCACCATACAAAAGTAACAATTACTAACATGATCTGTTGGCTCTCTCCAAATCATTGGCACAGCGAAAAGCATAGATGCCTTTTTTCCATTCAACCATTGCTCCAGTGCCGTCCCACAAGAATTGCAGCATATATGTGGTGCCCAGCTCTTGTCCTGGTCTCCTATCTTGCAGCCAAAATACAAGTTGTAGGCTTTCTTAATCATTCCTGTTATCCTCCTTTTTTGTGAGATAAAAGTTATTTCACCGCAGATATAGCAGAAATTATCTGCTTTATTCACACAAGTTCGAGGCATTACTGAGTAGCCTATATAAGCATAAAACTAAATGTAAAGACGCTGTCGAACTACAATCAGCTACAGATACTGCAGCTTTTATGCAGTGAAGTGATGCAATTAAAGGATAATATTGCATCATCTCAGTATACATGCAATTTTCTATTGGTCACCAGTATCAATTGCGCAATATGCAGCTGAAGTTGCATCATAATTTTGAATGGCTTACGTCATTAGATGGGTGAATATATCATGGCAACTAGAGCCAATCAACATTTTTTAGGGTCATTTTCGTTTTCAGCACCCCAAAATTATGTAAGATTAGCTAATTTTATGCCCAAAACTTTTTACCTGTTGAACAGTGTTATCTATATATGAATTTAGCATATATACATTATATTTGTGATTCTTACCAGTGCTGCACCCTTTTAGTATATTACTGTTTACCTGAAGGTCTTATATGGTGCCTTTGGTGCATGGTCGCTATTCCCTGTGTTGATTGAGCGCTCACTTATTTTCAACTTCCTGATATATATATATATATATATATATATATACTGTATATATAAAAGGATATACAGCTTCAGTACAAACTTTTATTTAGTTTCCAAAAAAGTCTTTTTTAGATGAAAGATTTTTTTGACATATTACATAACCAAAACTCTAGAAGTTACGAATCTGTCTACATGGGGAGTCAAACATGAAATATTGTATTTAAACTGAAATTACAAATAACCTATTGGAATCAGTAGGAGAGATT
Source organism: Staurois parvus (assembly GCF_062004578.1). NCBI lineage: Eukaryota > Metazoa > Chordata > Amphibia > Anura > Ranidae > Staurois > Staurois parvus. The sequence goes on from NW_028317808.1 coordinate 7,897,606, forward strand.
TTCTATTGAATATATAATGTATCTCCAATCTAACCCTTTATAGGATACTTATAGATTGATAACCATAGTAGTTTTAACATAACTATCTTCTAGCTTTAAAATAATAAAGAGTGTGGAATCGGGTCTGAAGTGTGCTGAACACATCTAATTAACAGCTTAGTGACAGAAATTCAAGTGAGTTTATCCTGGGTGTAGTTTGCTTTGAAAGCATTTCCATGGTTCCCACTGTTTGTAAAATTTGACAGATTCACCTTCCTTGTGGGCCATTAATTGTTCTAAAGTGTAAGTTTCCTCCACCTGTTTAATAACTTTGCTAACCTCCAGAGTCAAATTAGATTTCCATTTCTGTAGAATCAATAAGTGAGCTGTGAATAAGATCTGCATGCTAATTGGCCGAACTATGGAGGGAAAGTGATCAGTGTTAATACTGAGTATTGCCTGTTCTATGTTATCTTTCCAATTTTGGACAGCTGCCGTATCGTGGGGTGGGAATATTGTTTTGGTGCATTTGGATATATGGTAGTCAGCAAGAAAGGATATAACCTGGTCCTGGAAAGCCAATTCTCCTCCAATTGGCTTGAGGGTTAAGAATCCAAGATTTTAACAGTTCTAGTATATTCGCCATATAGTAGTCCCTTAATATCAGTAGTCCCATTCCTCCTGTAATTTTCTGCTTTAACAGAATATGTCTGCCCATAGAAATTTGGTTATTTGTTGTTGCATAGTTCTAAAGAATTTATTTGGAATGCTGACAGGCAGGGCTCTAAAATAGAAGAGTATATCCGGTAATAATAACATCTTGTAAGCTACTACTCTGCCCAGGGGCGGACTGACCATTTGGAAACTCGGGCACTGCCCGAGGGCCCGGGGTCAGTAGGGGGCCCCATGAGATGCCCCTGGTACCTTTTTTCATAGGCTTTTTTGAGTTTGGGCAAGGACACAGGGGCCCCATGATCCCCTATTGCCCGGGGGCCCCATGAGTTTTCAGTCCGCCCCTGACTCTGCCTGACCATGAGAGATAAAAGTTTCTCAACCTGTTTAATTCTAGCTGCACAGATGTGATCAGAGGTAAGAAGTTTGCTTTAACCAAACCAGATGACAGTGTACACTCTCCAGCGCTCCAGGAATCAACTGACAGAATGAAGCCGGGAGAACCAGGGCAAAGGATGGCCTATGGATGGCGTTTCGGGAATGCCACCCTGCTCAGACAGGGTTATCAAAAACAGGAAAAAGAGCAAATAGCATGTTTGTAAAGCTTAAAATGAGAAAAAGCTTGATCAGCTCTGAGGAAAGGGACTTGTCACCGAAACGCGTCAGTAAGCGGACCACACTGACAGTCGGAACACCCTGCCCACTGCTGTGGCCATCTCGGTTCTCATTTTAAGCTTTACAAACATGCTATGTCTGTGAGTATGTTTTTGTCTTTTTGACCTTTAAATAAAACCTTGGATAATGCACTAGGTGTTTGCGCCACCTGTTTGCTCTTTTTTTTTTTTTAAAGAAGTTTGCTTTGTATAATTTATTATATGAGGATGTCAGTGTAATTCCCAAATGTTGAAGACTACCATTAGACCAAGGATAAGGAAATGTAAATTTTTGTTGATTTCTTGTTTTGTTATTTATGGCTATTCCTAGAATGTTAGATTTTGAGGCATTAACTTTGTAGTAGGAAATTTTGTTAAATTGGGACAATATTTCGTGGACTGCCGGGACAGAGGATGATGAGTTTGAGAGCAATAATATTAGATCATCTGCAAAAAGTGTGACTGTATGAGGTTGTCCTCGGGATAATATGCCAGTTACATCTGGATGGGTTCTTATTTTTTCTGCCAAGGGCTCCATTAAAAGGGCAAAAATTAAGGCGGACAATAGACTGCCCTGATGATATCCATTTGTGATTGTAACGTTTGCCCACATTTATTTAAATAAAGTTCAATAACTCATTGGTTACCCTCACAGATGTTATTCAGCATTCCACTTCTAAAGCCTCAAAACACCAATACTCATCAGCCTCCTGGCTTTCACTTGCATTGTCACTTTTCAGGAATTAATCCTCAAGCCCTTTCTCTGTATCTTCCAGTTCTCACACAAGCTCTGAGCTCACAAGCACACTCTGTATACCTCAAAGCTGCCGGCTGCAGTGGCCTGCACCATGTGCACAGCTTTGCCCCTCTTGGATCTCCAGAAAGCCTTTGAGCTCCAGGACCCAGAGCAGGATTTACTTATTTAAGAGGAGAATGAATAACCTTCCTGGAGACCCTCAACCTATATTGATAAGAATCCTGGGTGCCACCTAGCTCTCTTCAGCTGTTCTTCACAGGGAGCAGTTCTCTTGAGGTAAGTAGCATCTTGACAAGTGAGGTTTTAGTGGTCTTAGAATTCAAGGCAGAACAGCAATGGGAAGGTTCTTGTATTACTTTCCAACTAAACTAGTCACTCACCATCTCCATGTGGAAGAGCAATGAGGAAGCAGTCAGCTTCCTATAAGTCCAAAGTATCACGTATCTTCAAGGAGGCCTCCCAGGATGGGTGATCCTTACAGCACTCCAGTTTCCTAGGCTCTAATGCTTAAGATAAGACAGGGTATTATAGTAACATTCTCACAGGGCAAGAGCCAAGGACATAAGACCCCACAGGGCCACCATTAGAAATTATTGAAGCTACAGTTGTACAGCTGACAGCAACCCCCCCCCTTCCCTGACAAACTATCCTCTGAATACATCAAAAGAGCTTTTCAGCCACTCAGGGAGAGGACAGCAAATGACCCCAGTACATCAATACACCTGCTCAGCAATTAGGAGGACAAAGAAGGCAGCTATGGTTAGTCAATCAAAGGGAGGCCAGGAAGTGATACCACTACATATCCAGAAGGGCTGTGGCTAGACAGAGGATTACCGACTACAATATCTCAGCAGCATCCCCATAGTAAGGTGTAATGCAGTTGCTGCTGCTGTAACTGGCCCCCATATCAAATGAGGATACCCAGCCTGTTGGAGTTGGAGACCCTTAAGGACTCATAGACTTCACACCTCTGGAGGTCCCTCCTCAGTGGGTGATGAGTTGGAAAGGACACAGCTCTAATATATTCACAGGGAATGTACAATGATTGCAGTATCCAACCGGGGAGGTGTGGACAGGCAATAAACATAGGAGGACCATGGGCAATGTACAGTACCAGAGGGTAACAGGAGTATGACAGGGGTGGATGACAGAGCACAGGATACTGGGAGCACTCCCCCTTCACCCAGAAGGGCAACACTCACATCACAGACTGGGATGGCTCTGTTCTGCTAGTTCTGACCACTCATTGACACACTGCAAGCTATAGGTAGAGAGACCATGGGCAGGTTCAGCATGACAGTCTAGTCAGAGAGCAGCACCCTCCTCAGCATAGGTAGAGAAAGAGGTGCTGGAGCAGTCAGCAGGGAAGGTTGTCACTGGAGAGACAGGGACAGCCAGTAAGCTACTTGGATGTATTTTCCCTTGGGGGACTTGAGTAAAGATGTATCCTCCTCCCAAACCCCTCTGCTGACCCAATGGGACCTTGGCATGTTCTGGAAGAAGCCCCCCCCCAACCCAACTGGTGGCCCCCACAAGGCTTGCTGTTTGGCCAAGGATTAAAAATCCTTTACACTGACTTTCCTGTCATTCCTATCACACCCTGCTGGAGAACACTCACCCAGCAGGTGGCTAAGATAATCCATTCCATGCTTAGAGAACACAAAGAAGAAGGAAGACACAAAGCTATGCTGACCAAAGCTCACAAAAATACAAACTCATTGAAGCGTGCATGAAAACTGATGTAAACTGATGTCTCTGCAAGTGAAATCTGCGCGTCAGTTTCCCTCAGTTTTCCTGCATGTTTGGTGTAAACGAGGCCTAAAAGCTTGAGGAGTTTAACCCCTGCAAAGAATATCTTTACATTCCTGAGAACCAGTGAATGCTAACTAGTAAAGTCGTATTTGAATTTTTCATTCCTGGTGTTTGAGAGGCTGTCAGATCTTCATGTCTGATATCCTTTATTTTAGAAAGCCATAGACTGAGTGAAAAGGGGAGATTCTTTCTTCCAGAGGACAGCTATAGATATCCTAGCTGCATTTGTTAAGTCCCACTGTAAGTTTTTTTTTACATGTGTTTTTTATTACATATGCAATTTATAAATCCATTATCCTTTATTAACCACTTGCCGCCCAGCTGCTGTAGATATACGGCGGCAGGGCGGCACTCGCAGGCAAAACCACGTTTTAACACGTGTGTTTTGTAAACAAATAGGGGGCGCGCGCAAGGCGCGCCGCCGCCCTATCTGTCCCGCTGATCACCGCCGCAGATGTGAGTCGCCGGGTCATAGCCGGTCCTTAGCGGCTATTTCCCGGCGTTTGACGGCGAACAGTGACAGACAGCACAGCTGCAGTAGCTGTGCTGTCTGTCACTTCCCTGTCAGCTCGAGGATGAGCTGATCGAGAAAGAACAGTTTCTCTTTCTCGATCAGCCTTGTCCCGTCCAGTACACACCCCCGACCCCTAGTAAAACACTCCCCTCACTCCTATAACCCTTCCCTCAAAATAAAGTTAACCCCTTCCTTCCCATTGCCATTAGTACAGTGTCAGTGTTTTTTTTTTTTGCACTGATCACTCTATTAGTGTTTTTGGGGATGTCAGTAACCCCAAGTCAGTACCCCCCAATGTCGGAATGTCCGCCGCAGTCCCGCAGTCCCGCCATAAGTCGCTGGCATAAGTCCCTGATCGACGCCATAATTCGCTGATCGCCGCCATTATTAGTATAAAAAAAAAACCTAAAAATCCCAGTATCTTTCCCGCCATTTGTAAACGCTATAACTTTCACGTAAACCAATTAATTTACACGTGTTGGGTTTTTTTTTTAGCAAAGATGTCGCAGAATGCATTTTGGCAGAAATTTATGACTAAATTTGATTTTTGCATTTTTTTTTACTGGACATGTTTTATAGCAAAAAGTCCAAAATATTGTTTTTTTTTCCTCAAAATTTTCAACCTTTTTTTTTATAGCGCAAAAAATAAAAACCGTACAGGCGATCAAATACCACAGAAAGAAAGCTCAATTTGTGGGGAAAAAAAGGATGTAAATTTCATTTATGTACCATATTGCATGACCGCGCAATTGTCCATTAAACTAGCGCAGCGCTGTATAGCAGAAAAATTTATTTATACCATAGTTTGTAGACGCTATAACTTCCACACAAAGCAATCAATATACACTCATTGGGATTTTTTTTACCAAAAACATGTAGCAGAATACATTTTGGCCTAAATTTATAACCAACTTTGAGTTTACTATATATTTTTTATAGCTGAAAGTAAAAAATATTGTTTTTCTTCAAAATTTTTGGCCTTTTTTTGTTTATAGCGTGAAAAATAAAAAGCGCACAGGTGATCAAATTACACCAAAAGAAAGCTCTATTTGTGTGAAAAAAGGACGTAAATTTCCTTTGGGTACAGCATTGCATGACAGCGCAATTATCAGTTGAATTAGTGCAGCGCCGAGTAGCAAAAAGAGGCCTGGTCTTTAAGGGGGGTAAATCCTCTGGAGCTCAAGTGGTTAAAGGTTTTATACATGGTTATAGAATAGCAAAGTATCCATTCTATGATCTTTGTATTAGGCTGGAGCTTAAAGCAGTGCCCCATCCAAAAGGGTAAGTTCCGCTTTAAGCCTTTGTTCCCCGCTCCCCCATTAAGGATTGGCACCTTTGGGAGCGGGGGGGAGAGGGTACCTGGATTTGACAGGTTCCCGCTCCCACTTCCACTGTGATCGCCTAGACGAGCGGAAGTTGTCCTCCCTCCCCGTAGTCTTCTGGGACACGTGACAGGTCCCAGAAGATTACGGGGCCATTCTCAAAGCGCAGCACTTCTCACTCATGCGCAGTGGGCACCTGGCTGTGAAGCCGCAAGCTGTCACAGCCAGGTGCCCACACTGAAGATGCCGGCACCAGGGAGAGAAGACGACCAGTGAAACCAGCGGTGATGAGGACACCGCGGGACTGAGGGACAGGTAAGTGGCTGTATTTTAAAAGTCAGCAGCTACAGTTTTTGTAGCAGCTGACTTTTATTTTTTTTTTCCAGGTGGAACTAAGCTTTAATATACAATGTTGTCTATCTAGATAGTATACAGCAGGGGCGGACTGACCATTTGGAAACTTGGGCACTGGGTCAGTAGGGGGCCCCATGAGATGCCCCTGCTACCTTTTTCATAGGCTTTTTTGAGTTTGGGCAAGGACACAGGGGCCCCATGATCCCCTATTGCCCGTTGCTTGCATTAATGTGAAAAACAGCTTCAGTTTCCCTCTGCTCCCCTTTCCCTGTGTGAAGGGGAAGAGAGGGGAGAAGAGATCAGTGCTGTGCACAGCTGCATCTCTTCTCCCCTTTCTCCCTCTTCACATAGGGACTCGAAGAGCAGCAGGAGCCATTGGCTCTTGCTGTTGTTAATCAAACGCAGTGAAGAGAAATTGAGGGTGGGGCCAGGGGCAGTGCCCGAGTTTCCAAATGGTCAGTCCGCCCCTGGGTGGGGCTAAGTCCTGTGTGTTTGTCTATGAAGCGGTGCTCCGTAGACACACAGGTCTGTAGCGAGCACACACTGTGTGCCCCAAGCAAACGGCTTGCTATAAGGACACACAAAGAAGAGGAGGAGCCAAATTGCTGACAGGAGACCCCAGAAGAAGACCCCATTGCACAGAGTAGGTGAGTATACAATGTTTTCTATTTTATTAAAAATAAAAAATTCAGACTTTAGTAACACTTTAATAAAAATGTATAAAGATGGGTAGCTCACGGCTTATACAGTATATGAAACTTTTTGGTACTGTAAATATTTAAGTACTCCATAGCAGCTTTGTTAGGTAGCATTTATGATATTAACGACTTGCCTTCTGGACAATTTATCCCTTTCATGACCAGGCCATTTCTTGCTATTTGGCACTGCGCTACTTTTACTGACAATTTCCTCCTCTTTTCAGGTCCCCTACTGGAGCTTCTGGCCCCCTGCCCCCACTGCTTGCTCTGGGGGGCACTTGTTTGTACTCACTCCCAAGCCATCTATGTGGCGTGGTTCAGCTCCACCCCTGCTCCCTCCTCAATGACTGTGATTGACAGCAGCGAGAGCCAATGGCTCCCACTGCTGTCTCAACCGGTGAGGAGAGAGAGAGACTCAAGAGACTAGGCTCTCATACACATCACTGGATTGGGCTCAGGTAAGTATTGGGAGGGTTGCGAGAAGATCTGCAAACTGAAGCTTCAGGTTTTACAAACACCTGTAAATATAGCTGTATTTGATTGGATTAAAAATAATAAATGTATTATCTGTGTGGCACGATCCTAACTATGGGCAGCTTTTGCAGCATGGAACTCCATATTTAAAGTGATAAAAGACTCAAACCCTCTATGCCTTATGTGTAGCAATCTCACTAATGTTTATATACAGAAGATTATGTGACAGTTCTTACACTTGTCTTATATGTACACCATGACATTACAATGTTCTGCAACAATTTCAAGAGGGCAGATCTTGTCTAGACCTGGAGGACTTGTAGTCAAAGCATAGGACCATTAGGCTAATGGTTCTACCCCTATATGACCCGAGACCTAATAAGTACAGTGGAAGCCTAGTGCCTGAAAACGTTAGCTCTGGCTTGCACAAAAGTAGACAAAAAAAACAAACAAACAAAAAAAACAAAGTGGGTGAACTAAGTATTGAACACGTCACCATTTCCATACATACAAAGAAAATTAAGTTATGTGTAATAAAATGGAATAACAGGGAAAAAGTATTGAACACATGAAGAAAGGTCTTATATAACCTTAAATATGGCGTTCCATGCTGAAAAAGCTGCCTATTTTTAGGATCTTACCACACAGATAATACATTTAATATTTTTAATCCAATCAAGTCCAGCTATATTTAAAGTGTGTGTAAAGTGTGCAGCTCCCACCGCAGCCCCCCATAATACTTACCTGACCCCAATCCACCCAATCACCCAATTTGTATGAGAGCCAAGGCTCTCCTGGTTCTCTCTCTCCCCACTGGCTGAGACACAGCAGTGGGAGCCATTGGCTCTTGCTGCTGTCACTCACAGTCATGGAACAGGGAGCAGGGGAGGGGCTGCACCACGCTCTGTGAATACCATAGACACACAGTGGTGGCTTGGAAATGTACACACAGGAGTGCCCCCAGAGCAAGCAGCTTGCTCTGGGGGCATCAGCAGGGTTGGGGGGCCAGAAGCACTGGCAGGGGACCTGAAAAGAGGAGGATAGGGGCTGCTCTGTGCAAAACCATTACACAGAGCAGGTAAGTAACATGTTGTTGTGTATTTTTTTTTTTTTAAACAAAGCTGAAACTTTCTAACCACTTTAGGATAATAGGAGATTCCTGCCCTCCTGAAGTGGCACTTTTGCTACTGTGTGTATGTATGTTTGCCTATGTATATTGAGGTATATGTAATTTGTGCTTTGCTCTAATGTGTAATAGAATACAGAACTTGGGAGATCTAACACTGTGGTTTTTCAGCCCTTACAGTAACCAGCGTTTGTTTTTTGGGGGGGTTTTTTAAGAATTGTAAGGGACATGTGAACATTTGTTTCTATGTCTTTTGTTCAGGACTTTCAAAAGGAGCTGAGCCAATGGAGGAAATAAGCCCAAGTATGCCTACAAGACTGTGGAGGAACTGAAAGCCAAAGGGAAAGGGGGGGGGGGGGAGAAGTCAGTGCACCTCAGAAATATCTCAAGTCGAGGTTAGTTCTGGTATATTGATGTGCTTAGTAAATACAAGGGGATAGCTCATGCAGTTTGGCCCACTTCTAGATTGGTTGACATTCTCAGGGTACCATGCAACATTGGGTACCCAGTCCCCTCACCTCTGCAGGCCATAACCATGTACTCTTTTAACCACTTACCTACCGGGCACTTATACCCCCTTCGTGTCCAGACCAATATTCAGCTTTCAGCGCTGACGCACTTTAAATGATAATTGCATGTTCATGCAACACTGTACCCATATGAAATTTGTATCATTTTTTTCACACAAATAGAGCTTTCTTTTGGTGGTATTTAATCGCCGCTGGGTGTTTTTTTTTGCGCTATAAACAAAAAAAGAGCAAAAAACAAAAAGGTTTTCATTGTTTCTATTATAAAATTTTTCAAACAGGTAATTTTCTCCTTCACTGATGTGCATTGATGAGGCTGCACTGATGGGCACTGATAGGCGGCACTGATGAGGCAGCACTGATGAGGCAGCACTGATATGCAACAATGATGGGCACTGATGGGCATCACTGATGGGCACTGATGGGTGGCACTGACTGACGGCACTTACTGGCGGCACTGCTGGGCACTGACTGGCAGCACTTCTGGGCACTGATGAGCAGCACTGCTGGGCACTGATAGGCAGCACTGATGAGTGGCATTGATGGGGGGCACTGCTGGGCACTAGTGGGTGGCACTGCTGGGCACAGGTGGGTGGCACTGATGGGCATAGGTGGGTGGCACTGATGGGCAATGATCATCAGGGTCTTTCCTATCCCCCCTTTTAAAAATTTCCATATATCTCTGTTAGGTATCATTCCCAAGAAAGAGCCTAATACATATCGTTTACTTCATCATTTGTCATTTCCTAATGGGTCATCTCTAAATGATGAAATAAGCGAAGTGTTGTCATCTGTTTCTTATAGCTCTTTTGAAGAAGCCATTCATAAGATCAGACAATTCGGAAGGGGAACCTTGCTGGCAAAAGCGGATATAAAGTCTGCATTTCATTTGCTATCAATTTTCCTAATTCTTTCAGGTTTTCAGGAATTCAGTTTAATGGTCAGTTTTATTTCAAGTGCCTGCCAATGGGTTGTTCAGTATTGTGTGCTTATTTTGAGTCATTTTCTCGTTTTTTACATTGGGTAGTTGCATTTGAATCAGGTGGCGATAGAATTGTACATTATCTTGATGATTTCTTATTCATAGGCCTGCCTGGTTCACCTGACTGTGGTAATATATTGCAACTATATCACCCAGCACTTTGGCATTCCGTTAGCAAACGAGAAAACAGTTTTTCCTACAACATCTATTGATTTTTTAGGCATAAATATCAACACAGATGTTATGGAATTTAAATTGCCACAAGCAAAACATAATAAATTATCATCCCTTATAATGTCCTTCTTACTTCATAAGTAGGTTTTGTTAAAAAAAATTCAGTCCCTTCTGGGTTTATTGGCATTTGCATCTAGAGTCATGCCTATTGGCAGATTTTTTTCTCGTTGTATGTATTTGGCTATCTCGGAATTCAAATCCCCCTTTTCACATATTCGTTTAATCGCTGATGTGAAAGAAGATCTGTTGGTTTGGTCTCAGTTTCTGGAAACCTTTAATGGTAAGTCGTTCTTTCAACATGATTTTGTTTTTACTCCAGATTTCGATTTACAGATGCAGCTGGTTCCAAAGGGTTTGCTGCAATATGGAGAATGCATTGGTTTTGCGAGGAATGGCATTCGGAGTGGGTGGCAAATAAAGCAACTAAGAATATAGTTTTATTAGAATTCTTTCTGCTAGTGGTTGCCTTGGAAATTTGGGAAGAACAATTTAAAAATAAAATATTTTAATACAGTCAGATAATAAAGGAGTGCTTTATGCAATAAACTGCCTTTCATCAAAATCTATTTATGTTATAAAGTTCCTTAGACACTTAGGTTTGTTATGGTTACAACTTGATATATGGGTAAAAGCAAAATACATTCAAGGAAGATAAAATAAAATTTCAGATTCACTATCTCGATTTCAGATGTCAAGATTTTGTCAGCTGTTGCCCAAAGCAGACAGAGAAGGAATTGCATGCCCAGAACACCTATGGAAATTGATTTGACAGTCATGTTTGATTCTGTTAAGAATTCATTAGCAAACAATACATAGACCAATTACACAGACGCATGGAAAAAATGGAGAGATTGCAGCTCGGTATTTGGATTTGCTTTTGATGCTCCTTTTAACTATTTTTGTGTTATCTTATGCAGTTAGAGTATTCTTATAGTCATATCACAAAAATGTTGGCGGGTGTTTCTTTTTTTCTTGAGGATTAACAATCAGACCCCTTGTACCAGTTACTTTTTGGTTCAGCAGGCTCTCAAGGGTTATAGAAAATCTCATATGTGCTCAGATAATAGAAGACCTATCTCTATTCAAAACTTACAAAATATCTGCCTTGCTACTTCTTCTGTTTGTTTTTCTGAGTTCGAATCGATTTTATTTAAGGTCGCCTTTGTCCTAGCCTTCGTTGGTGCTCTACGAATATTGGAGCTTTTGCCTCGTAATAAATGTATTAATGGAGGCCTTCATTTTGAACAAGTTTTATTATCAGATAATGAAGTCTGTATATTTATTTCCAAATCAAAAACAGACCAAACTGGTATAGGATGTTGGATTAGCTTGCGTAATTGTGGCGATCCAATTATTTTCCTTTATTTGCTGTTTGGTAGTATCTATCTTTTAGGCCAGTTGGTTCTGGTCCTTTTTTCATTTATGCTGATTCTTCTCCCCTTACAAGATATCAATTTGTTTCCGTCTTTTTCACGCGGGGTTAAGTCACTATAAATTTACCCCCCATTCATTTAGGATAGGTGCAGCTACTGAGCCTGCAAGAATGGGCCTGGATAATACCATTATTAAGAAACTTGGTAGATGGGACTCTCACCGTTTTCAGTTATATATTCGACCTGATCTTTCTGTTTGAATTCTAGGTACTAAAAGATCATTGGACACTCTTTTGTTTTTGGGCAAAGAAAAGAGCTGCTCAATGTTGCTATTCCAGAAATCTGTCCATGGATCCTTCATGTTTTCAAGTTTATTGGAAGGGTGTGAGAGGCCTACAGTGGGCTAACTTATTCTTTCATCTTTCTAGGTTGTTTGATATTTGGCCTAATCCAGATATCTTAATATTTCACCTGGGGGGAAATGATATAGGTAAGGTAAAAACATCGGAGTTGTTGTTTATGATGAAGCAAGATATGCACCATTTGAAATTATCATTCCCAAATACAACTAATTTTTTTCTGAGGTTATTCCACGACTGCTGTGGCTGGTATGTGCTCAATTTAAACCTTTAGAAAAAGGTAGGAAAAGGATAAACAGGGCTATGGAAAAATTAATGCCACTAATTAATGGTGGTTCTTACCCCATGTCAGGGGCGGACTGACAACTCATGGGGCCCCCGGGCAATAGGGGATCATGGGGCCCCTGTGTCCTTGCCCAAATTCAAAAAAGCCTATGAAAAAGGTACCAGGGGCATCTCATGGGGCCCCCTACTGACCCCGGGCCCTCGGGCAGTGCCCGAGTTTCCAAATGGTCAATCCGCCCCTGCCCCATGTAGATCTGGAAGGGGGTATTAGTGGCATTTACAGATCTGATCAGATTAATTTATCAGACATTGGCCTAGATATATTTAACTTAGGTTTGCAAAATTGCATTGAATTGGCTGCGCTTTTCGGGTAGGCCGGTCTTTTAGGCCCGGTTTGTGGGGCTTGTTGTTTTATGCTATTTAATTGATGCTTGAGTCCTTAATTACTTAGCTATTCTTGATTATTTAAGTTTATTTTATTACATTTGAATAAATGATATGAGTTATTTATTATAATTTATTTAATTTTCCATTTATACCAATAAAAGTGCCACGGCCAATTTTATGCCAATTATAGTGTGTGTGTCTTTCTTCATTAAGTGGTATTCGGGGAGGGAATTTGTACGGCCTTCATTCCCATGTTAAAAGTGGGCAAACGATCAATGTTCACTGCCATGGGCATGCAGCCTTCACTCCCTCTTGATATTTAATCATTTTAAATGGTATTTTTATTTTAACTCAGGTAACGCTTTAAGAAGTGCATGGCCCTTTAAGAAAGCTATAGGTAGTTTGGGCGGGAAAGCAGCGCCCCACATGACCTTTTAGAAAGTTCTGGAACCTTGGGGCTTATTATATAAACAGTGGTCTCCCGAGGCAATTTTCCAGTTGGTCGGCATCATCCAACATGCTCCCCATCCTCCCTTTCCCTTAGTCGCTGGCACTTTACGTGGTTTGTCGCCCTTTTATGCTATTTAATTGATGCTTGAGTTCTTAATGACTGAGCTATTCTTGATTATTTAAGTTTATTTTATTACATTTGAATAAATGATATGAGCTTTTTGTTATTATTTCATTTTCAATTTCTACCAATAAAAATGCCGTGACCAATTTTATGCCAATTATAGTGTGTGTGTCTTTCTTTATTAAGTTACATAGTGGTATTCGGGGAGGGAATTCGTACGGCCTGCATTCCCATGAAGATGATGGGGAGAGAAGGCAGCCAGTGAAACCAGACATGGTGAGGATACTGCTGGACCGAGGGACAGGTAATGCTGGTCATACATCGGTCAAATTCCGAAGGAACTTTCTTTTGAAAATCTTTTCTAAGAACTTTCGTTCTAATTTTGCACCATTAGTGGGTCGCAGAAACGACCGATTTTCGTGTGACCATCGAATTTGAGTGATTGGGCATGTTGGAAATATTTTGAAAAACAAACGTATTTCAAATCAATGATGGGAGAATCGTGTGGGAAATATAAACGAAAAAGAAATGAGCATGAGCTGTGACCTGAAAAGAAAAGAAAATTCTTGCCCACGAAAATTCTTTTTCTATAGCAACATGAGGTGAAATTGAAGACTTGGTTGGTCAAATTTCTAAATCAATGGTGGCATTGGATTACAAAATGCAGGAAAATTCCGATTTTCTAAAAAAAATGCGTTCAGAATTCAACCCATGTATGGCCTGCATAAGTGTCTGTATTTTAAAAGTCAGCAGCTACAGTTTTTGTAGCTGCTGACTTTTGTTTTTTTCTTTTCAGCTGGAACTCCACTTTAAAGCCGGCCATACACGGGTCGAATTTGGAAAGAATTTTCTTTAGAAAACCTTTACTAAGAATTTGCGTTCGAATTTCATATCATTAGTGGGCCACAATAACGGTCGATATCTGTACGATCATCTAATTTGAGTAATTGAGCATGTTGAAAATTTTTTGAAAAACGAATGAGATTCTATTCAAGGACGGCAGAATCGTGCAAGAAATATAATCGAAAAAGAAATAAGCATGAGCTGTGCCCTGGAAGGAAAGAAAATTCTTGGTCACGAAAATACTTTTCTGTAGCAACATATGAATTTGAAGGCTTTGTTGGTTTAATTTCAAAACCGATGGTAGCACCATTGGATTCCAAAATGCACAAAATTTCGGGTTTTCTAAAGGAAATTAGTTCAGAATTCAACCCATGTATGGCCTGCATAGGTCTGCTAGGAATGCTAAGATTACATCCAAAATGCCAGTCTCAGGGCTTTTAATGTCTGCACAAAGAGCCCTTTCTGACAGAACGGCATCTGTTTTGTGGAGAACACTAGATGATCTCTCCACCATAATAACTCAGTTAAATACTATGGCTGATGCTAGTACCTGAATATAGTCCAAATTGTGCTCATTAAGCTTCATGTATTACACCCAATCTCTAAACTGCTTCTTTCATAGAACAAAAAAAACACCTGAATGATAAATAGTTTTAGGGCACAAAACAAAGTCACTTTTGATCATAGACTGCAAAGCCTGAACGATACTGACCTGCAGAAAAGATGTAATATGGACCTGTTCGACACGCTTTGGGTTTGTGTCAATGACATCAGTTTGAGATTTGTTCTTGACACTTCTGAAATCATTTAAAATTTGACAGGTGCTTTTGACCTGCAGTTGACTGACCACCTTCTAACTTGCATTTGACTTGCTTCACGTTGGTTTTGCATTCCCATAGACTTATATGGCAATGCAAAACTTGTATGACCAAGAAAAGCCTGCCAAAACAGGCTTTAATTGCTTCCCTACCTCCCTATAGCAGAACTACTGCTACAGGGCGGCAGGGCTACGCAAAATCATGTATATACTGTATATGGGATTTTGCATTTCGCCCTACCCACGTTGCCATTGGTGGAGATTGACAGAAATTCCCCTCTGGCACCTGGCGATTGCCGAGGCACACTGACAGAGGAGAGGTCTGTATGTAAACAATACAGATCTCTCCCGTCAGCACCAGAATGCTGCTTTGTATTGCTCTGCATAGCAGAGCAATACAAAACAGAATGCATACACAGTAAAACACACACAGCACAGTTAGTAAAACAGGACACAGTTAACCCTTTGATCGCCCCAAAGGTTAACCCCTTCCTACCCAGTGTCATTAGTATAGTGTCAGTGCTTTTTATTAGCACTGATCACAGTATTAGTGTCACTGGGAATGTCAGTGACAGTTAGTCAGTTCCCTCCCAGTGTCAGAATGCCCGCCACAGTTCTGCTATAAATCACCGATCGCCGTCATTACTAGTAAAAGAGAAAAAAATTCCAGTATATATACTGCCATTTGGTTTTCACGTAAACCAATTAATTTACATGTACTGGGATTTTTTTTTAGCAAAGACATGTAGCAGAATACATTTTGGCCTAAATTTATGATGAAATTAGATTTTTTAAAATGTTTTACTGGACATGTTTTACAGCAAAAAGTCAAAAATATATATTTTTTTTTCAAAATCGTCAGTCTTTTTTTGTTTATAGCACAAAAAATAAAAAACTCAGAGGTGATCAAATACCACTGAAAGAAAGCTCTATTTATGGGAAAAAAGGACATAAATTTCATTTGGCTGCAGCGTTGCATGACCATGCAATTGTCAGTTAAAGTAAAGCAGTGCCGTATCGCAAAAAATAGCTTGGTCAGGAAGGGGGGTAAATTCTCGGGAGGGCAAATGGTTAAACACCCATGTGCAGCTAAAGCTGAAAACATTTTTTAAAGCCAGACTTAGTGTAATTAAACCCAGAACCAAAATGTAATATATTGCAGCTTACCAATCATTAGATGTCATGGCTGCAATAGTTTTTTATTTAGGCTTTTTTCCCCTCTGTTTTCACAAGGTGATCTGGCCAGTAACACATCTCCTGTATTAGAGTGCACCCACTTTGGATGAAGGAGCATCGGGGACACCTTTGGACAGCAACATTGTTAGTCTGGGGGGAAGGGAGTGTTAGGTGTACTAGCAGATTTAGATACACTAACAAATTGAAGACAAACGCCTGCTAATACTTTATAAGATGTTATAGCAAACAGTTATTTTCCTTGTAGGATAAAGTTTTTATATGAATAAATAAAAGCTGA
The DNA here is from genome assembly GCF_062004578.1 of Staurois parvus. Classification (NCBI taxonomy): domain Eukaryota; kingdom Metazoa; phylum Chordata; class Amphibia; order Anura; family Ranidae; genus Staurois; species Staurois parvus. Next base: position 7,913,822 of record NW_028317808.1, read on the forward strand.
CCATTATAAATACCCCTATCAGTGGTAAAAGGTTTGTATCATCCCTGTAACTGATACATCTGTGCAGGACAGCTTGTTCTTTTGAAGAACAACAGACTTACTGGCTGGATCACCAGATGAAATGGAAAATAGAAAGCCTTAAAAAGAAAACTAATGCAGCCATCACATTTAAGAATTGGTAAACTGTAATACATATAATGCTTGCTTTAGGGTTTAACACTGTATTAATAGGGCGGGAATTTGGCAGAATACTGCCTCTCACAATGTATACACATACATGTATATCCACACACGTACAGCACATATTGCACTTTTGTACTAGGGAATGGCATTTGTCATTCCTAAACAAATGCTGAAGCAAAAAATGAACAGCAGCTGTGTTCATTAATATCAAATGCACCAGAACATCTATGATCAACTGCATCGTGCTCGGTGTCTAGGATGGATATATGAACAGAAGGGCCATATGTGTCCCTGACATATGTTAAGGTTTTCTTTGGCTCTGTACTTCAGTACTATGATCATATCAGAGAGGAACAGGCAGATCACTTTCATGCTTTAAAGAAACAATTCACACAAGCCAAAGATAAGCTTTGCTAACCAAGACAGCTGACAACAGAGCTCACAAATGTAGAGGTCATAACACCTATCAAGCTTGTGATTGAAACGATGAAATATAATTTATCTACACTAGGGATGAAATTTAGGTTCACCCTAACTCTTGCTGTTTGTGGTTCACAGACCAAGTGAACTAAATGACCAGATTTAGCCAATTTTGGCTGCCACAACCTGCAGTGGCAGCAGGAAGTTATTAATTTATTGAGTACAATAAACATGTGGTACCACCATATCAAATATCAAGTAGACCATGCATAGGTATGTCACACACTTACTGCTACCATTCTTCCAGGGTCCCAAGGATTCAGTTTCTCTGGTGCTCTTCCTTAGGCATCACCAAATTAAGTCATAGATTCAATGGCACACAGTGTTGAGTAGTCTGATATTCCTGCACTTTTGTTACCTCTGCCACAGATGAGATGACCCGATCTTCCAAGAATAGAATAATTGAGCTGGCACAGCTTAACAGTCCTCAGTATGCAAGTATGTGGACACCACTAAGCACTAGTTCTGGACAAGGTGATGTCAGGACGTTGATGTGTTTCATCCTCCAATCATCGCGGACTTCTTCAGAACAAGGAGGGGTCAAACACTTGCTGTTCATATACCTTCGATCCCTTCATAGGTCTATAACAGCACCCTCTACTGTCCAGGTGTCATCATTACAAAATATGTTATTAGCAACATCAAGATTAAATTATGTAGATTCTTTGTATCTATTGCTTACTGGCAAGACAAAGCAGATTGGGGAAGATATTAAAACAAGTTACCTACAGATAATTAAATCTACGAATGTACTTAAAGTCAAGAAGAAATCAATAATGAAATTTTTTTAGGGATTCAAGATCCTAGAATTAGTCAAGAAAGATTTGAAAACTTACTTCAGTAGTTAACCCTTTAGGAATTAGAGTTCCTAGTGTGTAAATCCAGATTTTTCTTTCTGGAGCAGTAATCTGTCAAAATCACCTCTTCTAGGACATAGATTTAAGGCAATTTTACCTTTGCCCTCAGTGTGTCCCTGGTGCATATCCCTAAAATGTTGGGCCAAGGGATATTCCTTTTCCTTGTCTTCTATTTTAGGTTTGTTCTTTATATCCTTCCGGTGTTCTCCGATGTGAATAAGCAGCTGTCTCTTAGTTATTCCTATGTAAAACTCGATCATATAAAATATTATACATGTAGAGCAATTTATTAATCTTTTAATTTCATGACTATTAGTTTGGTCCACATCTGTGAACATCCGTGTTTTTTCCACTAGTGGACAGATCTGGCAATGACCATAGGGGTACATACCAGTCATTCTGGTTACGTTAGTCTGCCAGTTCTCTGTTGCTTTTTAAATTTAGATTTGACTAAAATTTGAAAAAACTCTGGCTCTACGTGCCACCATGTGGGGTTTATCACCCACTATTGCCGCTAAAGTTGGATTAGAAGTCAAGACATGCCAATGTCTTTGTGTAAGGTATCTTGTACCTCCTTCCATTGTTGACCATATTTGGTAATGAATCTTGTAGGGCCTGAATAAACTGCTTTTTGTTCCTTATGTCGTGTGTCTAATAGGGTTTCTCTATATGCCAATTGTGCTCTTTTCTTTGCTTTTCTCAGTGTTCTGTGTGGGTAATCCCTCTCCCTAAACCTTTTATACATAGATGTTGCCTCTTGTTGGAATTGGAAAATATCAGAACAATTCCTCCATATTCGAAGGAATTGGCCAATAGGTATACCCTGTTGTAAGGTCTTGGGATGATGGCCCTCTGCATGTAGCAGCGTATTTGCTGCTGCCTCTTTTCTAAAAGTTCTAGTTATGAGATGGCCTTTTTCAATTGAGACAAATAGGTTCAAAAATGAAATCTCATAGTAGTCATAATTAAACGTCAGGCAGATATTCCTATCGTTTAGGTTCAGTTCCAGCATAAATTTCTTGAATTCTTCCTCTGAACCCCTCCAAAGTATCAGGATATAGTCGATGTACTTCAGCCAACCTAAAACATGGCCGACATACTTCGGCGTCTGATACACAATCTGCTGTTCCCATAATCCCAGGTGTAAGCACGTATATAGGACCCCATTGGTGTCCTGCAAATTTGTTGCTAGCTCACACCTAGGAATTGGAAACAGTTATGGTTCAGCATAAATTCCATTAAGTCTAGGATACATTTGTTCTGGGCTCCCATGCCTGGGTAATAAAAAAAATCAAGGAAGAGAGCCACTGCTATAGCTCCTTATTTGTGGGGATAGATGTATAGAGTGATTCTACATCTACCCCAGTCAAGAGTGTTCCCTCTGCAACCTCAATGCCTTGAATTTTTGAGAGTACATCTCTTGTATCCTGGACAAAGGAAGGTAGAGCTGTAACCATATCCTTGATCATAAACCAACTTTTTCCAGTGATGCATTGACCGCAGATACTATGGGTCTACCTGGTGGTTTTGACAGATTTTGATGAATTTGTGGTATCACATAAAACGTGAGTGTATTGAAAGTGTCTACCTTCAAAAAATCATACTTTGGTTTTGTTAGAAGATTAGCTTCGTAGGCCCATATTAATTTCCGATTCAAAGAATCAATGGTTTTCAGAAACTGATTTTCAGAAGGCTTAGTATAGGTACTGGTATCACTTAATTGTCTTTTAACCTCCTTTTCATAATCATCATTATTCATTAGGACTACATTCCCTCCCTTGTCACTCCTTTTTATGATTATATTAGGAGCATTCTTAATTCATTGAGGGCCAATCTTTCCTCTTTAGTTAAATTGTCAGGGCCATTTTTATTCCATCCTATCTTTTTAAGATCAGAATGTACCAAATCCAAAAAGAGGCTCACCCATTTATTTTCACTTAAACTTGGCATCTTCTTAGATCTTATTATTAACCTAGTTCTCCATTTAAATTTGTCAGTTGTTTCCCCCTCTAGGTTGTTATCATATACCTCATTTTCATCGAGTAAAGCCTGAACGCTTGTTCTTCCTGAGCTTGGTTTTTATTATAAGTTGGGGGCACATTTTGTATAGCTCTAAGTAACACCTTATACAAGAACAGATTTAGATCCTTAAATTCTTTCATTTTATTCATTGGGGAGAAGGAAAGTCTGACAAGTTTAGCACTTTTAGATCTATCCTCTCTTGTAGAACTAGATCCTTATTGCTTTTCTCTTTAATCAAGTCCTCTGACTTTTGGTGCAACCTAGAGTGTTTGCTGTGACAGTATCCTGTTTTCCTCTGGCATCTTTAACTTGTGTATTCCCTAGATTGGTTTTTGATTTAAAGTGTTCTCCCTGCTCCAAGTCTGGTGTTCCTGCTCCTAAAAAAACTAACCGTTTTTTTATTGCTATTTATGGAGTCTTCCTCACTGTCAGATGATTGAAGGCTCCTCTGGATTGAAGTAAATCTCCTGTGTCTGGACCTACTTCTCCCTCTGGTGGTTGTGAGATCAAAGATCTCACCCATGCTCCAATCGTTTAAATCCCTTTTACATTTATGTTGTTTAGTTGAATGTAAGTTTTTCTGAACCTTCTCAATTTCCTCTTTTAGCTGTTCATTACATTTGTTGAACTCAAGGTCATCTTTAAAGGGTTCCAAGCATTTAATGCTATCTTCAATTTATTCCATTAATTCCGATAGTTGTAATTTTTCCTCATCAATTATTAAATCCATAACATCAAACCCATGTTTTATACATTGTGTTTTTCATTTCTCTAAAAATCTATCTGTGTGGAAATGTTCTGCTGGTATGATCTTTTCTTGTAGACCCCATGGAATAATTACATTTTCAATATAAGATTCAAAAGACATGATGTCCCAATTTTCCATTTAAATATTTTATGGTTAATTTACAATGATTTTTAATTTTTTTTTTTTAACTCTTCCTTAAAATTATTTGGGGTTTGATTTATATCACTCATTAAAGCTGATTTGATTTTGTCATCGCAATCTTCCCCAATCATATATGCCTCAACCGTGTATAGCTGTCAGTTCACTTTTGGAAAATGTCAGTGTATTGTTGTATAATACAACTTGCTCCTTAGAGGTGGTTAGAAAGGTATTAGAAAACCCAGGATTATTTTAGTACAAAAAACATGCGGTACCACCATAGCAAGGCGGGGAAACCTATCAACTCTCTAGCTCACCAATATGGTGTGGGTGCCAACCTCAAAAAGCTAAATCAAAAAGAAAGCAGCTGTGACAGACACAGACTGCTAAAGCAGGTAATTAATCACCAAAGCAGAGTAGCTTATATGCAACAACGTGACAATTCTTTATTGATAATGGAATAAATATGATAGTGACATCTTCCAGTTGTGAACAATACTACGTATCTACCTGATAAAATACAGTAAAAATAAAACAATCTGGATTGCCGCACTTATGCAGTTGTCAATAATAAAGGAGGCATAAGCAGTCACCAATGCTAATGAATTCAACTGGATGCTAATAACAAGCAATAAATAAATAAGTGCACCTCATCTGAAGGATACATGCAGTGGATCATTAGCAACTAGTAAGTATGATGTATATATGGATATAAATGTCTTGAAAAGCAAGCTGAGCGCCCTTAGAGCTATTAAGCAGAATAAAAAGTCCATAATGTGATAGCATAGCTTCGCGTAAAGCAGCGGACAGTTGGAAGCAGCTACAATAAGCCTTGATCGCCAAAAAGCATAGACGCATGTAAGAGTCCCTAGAAGCAGTATGGGCAGAGCTTAGTAGATTGGAGCGGATCCTTATCCAATAATTTTTAGTATATGCCTTTAAAGTAGTTTAGGCTGAATTGTAATGGATAAATCCATCCACAGGTGCAGGCTTATAGCATGTATTGTAAGAAGAAAAGAAAATGTGGCTAGCATTATATTAATGGGAGAGAAATTAGGTTAACAAAGTTTGGATAGAAATATCAATATGTCACACACTTACCGCTACCATTCTTTGAAGGTCCCAAGGATTCAGTTTCTCTGGGGCTCTTCCTTAGGCATTGCCAAATTAAGTCATAGATAGATTCAATGGCACACTGTGTTGAGTAGTCCGATATTCCTGCCTATTCTATTGTTACCTCTGCCACAGATGAGGTGATCCAGTCCTCCGGGAATAGAATAATTGCGTTGGCACAGCCTAACAGTCCTTGGTATGCACGTATGGGGACACCGCTAGGCGCTAGTTCTGGACATGATGACATCATGACGTTGATGCGTTTCGTCTGCCAATCATCATAGACTTTTTCAGAACAAGGAAGGGTCATTAGTTTACTGGCAGTATTACTACTGCCACTAAATGACAACTTCTTCAAGCATCATTGACAGGCTGCAAGGGGGCATAAAACATCATTGGTTGCTAGTACACAGGCAGCCATCAGTATCCTGATCTACCAGCAAAAAAATTATAAAAAGGTTCTTCACAAGACAAGGGGCATCAACAAGTTGATTGGAGACACTTTTGCACCCCCCATGCACAGACTTAGCAATACCTCTAAAAAAAGTACTGCTGAATTTAGGATTCATAACTTGCGTAAAATACATACAATGGTAAAAAATAGATCCAAGGTTTGCCCCTCCCTCACCCCACAGCCCCGCAGGGGATTCCCAAATACAGGTAAATGCAACTCTTCCATGCAAGAAAATCATCTATGACCACCCTGCCATATATAAATATGAGGCTGGAACACTTAGTTGGAACACTTTTCTACCTGCAACTCTATGGAGGATACACTCATACTCGAACTTTTATTTTACTAATTATAGGGGGAACAATTTACCATGCTTCTAGTTATTCCTACAAAACTAATTTCTATTACGTACAATATCCACAAAGACCTGCAAAGGCCTTTGCTGAATTATTATCTAATATTTTATCTGCTGTAATAGAAGACACAAGGAAACCATAACATAGGCACACACAGCCTTTTTTGAAAACTTTTTTTACTCACCTTGTATATTGTTATGCATCTGTTTCTTTTACATTTCTCAAAATATAGAAAATTCACATAAACTAGCCCAGGGCTCGATACATCTCAGGTGCCAGGTCATCATGGCGACTAGAAATTGCGTCCTGGAGCCTGGGCTTTTGTCAGCCCCATAAATCCCAACCACCTCGGGATTTGATGTAAATCTTGGAGTGGAGCCCAGTGCCTTGTCTGGTGGTGGTGGTGGTGGGGGGTGCGTAGCATGGGCATTGGTTGCCTCTGCTCTGCTGCTTGTGCATTGTGCAGAGGCAACCACTGCTCATGAAACCCACTGCATAGGGTTGGACTGAACCCACCGCCTCCTTCCTTTCTCTGAGGTTTTCCTGTACACAGACAGGAGGAGCCAGGGAGAAGGAACAACATTCTACTTGTGCCATGGGGGGCATGAGTGGGACACAGTGACTGGGAAGTGGGGTGGAGGGGGGCAGGTAACAAGGGTGTATGAGGATATGTTCTAGTGTGAGGATATGTCCTCTCACCTCCCAAAGTATGGCCCAGTACTTATCTGACCCCCCCTCCCCCCAGCAAAAGTCTGCTCCTCTCCAAAAGCACCCTGCAATATGTATCTGAGCCCTCCAGCACAAGTCTGCTCCCCTCCCAAAGCACCCCCCCATTACGTATCTCATCCCCCCACCTCCACAGCACAAGTCTGCTCCTCTCCCAAAGCACCCCCCAGTACTTATCTGAGTCCCCCCCACCCCCCAGCACAAGTCCCAAAGCACCCCCCCCTGTATGTATATGACTCCTCCAGCACAAGTTTGCTCCCCTCCCAAAGCACCCCTCCAGTACATATCTGACCCCCCCAGCACAAGTCTGCTCCCTTCCCAAAGCAACCCTCAGTATGTATTTGACCTCTCCCAGAACAAGTTCACTCCCCTCCCAAAGTACCCCCCCAAGCACATGCCCACTCCTGCCCTACCTTCTAGCACAAGTCCTCTCCCCTCCCAAAGCACCCTCCAAGTATGTATCTGATCCCACCACCCCCCAGCACAAGTCTGCTCCCCTCCCAAAGAACTCCTCCCCAATACACATCTGCCACTCCAGCACAAGTCTTCTCCCCTCCCAAAGTACCCACCAGTACATATCTTACCCCCTAAGCAGAATTCCACACCCCTGCCAAAGCACACTCCACCCCAGTATGTATTTGACCTACCAAGCACAAGTTCACTCCCCTCCCAAAGTGCCTCCCCAAGTACATATTTGACCCCCACCTTCTAAAACAAGACCTCTCCCCTCCCAAAGCACCCCCTAGTATATATCTGACCCCTCACTAAGTCCACTCCCCTCTCAAAGCGCCAGCCCACAGCACTTATCTGATCCCCTCCTCTGCCCCACCTTCTTGCACAAAAGGTTTCCCCTCCCAAAGCCCCCCCAAGTATGTATCTGACCCCACTGCCCCCCAGCACAAGTCTGCTCCTCTCCCAAAGCACTCCTCCCCAGTACACATCTGCCACCCCAGCACAAGTCTACTCCCCTCCCAAAGTACCCCCCAGTAAGTATCTTACCCCCCTAAGCACAATTCCACACCCCTCCCAAAGCACACTTCCTCCCAGTATGTATTTGATCTCCCCAGCACAAGTTCACCCCTTCCAAAGTGCCCCCCCAAGCACATATCTGACCCCCCACATTCTAGCACAATTCCACACCCCTCCCAAAGCACACTTCCCCCCAGTATGTATTTGAGCTCCCCAGCAAAAGTTCACTCCCCTTCCAAAGTACCCCCCCAAGCACATATCTGACCCCCCACCTTCTAGCACAAGTCCACTCCCCTCTCAAAGCACCCACCCACAGCACTTATCTGATGCCCTCCTCTGCCCCACCTTCTAGCACAAAAGGTTTCCCCTCCCAAAGCCCAATTAGTACATATCAGATCCCCCACCCTGCCTTCTGGCACAAGTCTTCTCCTATCCCATAGTACCCCCCCCCAGTATATATCTGTCCCCCACATTCTAGCACAAGTCATCTACCTGCCAAAGTGACCCCCCCCCCCCCATACCTGAAGCCGGGGTTTTGTTTAACCATGCCCTATAAGCCCCTCTATAAGGACTGTAATGTTTGGCCACGCTCATATCATAAAATAACAGTTCCTAACTTTGTAGCTGGCTCCTAGAGTCAAAGTAAATTTGTCAAGCCCTGAACTAGCCTCTATTGTATGCCTTGCAAAAAACTAGTCATCTATATTACTTGTATCAATATATAATGTTTGCATTTGGCTTCTGTCAACATTTTTTTTCCAATGTATGTGACATCTAAACCTTAACGTCCATTTGTTTGACTAAAATACATAAACTGATGCTGCTGGGAAACCCAGCCACCATTAACCTTGCAAAGTGCTTGTAGGACCCCAGCCTTGCCTGACTGTCAACACACAACGAAATAAAAGTAAAATGGTTTACAAAGTTGCATGCTAAGAATATAAGGCTTATTGTAAAACAAGCAGCAAGTACTTGCATGTTCACAAAAAAGAAGTTCCTCATATGGCCCTTGCATACCTTGCATAGGTACTTTTTTCTTGTTGCTTGATATAAAAAAGACCTCCTGTTTTTGGAAAGCAACTTAGCAAGCCATTTTCTTTATTAAAGTGTTACTAAACTCAGGACAGTGCATTCACAATATCCGGTCTCCCACAGTACACAGAAAATGGAAGTGCAATTACTTTAGTAAATATAAACTGCTAAATACATTTTCTCATCAGCAGTTAGAGCAGTCTTGTGACTTCTATCAGTGTCCAGCAGAGCACTGCTTAAAGCTTGCAGGAGGAGTTTTCTTTCTGCTCTAGGAGGATGCAAAATCCCTGACCTCTGTCTGGACAGTGCTGATTGGCCCTGTGCTGATCACATGCACTCTCCCAAGAAAACAAAAAAGCTCTCTAGCAATACACACCAAACTGAGCATGGGCAGAGTGTCTCCATACATATCAGGAGACAAAAGGGGGACAGTGGAAGAAGGGGAGGATCAGAGAAGTCAGGATCAAACAGCCATTTTACACAATGCAGGTTCCACAGTAAGTATATCAAGCATGCTTTACTGCATATACAGACTGATTTCACTGTTGTGGGTTAAGAAACACTTTAAACCTTCAAGATAAAATGAAGATTTCCTATTGCTTACAGTGGTTTACTGCAATTTGAAATGTAATAGGGAGATAAAAGATGTAAAAGCTGTCTGATGGCCCACTGTAGCGAGTAGGCCACTATAGAAAAAAAAAAGTTTACAAATATAAATGTTATTACAATCCCATGTTGGCTTTTTGTTGTGGGACTACATGGTCATAAAAGACACAAGAAAATTGGAATTGGTCCAATTGGAGGTGTGAAAGATGTAGAATGCAGTTTCCTAAGCAGTGGGCAGTATGTGTACCCAGGACTCAGTATTTAGTAATAAATGTGCACGTCACACAACAGGGGTCTGCTTTAATGGAGTTTTGAAAAGTTATTACAGAAGATCAGATTGAAAGAAATTAAAATACATTTTATCATAAATACAATGCTATGAGCCTCTGATATATGTGTAGTACCCTCCTAGATAGTTGCTAGGTTAGGTAAATTTAGTTCTGTAGCTTTCCTGTAAACCACAGGTGTCAAGCACAAGGCCCGCGGGCTGAAACTGGCCCTCCAAGTTGTTTTATGTGGCCCTTGCACCTCTCCTGCAGGAACCCCATTGTCTCTGCCCCCATCTTGTCTCAGCAGTAGGCATCAGAGAGGAGGACAGAACTTCTCTGCCAAATCCTTCACCTCTCAGTGCAGCTGCTGCACCCCCTCATCTCTGCCTCCCTGATCTGAGCATTCAGCAGACTCTGGTAACTGACTGGTGTGGGATTCTTGTTATCTGATATAATGCGGGGGGGGGGGGGGGGGGTGAAGTGCTCTGGATATTTATCCTTATAGAAACAACCGGCCCTTTGAAGGCAATTATACTGCTGATACGGCCTGCAATTAAATGGAGTTTGACACCCCTGCTGTAAACTGTGCTGCTGGAGGGCTATCTTCACAGATACACAGTAGTGCTCCAAGACCTGATTGTGTTATTTCTGCATGTACATTAACTCTGCTTAACTCTGGTGGTGAAGAAGGTAATGCTTTGGCTGAAGTATTGACATTTGACTTAATTAATGTATTTATTCTTCTAATTTGATAGCCATAGGCGTTTATCTACATAGGCTGTAAATATTTGTGTAAATTATTGAAAAACAAATTTGACTCCTGGGCTAGCCTTGAAGTGATCTGGTACCAGATGATTGCTTGATTGAATGTATATTTGTATTGAAGTTTCCATACTGAAAATTGTGCTATGCTTAAACGGGTTCAAATTCATGATGTAGAATGTTGCGTCTGTTGTTTGTTACCTCCATTTACCCCATCCTTGTTTGTGGGATACTCCTTTTTTTGTGTTTGACAGGAGCTGTCTTGCCATTAGGACAGGGCCTATTATTTGGTGCAGAGGTGGATGTAGCATCCTCCTAGATAGGTGCTAGGTTAGGTAAATTTAGTTCTTTAGCTCTCTCGTAATCAGTGGAGGTGTTTGTGATTGCTCTTGTTTGCTCTGAGTTTCACTGGCTGTGGGTTTGACTGCCTCCCTGATTTCTGGATAAGTCTGGAAAGTAGCTGAATATTTATGTTGTTTCAGCCAATCCCTGGAGGAGGGATCCCAGATGGTGGCAGGGAGTGAGTATAAATAGTCTGAAGCCTGGAGCTGCCTTGTTCTTTTCCTAGGAGGAGAGGCTCCCAGCCAGAAGGGCTTCTGCCCTTTCTGACAGTTTAGCTGATGATTCTGCTTGTGATCATTGAGGTCCCAATTGCTGCAAATTCTTTGGGGTTTCCTCAAGGAACCGGTCTGTGGGTTTCACTGAAGTGACTGTCTGCCTGAGCCTGGAAGGAGACATCCAACTCCCAACGACACTGTGAGTACAGACCTGAGAAGAAGGATCCTAGTGACTGTTGCTGCTGGCCCTGGTGCACTAATACTAAGGCTGGCCTGGATCATTACTTATGATGTCTCAGTGCTGTCCACTTTATATCCCACTGCTGAAGGGACTGTGCTAAGAAGTAGCTGCAAAGGGAAGAGTGTCCTCCTTTTGTTTAGTGTTCTGTAGTATCACACAGCTTCCCTGAGCCCCATCCAAGTTATTCGGCAATAAACTATATATAGGCAACCCCTAGACCAGTGGTTCTCAACCTTCCTTGTGCCGTGACCCTTTAATACAGTTCCTCATGTTGTGGGGACCCCCAACCATAAAATTATTTACCCAGTAATTATAATTCATGAGTGTCGTTTTACCTCCAATACTGCTGCTTTCAACACAGTAGCTGCTTTTAACAGAGTAGCTGCTTTCAACACAGCAGCTGCTTTCTACACAGTAGCTGCTCTTTACACATCGGAAATATGTGTTTTCTGATGGTCTTAGGGGACCCCTGTGAAAGGGTCGTTCGACCCCCAAAGGGGTCGCGACCCACAGGTTGAGAACCACTGCCCTAGACTGTTTGCTGAGCCAGAGGTGTGAATGTTGTTGTCTGCCCGACTGTCGCTGCACTAGTGGGAAAAGAACCTGAGACAAAATCAGCAGCTCTTGCGCTGAAGTGAAAGAGATTTGGTAAAAAAACACTCCAATATACAGAAGCTGCTGAAATGTATTTCTGCTGAGTCCAGGTAATTCTTACAATATCAAACAATATTTGCATTCTGTTTAAATAAACTGCTATGTCCAATCATATGATTGGTTGTCATTGAAAGTGCTGGCTCTATGTTGCTTTTAGTTTTCCACAAGAGCTGTTACATGACAATATGATTTAACAAAAATAAACAACTTCTGTAGCACCTACGTGTGTTCTTCAGCATTGTCACCTTGCAACACATTTGCTTTAAAGCTGGAGTTTAGGTATAGCAATTTTTACATACAGTACTTACCTTAGTCCAGCTTAGACCAATGTAAGTATTTATGTGCCATACCTGTGAGATCCCCGTGGAAGCTGTAAATCACTACTACCACAGGGACCACCGCTAGCTTCTGGGTCCCATGCCGAGGGGCCGCCCTGCTACATTTTGAACACTAGGTCAGGGTGGGCACCAGGTGGGTGCTTGGGGATGCTATAGCACCCCAAATATTGTTAGCACCCCTATCTTTGCAACCAGGACTGCCCATAGACTATAGGCAGTTTTCTACTGCCAGATCGGGCTCTATTGGGTCGCTGGGAGAACTGACAGCTTTCTTTGTCCAGTGATCAGCCCCCCTATGACTGGCAACTCATAGAGACTCTCTGTCTGCAGTTTCTCTAGGGGCTGATCCTGATGGTGGATGGGGAGGAGGTGTGGCCAACTTCCCCTACATACACAGGTGGCCGTTCTGCTGAAAATAGGAGAGGACATGGAGGAGGAGCAGAGATGGCAGTCTAGGAGTCTACAGCCACGTAATGAGTGACTGAGGAGGAGAGGCTTTTCTTCTGGACAAATTCTCTCCATCTGTAATGCTTTAGCACCCTTCCCTGCTTAATAAACTACACACAAACAGCTTGGAAGGGAACTGCTCCCAGCAGTGCCACTCCATGCTGCCCCCACTCCATGCTGCCCCCACTGCAAACTGTCTCCACTCAATGCTGCCCCCACTCCATACTTCCCCCACTGCATTTTGCCCCTACTGCATACTGCCTCCACTGCATTCTGCCCCCACTGCACACTGTCCCCACTCCATACTGCCCCCACTCCATGCTGCCCCCACTGCAAACTGTCTCCACTCCATGCTGCTCCCACTCCATACTTCCCCCACTGCATACTGCCCCCACTCCATGCTGCCCCCACTGCATTCTGCCCCTACTGCATACTGCCTCCACTGCATTCTGCCCCCACTGCACACTGTCCCTACTCCATACTGCCCCCACTCCATGCTGCCCCCACTGCAAACTGTCTCCACTCCATGCTGCTCCCACTCCATACTTCCCCCACTGCATTCTGCCCCCACTCCATGCTGCCCCCACTGCAAACTGTCTCCACTCCATGCTGCCCCCACTCCATACTTCCCCCACTGCATTCTGCCCCCACTGCATACTGCCTCCACTGTATTCTGCCCCCACTGCACAATGCCCCCCTCCATACTGCCCCCACTCCATGCTGCCCCCACTTCATACTTCCCCCACTAAATTCTGCCCCTACTGCATACTGCCTCCACCGCATTCTGCCCCCACTGCATACTGTCCCCACTCCATACTGCCTCCACTGCATAGTGCCCACACCCCATACTTCCCCCACTGCATTCTGCCCCTACTGCATACTATTTCCACTGCATTGTGCCCCCACTGCATACTGTCCCCACTCCATACTGCTTCCACAGCATACTGCCCCCACTCCATACTTCCCCCACTGAATTCTGACATAATTATCAATCCAGCAATTTTGCTCCAAGGCCCTATTTTGTCTATGCAAGGGGATAGACCATGAAAAAAACACCCACTTTTTGGTCACACCCACCTTTTGCCACACCCACTTTTTAGCCACGGCCACAAGAGTGCGGCAGCATTAGCCACCCCACTTATACTTTTCAGCACCCTGACAGCACACCCCCCCCCCCCCCCCATCCAAAATAACTGTATCTTTGCATTTTATGCAAAGTATGCTCTGATCAGACTAGATGGAGATTGTGATGTCACCTTGTCCAATCAGAGAATGCTTTGTTTCTGATAGCTTGTTTCTGATCAACTACAAACTTGCAAGTCCCTAACATTTCCACTAGAGGTCAGCCAATCCAAGTTTCATTCAAAGCAGGGAATTTGTCTATGTTTACTGTATATTTTTTACAGTATAAGTGTGTATTTGATGATAAAGGTTCATTTAAAAAAAAAATCTTAGTTTAAAGAAGAAAACAGTTCTGTTCATTTTAGTTGTCTTCAATTTCATGTTAAATATCAAACATTTATACCAACATCAAATTCTTATAATTAACATACATCTTTTTATTTATAATTTGAACTTTGATTTTTTTTGTCACACTTAAGCGTTTCAAATTACGAGTGCAATCCCCGCAATTCTGATTGTGCTGTGAGAATGTGAAAATACGCATTCGCGTGTTCAGGTGCCATTCATTTCAATGGCACCTGAAAGCGCGGGGCGTTTTTGCCACAAACGTGGCACGTTTGATATTTCAGTGCAGTTATAATTATGATCTACTTTACATTAAACTAAAACTATGCTCCTAAATTTATTGTAAAGACTTTTAGACTGGAAAAACACCTTTCCATTTTGAGATCCATGAAAATGCTAGCAAACATCATGCATCAGATGTCAGCACATGCCAACATGCGTTAAGGTTCATTGATATTCATTAACGTATTGATGTGCACTGCCATGCATTTTAAAGCTGTTTTCCAGGAATTCATCCACTTTAGAAAATGTTCTGGATTATTGGGGGTTTTGTCCAATGAGATGCATGCCACCTTATGAACTACATTTTTACAGAGTGCCAGGAGCACACTTCTTGCTATACTCCTGGTCTCAGCTCAAGCAGTTGCAGCGTCGAATGCAGCCACTGTGCCTGTAGCACCCCTCCTTCTGCCCAATCACAGAGCGCTTTCTGTTATGTGAACTCATTCAAAAAATACAAAGGCTCCTGTGAATGGCAGCATAGGGGAAGGGGTGGACAGAGCTGGGGTATGTGTGTGTGTGTTTGTGTGTATAGACAGCGTGTTTTCTGTCAGAGTTCTGGGAATGTAGCAATAACCAAACTCCCTGAGTTCCATAAAACTGTCAGATGTAAAATAAAAAGATAAGTTTACGAGATCGCATGCACCTTGTTGGACTTACAGTAAGCCTACACATTTTACAGTTTGGCTGAATTCCTGGACTTTAGCTTTAACATGTATTCCAACACATATTCATAATGCATTTTGATGTGTTGCTATGCCTTTACAATGAAATCCATCAGATCAAATGAGGAAAATGTACTTTATTTCAAAGCATGTTAACACAGCATCATCCTTCATTTTGAGAGAAGCAAAAGCACTGTGAATACATTTCAGCAAATCACATGGTACAGAGGTTACCCATCCAATTATTAGAACAACACTAATTATTATCACTGGTAGCCACAGGTAGTATTGGGTGCTCTACTCTTCCCCTTTGCCCTTGGTAGAACTTCACTCCTGCTGATATCACCAGAATACACTCTAGTTTGCCAATAAAATCAGTTTACTTTACCAGCAGTCACACAAAAAGGACAGATACCGACTGTGGTAAAGTAAACTGATTTTATTGGCAAAATAGAGTGGTAGGGCAATACAGCAGCTCGTAGATTCAAAGTTAACACACAAGGAGACAATGTAATAACAATACAGTGACTAGTTATGGACTCAACCAGAATAAGGGATTTGTATATATATATATATATATATATATATATATTGGTAATGCAAAAGCAATGATTCAAGAGGAGCTAGTGGTCAATGGCGCAAAAACACTTCTTTATTGACATGAACAATTCTAAAAACAAAAACACAAGAAATCATACCACACTCCACAAGTCCCAAGTAACAGTCCTCTAAGGGGATTACCCACTAATAAATAAATTATTTGTTTGTAAGAATGGCTCTCTACATAAGCAGCAACATATGTTCCATATGACAAAATTGCAAAAATATATTGGTTCAAAACGATCCTGAAAGGGAAGCATGCTCTTGGTAGCCTAATACATTTCACCCAGGCCAATATCACCAGGAATAAACTGGATATTGAACATTTCATGTTATGATTAGTGTAATCCACGGGAGGATATTATATTCAGTGTAAACCTCCCTCTTACACTAATTTGGCATTTCAACATGAGGTTAGTGTAATCCAGAGGAGGGTATAATAAGCCAGGCGGTTCTCCCTCTTAAACTAAATGGGCATTAAATCGTATGAGATTGTAACAAAATCTTTTGTGTGGATCTTGTGATGTCTGCCCCTCTATGATTGAGGGTGACAGTTTAACGTTACCAACTGGGAGGGTCCTTAGGTGCAGACAGAAAGCCAATTGTGGCATGTCTGGAGTGGTATATATTATTCTCTGTGCCTGCGGATCCTTCTATGTTGGTAAAAGAATACACACTATTCGTAAGAGATTTCAAGACCACCTTAATGAGATTTCCACCTATCACCTTAAATTTCCATTAGCAAGACATCTATGTCCTGAACACAATATTGACCCCCAACACCTCCGATGTTGGGTACTGAAGGTTGTCCCCCATGATACCGGGGGGGGGCTTTGATAAAGTGGTACTCCAACATGAGATGAAGTGGATATAGGAACTGGAGGCTACAAAAACCTCCAGGTTTGAATGAAAGCCCTAGCTTTGCCCCCTTTTTGCTGGCCTAGGCCCCCCTTCAACTCCGATCTCCCCTTCCCCTTTTTTTTCTTCAATTTAATTTATATTTACATTTGGGTTTTGTTTTATTTGTTATTGATCTACAGTTTTTTTTTATATAATACAGAGCTTAATGGTCATTGATTCACCATTCCAATAGGAATTTTAATAATTTGGTTTTATTTTTAGTATGTTGGCATAGTTGTATTTTTTGGAAACTGAGGGGAGATGTCTGGATTGATAATTATGGGACAACGTTTCTTGTATTTCTTTATGTTGTTCTATAAGAAATGCATATTTTCTAGTTGAATCACTGCATTATTGGAAATATCCATTAGATGTGCACTGGATACTAATCACATTGCCTTCCTTTATGTCTATATGAGCTTCGTTGTACTGCACATGAGCAGTCGAGACAAGGTGGCCATTTTAAGCGCCCAGCTCTGCAACAATTTGTCAAGAAATTTTGAGCCTACCTCTAAAGCACCCGGTTGTACCGGCAAAACCGGTCAGGAATGGGCTGATACCACACTCCCAGGTCCCCCAGTGAACTCTCCATGGATTTCCATCATTTGATAAGTACCACCGTTTATTTTTGGATGTTCCTTCCTGTGGCTTCAATCCCTCTATCTCCTGCTGACTTGTTGATATACACCTGGAAGGACTGCCTATATTGCACTTTTTGCCTACATTTCATCTACTCTGCTCTGCTTATCTTAGAAGATACTTCCTTTAATTAATGTTCAGTGTCTAAAGGGACTGAATTGCTTATCCTCATGCATTTGAAGGGATTGTCCTATGGCTACCCTACTCTAATTTGATGAGTTGCTGCACATACTGAGTGCCTTGTTTATCCCTATGCATTGAAGGGACTGGGTCTCCTCTCACTCTGCGCATGATGAGTTATTTTGTATGCCACGTTGCTATTTAATCATTTTTGACAAGAAGTCTCCTTTCTGGCATGTTCATCCACATTTAAGGGACTGCATATATTTTTATTGCTCTACTTTGTCAACCTTGCAAGAGATAACTTGGCTGCTGAAAATTGTGCCTTACAAAGGGAGTGCACTTACCATTTACTGTCTTCAACTCGATTCAACTAAAATTGGAGCACATCTATTTCCAGGATTACTATATGTACATCAGGAATCTTCTAGATGGGTCCCGAACCAAGTATGCTTTAACCAAGTCATGTATGAGGGAAGTTTTCTCGGCCTACAAATCTCCCCTAGATGGTGCCTTACTGTCAGGTACCTAAGGGAGTTATTATTATTATACAGGATTTAAATAGTGCCAACAGTTTGCTCAGTGCTTTACAATATAATGGGAGACAATTCCGTGCTCCTTGGAGCTTACAATCTAAGAGGAAGGGGCTAGTGGTACAAAAGGTAATAACTGTGGGGGATGGACTGATAGGATGAATTGAAGACTCCATTATTAGCTGAAGGCAGGATAGGCTTCCCTGAAAAGATAGGTTTTCAGAGATCACCTAAAAGTGAGAAGAGTAGGCGATAGTCAGATAGATTGGGATAGAGCGTTCCAGAGGATGGGGGAGACTCTGGAGAAGTCCTGGAGATGAGCATGGGAGGAGGAGACAAGGGAGCTAGAGAGTAGGAGATTGTGCGAGGAGTGGAGAGTACGGTTTGGGTGATATTTAGAGACAAGATTGGTGATGTAATTTGGGGCAGAGTTATAAATGGCTTTATATGTTATTGTTAATGTTTTGAATTTTATTCGTTGGGCAATGGGAAGCCAGTGGAGTGCTTGGCAGAGAGGGAGGGCAGATATGGAATGGTTAGTAAGGTGGATGAGTCTGGCAGCAGCATTCATGATAGACTGAAGAGGGGATAGCCTGCAGTTAGGTAGGCCAATGAGGAGGGAGATAACCAGGGAGTGAATAAGTTGCTTAGCAGTTGCAGAGGTTAAGAATGGGCATATCTTGGAGATGTTACGGAGGTGAAGTCTACAAGGTTTGGACAGCGATTGGATTTGGGGCTGAAAGGACACATGTCTAGGATTACATCTAGTACCCTGGCATGAGGGGAGGGACTGATGGTTGTATTACTGATCTTGATGGAGAAGTCAGGGGAGGGGGCACGGGTTGGAGGGAATAGTATGAGCTCTGTTTTGGAAAGATTGAGTTTGAGGAAGTGGAGTGACATCCATGCCGTTATGTCACTTAGTAGGTTAGTAATGTGAGAGGAGACTGAAGGGGTGAGGTGAGGAGTAGAAAGATAGATTTGTGTGTCATCAGCATAGAGATGGTACTTAAAGCCATGGGAGTTTATCAAGTGACCAAGGGAGGAGGTGTAGATGGAGAAGAGAAGGGGTCCAAGGACAGAACCTTGAGGGACCACTAAAGAAAGAGGAAGTGGAGGGGAGGAGACAGAGTTATAGGTAATGCTGAAGGAGCACTGCAATAGGTAGGAGGAGAACCAGGAGAGAGCAGAGTCTTGGAGGCCAAGAGAGTGGAGTTTTTTGAGGAGGAGGAGATGGTCAACAGTATCAAAAGCCACAGAGAGGTCAAGTAGTATGGGTACGGAGTAGTGGCCATTGGTTTTAGCAGTTAGTAAATCATTAGTGAGTTTTAGTAGGGCAGTTTCAGTGGAGTGGAGTGAGCGAAAGCCAGACTGTAAAGGGTCAAGAAGGTTGTTGTCAGTGAGGTAGGAGCTCAGGCAATTGTAGACTAAGCGTTCAAAGAGTTTAAAGGTAAATGGGAGCAGGGAGATGGGTCTTAAGTTGTCCAGGTTGGTGGGGTCCATCAAGGGCTTTTTAAGTATGGGAGTGATGTGTGCATGCTTTAGAGGGGTGGGGAAGGCACCATTAGAGAGGGAGAGATTGAAGATTTGAGTGAGGGAGCATAGGATAGAAGAAGATGGTAACCATAGTAGTTGTGAGGGGACAGGATCCAGGGGGCAGGTAGTGAGATGGGCTTCTGAGAAAACCTTAGTAACCTCTTCGGTAGTAGCAAAGTCAAACGGGGAAAGTGTTGAAGGAGGTTTAGTATAAGGTATGCTAAGTGGGATAGATGTCTGTGCAGTGGAAATTCCCCTACGAATTGCATCAATCTTGTGTTTAAAGTGATTTGCAATCTCGTAAGCAGTGAGTGAGCTACTGGGTGGAGGTGGAGAAAGTAGAGAGTTAAAAGTACAGAAGAGACGACAAGGACTGGATAAGCTATTGATGAGAGTGACAAAGTAGGCTTGTTCAGCAGCATGGAGGAAGGAATTGTATGTTAGGAAAGCAGATTTATATAGGGTGAAAGCTTGCAGAGATTTGGATCTACGCCACAATAGCTCCAGCGCACAACTATGTCGCTTAAGATTTTTGTTGTTAGCCTGCCACGGTTGTAATGGTCGGGGCCTGATATTTCATGTAGTTAGAGGACCAAGTGAGTCTAGTGGATGAAAGTGAACTGTTGCAGACAGCAGTGGCCAGGTCAGGGCAGGATAGGGGAGAGATTCTGTTACAGGCGGTCAGTTGCAGAGTGGAAAAGAGAAGGGTTTAGGTTCTGGCGGTTTCTGCGGGTAAGTATTTGCTGCTTGGAGCGATAGATGTTTGAAGATGAGGACACAGTGAAGGTGATGAGATTGTGATCAGAGAGAGGAAAGGGGTTGTTTGTAAGGTTGTAGGGAGTGCAAAGATGGGAGAAAACAAGGTCTAATGTATTCCCATCAGAGTGAGTGGAGGACTGTGTCCATTGTATTAAGGCAAAAGATGAGGTTACGTTGAAGAGTTGGGATGTAGTTGGGTTGTTCATATTCATGAGGATGTTAAAATCTCCAAGAATAATAGTGGGTATTTCAGAGAAGAGGATGTAGGGTAGCCAGGCAGAGAAGTCATCAAGAAAGCGAGATACCAGTCCGGGAGGCTGGTAGATCACTGCAATCCTCAGAGAAATAGGAGAAAACAGTCAAATGCAGTGAGTCTCAAAAGAAGAGAAGGACAGAGAGGGAGGGTTAAGGAGGGCTTGAAAGGTGCTCAGTGGGGATAGAAACAAACGGACTCTACCACTTTTCCAACCACTGGGTCTGGGTGAGTGAGTCCAGTGGAGGCCTCCATAGGAAAGTGTTGCGGGAGAAGCAGAATCTGCTGCTTGAAGCCAGGTTTCTGTAATTGCTAGTAGGTTAAGGGATCGGGAGACAAAAAGGTCATGGACAGAAGTGAGCTTATTGCAGACAGAGCAAGCATTCCAGAGTGCACATGAAAAAGGGAGGATGGTTTTTAGAAGCACGGGGATAGAGATTAAATTGAGTGGATTGCGGCTATTCCTGGAGGAAGGAGGGTGCCTGGTGTGGGGGTGAGATCCTGGAGGACCAGGGTTTGGGGATATACCCCCAGAAGTTATGAGAAGGAAGGTAAGGAAAGTAAGGTGGAAGTGGAATGTATATGAGTGCACATGCCTTCCTGTCCTGGTGTTTGGGTCAGCAGGTGAGTATCAGCAGGAGGTGATGAGAGCAGTAGTAGGGAGATGGCAGCAGTGAGGGTGAGATGTATAAGCTTTGAGGTGGAGCAGAGGGGTAAAGAAATGAGATTGTGAGAACACAGCATAGTAATATGAAAATGAGGAGTAGAGGCAGCATGTTAAAAGGTACATGGAGTGGGACTCAGACATGTAGGTGATGTTTGCTTGCAGTCCATCCAGCGTGCTTTAGAGTTCTTTGTAGTATCTTCCTGCTGCTTGAGTTATCCTGCTTTAGTTCAACTGCTGCTTCACACTCCAGTAGAACATACACTCATGCACAAAAGTGCACCCCTGTCTGCGACTGTGCCCCCCGTCTGTGACCTCCCCTATGAGCTGGTCTAAATTTATAGGGAGATGATCAAATGAGCAACTCTGCTCCGCCCCAATTAGAAACTGATAAGGATCACATGGATTTGGGGGCTGTTAGTCAAAAACCCGATCAGTCGCACACACAGGCCGGGGTCATAAAAGATGATTGGAGTTGAAAGCCTTCACAGATATACAATATCCTCCTCTGGACTACATGTCGTTGCATTGCCTGGGACTAGATTTTGTTACAATCTCATATGATTGAATGCCCATTTAGTGTAAGAGGGAGATCCGCCTGGTTTATTATACCCTCCCCTGGATTACACTAACCTCATGTTGAAATGCCAATTTAGTGTAAGAGGGAGGGTTACACTGAATATAATATCCTCCCCTGGATTACACTAATCATAACATGAGATGTTTAATATCCAGTGTATTCCTGGTGATCTTGGCCTGGCTGAAATGTATTAGGCTATTTTTTAAATATATTCTTCAGATTTTTTTTAACACATAAAGTCATTTTAACATATTTTTTACATATATTTGTAAATGCATTCCAAAAACATAGATTTGTATTTTTAAAGTCATACTATATATTTGAAATTTATTTTTAAAAATATTTTTCATATACTTTGTAATAAAAACACATTTCAACATGCAGTATATATATATTTATTGAAATATATTTTGAAATATATTGAATATGGCCAAAATTGTATTATTTCAAAAATATATGCAAAAAAATTTGGCAAGAATATTTTTAAAATATATTCCAAATATATTTTGCTTCCATGTGGGTACAACAGCTCCAGATGCTAAAGGATCTGCCCAGAGCAGTCTCCTTGGCTCAGCGCTCAGCTCAAAAGTCTGCTCCTTGGTTCACTAGCAGCTCTGTTGATTGCAGCTTGACCCGGCCTGGTCCAGACAGCACAGCTTGGAACAAACACACACAAACTCCTTCCAGTTGGCACATCTCTCCCAAACTGCCCAACTCC
The DNA here is from genome assembly GCF_062004578.1 of Staurois parvus. Lineage (NCBI taxonomy): Eukaryota > Metazoa > Chordata > Amphibia > Anura > Ranidae > Staurois > Staurois parvus. The sequence continues at coordinate 7,936,487 of NW_028317808.1, forward strand.
TTCCCAGGCTTTTCTTTTATAATGTCCCTTCCCTTGACTGGTGCTTGTGGGCTTTGTAGTTTTGACTTCAGCTTTACTGTACAGTATATATGCAGTCCTGCTTCCAAACTACATCTCCCAGAATGCTCTGAGTATTTGTAATAAGGTGGGGCAAAGTGCTGAATGCTGCCATCTTGTGGGCAAATAGAGTTCTGCATCCTCAGTAACAATGCACTGTGTTACAATATAGACATCTAAAATGCAGAATTCATGAAAATTTAGTATTTGCAACTGTGAAGGCTTGCATTAAACTAAACTTGTTTTTTTTTTGTCATATGCACATTATTAACACGCAGCTCATAGTTATCTGCTCTTATGGGGAAATACATTTCTTCATATACATTGGCACTTTATCAACTTACCAGCTTCAATGGGGCATGATTCCATGTAATGTTACACTGTACAATGCACTAGCACCATATGAACTGAAAAATAGTTTACTAATAAAAGGGCCACTCCACTCAAAAGGAAAATCGACAGGCTAACATCTGTCAACTTTCGAACTTTCAGTAGGAGGGCCAGATTGTAAATTTTACAAATATCTGCAAGCCAAAAATCAGTATTATAAATAAATGTATACCATTTGAATGAATAAATGTGTCCCCCCTTACATCCAAGAGTGCCCATTAGTGTCCCCTTACATACATACAGGAGTCCCCATGAGAGTCCCTCCCTTACACCGAGTGCCCAGGAGCATCCCCCTTACATCCAAGAGCACCCAGCAGAGTCCCCCTTAGATCCATCTAGGAGTGCCCTTTAGAGTCTCCCCTTACATCCAGAAGTGCCAAGTAGAGTAAGGTGAATTGTGAGTGTGGTCAAATTGTGCTAACATTAGGATAGACCTAAAGGAGCATGGTTAAATAAAATCTGAGCCTACTCTGCCCTGCCTCTGAGTTCCCCAGGTCATAATGTCATGACTGGTGACATTTTTCTTGTGTATGTCACGTATGATACAACTGTTGGAATAAATGAGTAATAACTGGGTAATCCTGACAATATATAAGCAACAAACAAGCAGTTGGGACAATACACAGTCATAAGAGGTATATTATGATGATGGGCTGTGTCCTAATGGGGGTTCACTGTGGACAGGTCAGATATAAGGAATAGGTATAAGTGCAGGGGTCAGTAGTAATTAATTCAGTTTTGAGATTAGTAGTATGTAATGCAGAGGTTATTAGTAAATAATACAGAATTTAGAGATCAGTAGTAAAAGCCATGAGTCCAGTAGTAAGTAACACAAAGTTCAGATATCTAAAATAAGTAATGCATAGTGCAGAGGTCACTAGTAGGTGTCACAGAGGGCATAGGTCACTAGTAAGTGACACAGGTCAGTTCTAAGTAGTAAGGTATTCAGGATGCAGAGGTCAGTAGTAATTAACACAGAGGATCCATGTCAGTAGTAAGTGACACAGGAGGCAGAGAGCAGTAGTAAATGACATAGAGGGCAGTAATAAGTGACCCAGAGGGAAGAGGTAGGTAGTAAGTGACCCAGGGAGCAGAGGTCAGTAGTAATTGATACAGGGGTCAGAGGGCAGTAATAAATGATACAGAGGATAAAGGTCAGTAGCACATGATAAGGAGGGATGAGGTCAGTAGTAAGTAACAGAAAGGACATAGGTCAGTAGTATGTTATGCAGAATTCAGGGTTTTAGCAATAACTAAAGCAAAGTGCATCAGCCACTAGTAACACAAAATTGTGAGTATGAGGCACTACAAGTGGCAACATGTCCTCTCCTTTGCCCACCTCTGTTGCTGACAACTTGCAAGATAAAGTTCCCTTTTCCCCTAAACACTCTATCCAAAATGGATGCTGCATGGGGTGGGGTCTGGATCTGGACTCCACTGACCAAAATAAAATGTTTTGGCTTCAGGTATACTTTAAATTATTTTACAACCAGCATTTCTGTTGCCAGTTAGTTTCTCTAGAGTATAAGTTAATTTGGCCATAAGTATCTTAACTGCCATGACTATGGCTTTCGTGTATATTTTTTGACAAAAATAACTCTGTCCAGCAGTAAACATTTTCTTGTGGACAATGGTAAATTGTAAATTATCACAGTGAACCTGTCAAAGCTTTCTCAGTTTAATAACAATACTGTATATGAGCAGGAACCAGGAAACAATCTGTAAACTCGTTTTATTAACTGAGTGTGAATGAGCCCCTAAGAGTAGCATTTGTACTTTGGTATTGCTTTCACTTTTACTTTTTTTTTGGGGGGGGGGGGTAATTCCAAATACAACACTGCCACAAATAATTTCATCAATGTTTGTGAACCCACAATCTGCCTGATAGTTCTAATCCTGTTACAAACATCTCAATTGCTTCTTTTAGGGCCCTTTCACACCTTGCTGGTGCTCCTGTTGCATTGTGTTAATGCACACACTGCTATTCAACCTATCAGCCACCTCCTACGCAGATGCCCCTCTGGTAATGAAAGCTATACCAAAGTGACAACCTTTATGCTGGGATTCTGCCAATGTACTGCCAGTATGCACCATGATTGGAAATGTTATGTTGCCGCAGTTATCGTAGCCACAGTACCAAAGGCGGACTGAAAAACTCATGGGGCCCCTGGTCAATAGGGGATCATGGGTCCCCTGTGTCCTTGTCCAAACTCAAAAAAACCTATGAAAAAGGTACCAGGGGCATCTCAGGGGGCCCCCTACTGACCCAGGGCCCTCGGGCAGTGCCCGAGTTTCTAAATGGTCAGTCCGCCCCTGCACAGTACTAGTGCTGATGATTGCCAGTTGTTACTCCAACAGTGTTATCTGCTTACCTGCAACTTAACAACATAATAATTGTGCAACCATTTACTTGGCTCTGTGTGCCATTCTTCCAACTTGGGTACCAGCCAACTGGCCCCACACACACACTTTTAACACGTGTTGTTTCATGCATTAACATGCATTGCGTTGAGGCAGCCCATTCAAATTATAGGGCTATCAATGCATCAAATCACCCAAAAAAATCGTACATGCTGCACAATGCATACACGTGCTCTTGCGCTATTGAACATGAATGGTATCATTATTATTATACAGGATTTGTATAGCACCAACAGCTTGCTCAGCGCTTTACAATATAAAGGGAGACAATACAGCAACAATACAGTTCAATACAAGAGGGTTAGGAGGACCCTGCTTCTTGGAGCTTACAATCTAAGAGGGAGGGGCTGGTGGTACAAAACGTAATAACTGTGGGGGGTGAACTGATAGGAGGAATAGAAGATTCCGTTATTAGCTGAAGGCAGGAAAAGTTTCCCTGAAGAGATAGGTTTTCAGAGATCGCGTAAAAGTGGGCAGAGTAGGCGATAGTCAGATAGATTGGGGTACAGAGTTCCAGAGGATGGGGGAGGCTCTGGAGAAGTCCGTGAGACAAACATGGGAGGAGGAGACAAGGGAGCTAGAGAGCAGGAGGTCAAGGGAGGAGTAATGTGCTTCTGAGTGCAAACTTGTATTAACCTACATGTAAAATGTGTAAATGGGCCCATATATTCCTTTTAAAGAATGTTATAACTGTTAAAAATGAATTTACTTTTGGGTCACATCTCTTACTTCTCCTACTGTTTTAGAAGAACTGTTATAACAAGATCAGTGTGTTTAACCCCTTTTCTACCAGAACTGTTTATAAATGGTAGCCAGTGGCTCCTGCAGGCTCCCCTCAGCACTAACACTGAAACCACCAGCTATCAATGACAGTTTGGGGTCCAGCAACTCGCGTGTTGTGTTTACATTGGAAGGGATGTGGCACAATTGATGTCAGTACAGGGGCTATTACAACTCTGTTCTCCTCTTCATACAACAGTGGATCACTATTGCACTATTGGAAGTGACCTGCAGCTGCATAGCTGCATGGGGATGGGGGGGGGGGGGGGGATTCTGGATCTGGACTCCACTATCCAAACCCAGACCCCCATGAAGAAAAAAAGGAAAATAAAGAAATTATATGTAAAAAAGAAAGCGATATATATATATATATATATACATATAATATTTACTGTGTGTGTATATACAGGGGTTAGACAAAACAATGGGACTCAGATTGAGCTCTGCAGTCACTTTTGCAGCATTTGTTTTCTTATGGAGCATTATGGAGATAGGTGAAGTGGTATGGAGGGTAGGTGAGGTGGTATGGGGGGGGTAGCTGTGGCAGTATGGTGGGTGAGCGAGGCGGTATGAGGGGTAAGTGAGGTGGTATGGGGGGTAGGTGAGGCAGTATGAGGGGTGGGTGAGGCAACATAGGAGGTTGGTGAGGTGGTATGAGGGATTGGTGAGGCAGTATAAGGGGTAGGTGGGGGGCGAGGTGGGAAGACATGCTTACAGGTACTAGCAGTAGGATATTCAGTTCACCTCAGTGCTGCTGGTCAGCCTAGAACAGCTGTACAGAGCCCACCCAGTGTCGCAGTTTCCTGCCTACAGTGTTGTCGCAACCTGGCTGGGTAGGTCTGGTTGAGGAAGTTCCATCCCTGCCCTCCACGTACTCTGAATGTTAGGGCCTGGGGACAGTTCAAGCACATGATTGGTTGCTAGGACTGTTGATGTCCTAGCATCAAATCACAGCTTTGCTCCTGCTCCAGACCCCAACATTCAGAGAAGGAGGAGGGCAAGAAGGGAGAGGGGGAAGTATGGGGACCACACTGCCACTGACGCTCAGCCTATATCCTCTGACAGATCTGACTGCTGAGGCCCCCCCCCATCTATGTCCCTGACTCTATAGGGAGGACATTTCAACTCAAGGTGGAGAGTACATGTGCTCCGCATTTTTGCTTCTCTCTGCTTCTGCATCCAGTGCCTGTGCAGGCCTAGATTAAGGGCTCATTCATACCAGTGTGAGAAACCTAGAGATGAAGCAAAAAGAAGCATTTTAGTCATGTTTTTTAACATTACCATATAACCTGTAAACACTACATTGTGTTGGTATTTTGTGTTTTCTAAACTTTGTCACAAGCTGCTGCCTTCATTGACATCAGTTCAAATGTGCCAGAAACACATCTTTGTGTATGCATTTTTGAAGCATTCACAACATTCACCTGCTTCTGTGAAAAAAAAGTGAAAATCAGATATGGCATTTGGGCAGCATTTATTTACGCACTCTAAAAGTGTGAAACACAGGCCCAAGTTTGTCATCTTGCTGGATCTGTAGGCTTATGTGAAAGAAGCCTAGTTACAACAAGTAGCAAAGGCTTCCCAGCCACAACATGCATACAACATAAATTATACATAATTGCTACCTCCTGTCTGTAGGTCCCCCACATGCCAAGCCTGGGAGACCCATGCTATGGATCCCAAAAGGCTTCATGGCTGTGTAGACCATGAGAAGGTTGACTGGTAGGACCTGGAAGAGACATCCTGGCTTTTGATGACATCACAAAGATGGTGGTACAGGACCGAGTGTGTTGGCTTAGCAAGGTAGTGCTGAATTGGAGTCTACTAATACAGCTCAACTCACCATAATAATATTACAATTAACCCTGTGGGGGTAAAGCAGCAAATATCTTTGTTTTACTGGGAGCCTATATTTCTATTTCAGCATTAAAGCAGCTAGAGAGGTCATGGAGGGCTTTTTATAAAGCTCTTTAAATAGTTCAATGTCCACAATCTGGGCACAGATACACTTTTACTTCCCCTGTTACAATAAAAATGCTACATTTTCTGAAACAGGTGCTCTGGTCACAAGATACTTGACCCTTAAAAGTATGTTGATTACTGTTTGTATCATTTACATTGTATGTGTCAGTCATAGCATATTAGTGCATGTATTGTTCATCCTGTTTAATTTATTGTGACATACAGACATGTTGGCAGTCCAGTTTGGACAGATTAACCAGTATGTCAAGCTGTGTAAATATTGTGAATAAGATTCTAATTTTGTATCTCTAGAAAGTGTGCATTTAAGACTGGGGAAGTGCAGCCTGAGAGCAAGAAAAACATGATCATTGTAAGACTTTAAGGAAATCCCCATCTTTACAGTTTTTTTTATTTTTTTAAAAGTTCATAGAAACAGCATTTTACAATAACAACATATATGGAAACATTCGGTAAAGCAAAATGTGCAACTGAAGATGAGCAAATTGATTTGCACAAGTCAGAACTGCTGGAAAATCTGTCTTTACAAAAAAGTTGCGGATAATGAGTCAAAGTGAAAACTCATCCAATTAACTGACTTTCTTCCTCCTGGCTCCTTCCCCTCCCTCTCCCACAATTGGATACAAATTCCACATTTTTAAAAACATCTTTGACCTTTTTGGTGCTGCACCACAGCACTTCCTTGTTTCTCGCCATGCGGGGTGAAATTGATGAGACTGCCTCTGTCTTGGAGGCAGACAAAAATGTGGCACTTTGAGGACATGAACTTCTATGTGGTGGCAGAATCCCCTCTGATGATCAATATGCCTCTGATCTGATTCCTGAAAGGTGTTTTTTAAATCACAGGGACCAGGCCCAGCTGCAAGTTGCTCCTGAGCCACGTGATTGCTGAATACATTGAAAAATGAGGAGGAGGAGTGGGTTCTGATGGTGAGGAAGAAGAGGAAATGGGGCAGGCTTCTTGCTATTATTTTTAATTTTATTATAGTCAGCGCACTGGAGGAGCTACATCTGAGGCTGTCTAATGGTCTTAATCAAGGCCTGAGAGGCTGATGCTTGCCTTTTTAGAGTGTGTAGAGCTGGATTCTGGTTGAAATCTGTTTGCAGGAAAGCCAGACTACAACAGAGTAGTCTGTGGGACTGAATTGGCTGCGCCCACACCAGACAAAATAAGATTTCCGGGTTCAATAGTAGATATTTCTGGAAGTGGCCTTTCTTGCGTTAAGCAAGGTAGGAATCTCAGACTCAAGAATTTCTCGATTCTTTAACAACTGGGTTTAAACAGCCATGCTGTTAAAGCCAGGGGGTGTGATGCACAGAGTCTTGAGACAGAAGATCTGACTTGTTGGGAAGTGGCCAAGGATTGTCTACTAGAAGTTTGATTATAGACATAAATTAGCCTGAACTGAGACCATAGGATAATCAGAGCATCCGAGGACAGAGCTAATGGATCTCTGGGTCTAACAACAAATAGAGGTAGCTTGCTGTTATGTCTGGAGGTCAGGATGTCCACATCCAAAGTCCCCCATCTTTGGCATTTCAGATTGAACACATTTGGATGAAGAGACCATTCCCCTTGGTCCAAACAGTGGCAGCTAAGAAAATCCATCTGCCAGTGGTGCACTCCTGACATGTGGACTGCAGAGATTGCTAGGCAGTAAGTAGCTGTCCATGAGAGTATCTGGGTTTCTTTCAAGGCAACCAGGCTTCTCGTGCCCACCTAATGATTGTTTTATGCCACTGTGATGGTATTGTCTGACTGCACCTGAATTGGGTGTCCCTTTATTTTAATTTATTTCAGGTACCTATATAGCGCCGTCAATTTATGCAGCGTTTACATATATATTGTACATTCACAGTCCATAACCCTGAAGGGGTGTACAGTCTAAGGTCCCTAATTTACATTCATATACTAGGGCCAATTTAGACAGGATCCAATTAACCTATATGCATGTCTTTGGAGTGTGGGAGGAAAATGGAGTACCCGGAGGAAACCCATGCAGGCACAACGAGAACATGCAAACTCCAGGCAGGTGGTTCTGTGGTTGGGATTTGAACCAACAACCCTAGTGCTGTCAGGCAGATGTGCTAACCATTTAGCCACTGTGCTACCCACTTCAATTGGTGGATTTTTTTTGAAGGCTGTGATCTCCTTCTGTTCTGAAAGCCTTAAAGAAGTCAAACCAGAGCATTGATGTAATCTGAGGAATAAGCATCAATAACATTAAGTAACAAACGTTACATTTTCTGCCTAACAATAAACCAATGGTTAACCACTTCCACGCCACCCTATAGCAGAAATACTGCTACAGGGTGGCACAGGTGTGCAAAATTACGTATATACATGATTCACACTCCCACGGTTTTGGAATCCTCCTATCCCCTCAAAGCACTTTTCAGGTCCTTCATTCACCTCCCTCCCTGTCCCTCTCCTCATTTGACGTTCACTGTATTCATCTGTTTGCTCCAGTTTCTTTAAGAATTGCTGATCTATCGGCCTCCTGGACTAGTATCAAGCTTCCTTGATGACTTCTCTGCCTGGCTGCCTTACTTTCTCTCTTCTGAAATTCCCACAATCATTCTCGTTGACTTCAACATCCCTGTTAATCTTAACACTCCTGCTAACTCTAAACTTCGAGCCTAACCACTTCTTTTGACCTAAAACAATGGAAACATGCTTCTACTCACTCTAATGGCTACTGCATCAACCTTTTATTTTCCTACCTATGCACTCCTTGCAACCTCACCAACTTTCCTTTTCCTCTCTCTGATCACTCCCTTATTAGTTTCACTCTCTCCTTGGCTTCCTCCTCCTTGCTTCCAACTACTGAACAGTTACCTGTAGAAACCTTCGCTATCTTAACCCTTTTCCTCTTTTTTCTGCAACAGATTGGCTCTATGACAAAATCTCAGCCCTGTGCTGCCCCAACCTGGCCATGTTTGTCTAAACAGTTCACTGTCATCCACCATGGACACATTGGCCCCCCTGACTACACATAGAATTAGGACCCGACCACTACAGCCCTGGCAAACAGAATACCAGATGGCTCAAAAACCGTAGCCGTGCTCTTGAGCGTTTATGGCGTAAGACTAAGACCTAGAAAGACTTCGACCAATATAAATCTGCCCTTCAAAAATACAATTCCTGTCTCAACACTGCCAAACAGACCTATTTTATCACTCTCATTAACACGTTCTCACGCAACCCACGTCAACTCTTTTCTACCTTTAACTCTCTACTTTACCTCCACACACTAACTCACTGCCCAGGAGATCGCTAATCACTTTAAAAATAAGACTGATACAATTCTTGGTGAGATGTCCACTGTACAGATATCTCCCTCACCCTACACTCCTTGTCCACCTGCACAATCTATACTTCCCTTGTTTAACCCAGCTACTATAGAGGAGGTTGGTAAACTTTTTTCTAAAGCCCACCTGTTTCCTGAACCCTGTTCCCTCGCATCCTTCACTGTTTAACTCATATCTTCAATCTCTCCCTTTCTATTGGCTTCTTCCCCAACTCTCTAAAACATGCTCTAGTCACCCCCATACTTAAAAAGGCCTCAATGTACCCTACCAATCTTTGCACCCTAAGACACATCTCCTTACTCCCTTTTGCCTCCAAACTCCTTGAACGTCTAGTCTACAACCGTCTAGTCTGCAACCACCCTCAACACTCCACAGAAACTGCTCTCCTAAAATTCACAAATGATTTACTAACTGCTAAAACCAATGGTCACTATTCCGTACTCTTACTCTTGGACCTCTCCGCTGTCTTTGACACAGTTGACCAATCCCTCCACCTCAAAAAACTCTATTTACTTGGTCTCCGTGACTGTACTTTCCATTGGTTCGAATCTTACTTATCTCACCGCATCTTCAGTGTCACGTTGTCACAACTCTGTGTCACAACTCTACTTTCTCCTCTTCTACTCCTCTTACCGTTGGGGTCCCCCAAGAACCTCTCTTATTCTCTATCTACACTTTTTCCTTGAGTCAGATGATAGCTTCCCATGGTTTCCAATACCATATCTCTCAAATCTATCTCTCTACTCCTCAGGTATCACTGATTTACTAACAGACATATCAGACTGGATGTCACACCACTTCCTAATATTCAATCTATCCAAAACTGAGCTCATAATATTTCCTCCACCACGTGCCTCTTCCCCTGATTTCTCGGTCAGGATCAAAAGCACAACTATCAACCCATCCCTGCATGCCAGGGTGCTAGGAGTAACCCTGGATTCTGAACTATCCTTTCAGGCCCACATACAATCCCTGTCAAAATCATGCCGCCTCAACTTCCGCAACATCTCCAGAATATGCCCCTTTTTAACCAATGATACCACAAAGCTCCTAATTCACTCCCTGGTTATTTCTCGCCTCGACTACTGCAACTCCCTCCTCATTGGCTTACCTTTACATAGGCTATCCCCCCTCCAGTCCATCATGGATACTGCTGCCAGGCTCATGCACCTTACCTACCATTCAGTGTCTGCTACCCCTCTCTGCCAATCCCTCCACTGGCTTCCACTCGTCCAATGAATAAAATTCTAAATACTAACAACAACTTACAAAGCCATCCACAACTCTGCCCCCAGCTACATCACCAACGTGGCCTCAAAATATCAACCAAACTGCTCTCTTTGATGCTCCCAAGACATTCTGCTCTCTAGTTCCCGTGTCGCCTCCTCCCATGCTCACCTCCAGGACTTCTCCTGAGCTTCTTCCATCCTACGGAACTCCCTACCCCAATCTGTCCGACTGTCTTTTAATTTATCCACCTTTCGACGATCCCTGAAAACCTTTCTCTGTAAAGAGGCCTATCCTGCTTCTAACTAGTAAACTACCTTTTTTTCCTCCATCAGCTCATCCCCCACAGCCATTACCTTTTGCCTCACTCAACCCTTCCTTCTAGATTGTAAGCTCTAATGAGCAGGGCCCTCTGTTTCCTCTTGTACCAAATTGTATTGTAACTGTAATGTCTACCTTCATTTTGTAAAGCGCTGCGCAAACTGGCGGCGCTATAGAAATCCTGTATAATAATAATACTATAAACTGGAACAGGGTTGAGACATATTAGTCAAATTGTAAAATATGTGCTTCCTCCTGTAGCATTTCTGTATGCCACTGAGTAGGTGAAAGCACGGTTCCTCAGTGTGTGACAGCAGCTGTAAAACAAGGTTGGAAGTGTGATGGTTTGGGGCTCATTTGCTGACTGCAGAGTTCACAACTTGAACAAAGTGACTGGCAACCTGAACCAAAATGCCTACAACAGAATTTTGCAGCACCATGCAAAACCTGACCAACAATGCAAAAACATAGTTGGTCAGGGGTCAACCTACAGATAATGGCCCAAAACTTACCTCCACTAATCTATTAGGAGTGTGAAAGCCCACAAGCCTTGCTAGTGATTTTAAACACCTTTAATAAAGAAAAGATATCACATTCACATGAACTAGATATAAGTGGAACATATAATTTTTGTACCAGTCCAAGTTTGGCTCTATAGTCCCATGGCATGGTAAGTAATAGAATTGGCAAGAACCTCAGACAGCCAGAACTGAAAATGATTGGGAAACCAGCCAACACACACTGTGTACAGTGAGATTCAGGCAATTACTTCCCCCTTCAGTGTGTACTGCTGATCTGGGTAAGTAGAATTTTTGTAATGGGTGCAAGAATACATGCAGACATAGACCCACGCTCAAACACTTGGAACAATAAGAACACGTATTAAATAGTATTGTAAAATTATATGCTCCTGTAGGTGTTCAAGGCATAATCCACACACTTATTCAGGGCACACCCAAATGGTATTAAGCAAAGAGATAATTATAAAAGTATGTGGTCTAACTACATGCCAATAATTAACTACTGTATATAAAAGGGAATTCTGAATCTGTTTATTGCAGTCTGATATCAGTCAGTAAACTGAGCTTCGAGACCCATCAAAGGAAGAGCTACATAAAGATAATGGAAAAAATCCGTGATCAGGTACTTTTTATTTTTTTTAGAAGGTATTATTTAGATTTTCCATATAAAACCCAATTAAGTGCTAAATTCTAAGTATTAAGGCATTTATTGGCTTTTTAATCTATTCAGGCGTAAGAAACAATAGCTAATCTAGGGACTGTTATCTGTAATGCTAGGAAATCTGAATTAGATATACTGTATTTTCACCATTTGATGGAGGCAAGTACTTACTGTAGTAAAAACTATTTCAGCAATATTATTAATTTAACAGTGGGTAGACTGAGGAATGACTTTGGAAAACACTTCTGAACGATGGAAACTGACTGCTGGAGAATGTAGGTTAAAAAACGTCTGTTTAGCTGCGTTTGCATACCTCATTTATGTGCGTTTGCAATTTGAAGCGTTTTTTAAAGATAATATCAGGAGACCTTCCAAAATGCCCAGAATGCACTGAAAAACAGTAAAAAATTAACTGTTTCAGACATTTTAAGAGAAAAGGATAGAAAGTAGGCCTTGAAAGAATTTTAAGGGCCGTAGGCAAATCTCACTTAGGAAACAAGGATTTCCTGGGAGGTCTTTACTTCATGCAATCCTTTATGAATTGCATCACAAAGCATTAAGGATCCATTGAAACCCAGTAACTGCAGGCAAGGCTGAAACTTGAACATTAAACATATATGAACCTAACCTAGGCCCTTGTCCAGACCCGGTTGTAAGAACTGCAGAACGTTCACTGATTCTGGTGATAAAGAACTCCCAGCTTTTTGCTCCTTCAGATCTGAAAATTTTACCCATATCTCTGGTAAGTCTTATTCATGGAGACCTCTCTAGCTTGAAGCAAGGTAATCACTATCTGCACTGAAAACCCTTCACTTGGTAGTCTCCGCCCCTCAACCTCCATGCCATCGAATGTAGTCTCTTGTGGCTGGATGGCAAAACTGGCCTTGAGAGAACAGATCTGGTGTTACTGGCAGAGACAATGATGACCCTCCTTGGGCCAAAATGGTATAATTGCAATTATCGATACTGGCAGTCTAAGAAGTGCGCCCTTCCGCTCTTCGATGAATCGAAGCTCATTCAACTAATAGTCACACTTCCAACGTCAGGGTTCAACTCCTCATTCACACTGCCTCTGTATGTATGCAACTGCCATTTATTTGTCTAGGCACAGTACAATGTTGTTTCTCTTATCAATGGAAAGAATGCCAGAAGAATCTTGAACGCAGCTCTCAGTTCTAGAGCATTTGATACTATGCTTCATGAACTAAGCATCCCAGGATCTTGAGCAGCCTTCTCCTTGAAATGTGCCCCCCCAATCTGTCTGTCTGGCATCTGACATGATAATGTTCCATTCATAAACATAAATTGATCGATTAAGAAGACCCAAGGATCCAGCATTTTTCTGCTGGAAGAGATTTTGCTCCCAAACCATATGTGACTTTCTCTATCAGGAGACAGAACATGCCTCGTGTAAGTTTTACTGAATTTTTCTGTGTACACCAAAATGCCCCCCAAAACATTATTCTTTGGATTGAGCAGAGGAAACATTTCTTCCCATTGATTAGTTACCAAAAACTTTGTAGCAGAACATCCAAATGCTGGATAAGCACCTCCCAATTGCTGGCTAGAAGAAGGATGCTATCCAAGTAGTGGTGTATTATTATCCTCCTCGCTATTGCAGACAGTAAGACCTTTGTGAATGTCCTGGAGAAGGTGGACTGACAGAAAGGAAGGTGTAGCAATCGTACCCACAGAGATGGATGCGGTTCAACCATTTTTCTCCAACCTCCATCTTGGCAAAGGATCACCCATATTGTACAAATATATCTTTCCTCATCCCCCTGTGTGTTGGAAGTGTCATAGGCAGGCCAGAGCACAGCAGGCAGCTCCGAGCTATAAAACCTCTCTGAGCTGGGTGCCAGGCGGTCTAAGAAACTGTGCAATCTGGCACCTCGTAAAAGGATAACCCAAGCCTTCTCCTGAGTTTAAAGACATTCCAGGGGAGTCATAAACTAGATACCACTTTTAAAATCCATTTTCCCCCTATGTCTCATATCTTGGAATATGAGAGACTTAGATAAAAACCAGGCATATATTCAGATTGCTCACAAGAAGACAAACCGTTTGATATGTCACACTCCTTGGCTGGAATACATAGGAAAGCAGAAAATTACATCTCTTGAACCATTCAAGTATGCCTTCCATATTTCTTATCTAACCGTTCCGCAGATGCGTCTTCATATTAATCTACCCGTGGGTGGAATGTTACTTGTGCCTAGGAAAAGTTATGAGCCAAAATATAAGCTAAGAGAGATTTTGGTTCTAGCTTGGGTCTCCGCCTAGACACCCCTCCCCAAATGAGGCATTGGTCCTTGGCTTCAGAGACACCCCCTGCTGGGGGACCACAAATTAGGCTGTCAGGCCTAAGAGTGGAAGTTGAAGAAATCTCCCTTTTAACATCAGAACCAACTTGGGAGACAGCGCCCTTTTGCTCTGAAACTTGATCTGCTTAACCCAGGACTTTTGGCAAGTACTCTACCTCTCTAAACTTCTTTCGGTTACCTCTTTGCTGTGTTATTGCTCTCTGTATTTATATGTATATTGGTTACATCTTTTTTCTGTAAATATTTTTATTGCACCCTTTTAACCTTTTAGTAATAAATCTTTCTTTCTGAAAGTGTTGAACTGTTTCTAAAGCTCCTTAATGCAACTTACGAATTCCTGCCGCTGAAAAGCACTACTATGTGTGTTTAACCCTCTGTATAACCTGTCTTCAGTGATAGTGATATACAGACGTTTATTTCAACCATCAAGTTTCCTCTTTCTCTGTACTAAAAGGAGGTGGTGGCAGTGTGAAGGGTTAATTGCGTAATTAACCTGACCCAGTAACAATCGCACTCAGGCTGCCGGTACATAGATGTGTGGTCCATTAGCTGGAAAATCGTTGTGCAGGGTGCAGCTGGGCATGGCCTTGTTACGCACGTGACATCGCGGTTTTAGATTGGCTAGTCCTTCGGTCACGAGTTTGGTGAGAAGGGCTGGGATCTGACGCGCGATCGTCACAGAAGGCACTGAAACTGATAGTGGGACTGAAATGCAGGATGGATTGGGACTTGTAAGTAGGCAACTGATAAACCTACAGAGAGAGTCCAATCTCCCAGATTTATCAATAATAGAATTGATTGGAGATTCTCCATCTCAAACGACTCCAACTTCATATGCTTGCTTGCTGATTTTTTTCAAGTTTAGCACTGGGCACAGAATGCCTGATTTTTTTTTATTACTAGGGAAAGAGGTGAACAGAACCTTCACTATTTCTCATTTTTTAGTTAATTTGGTCCAGAATTATTTTCTCTTGCATTGAATCCAGTAGCCTGGGTTGCTGGAAATGATTGGAAGATAGGTTTTCCTTAAAAATCCAGCAATGTCACACTGATATAGACATTATGGCCCACTGACCCTGAATAATTTTCATCCAGGTGTGTGCACAAACAGGCTCCCATAGGTACCTCCTGGATGAATGCATCCTTAAAAGGACTTCTACTGTTCTTCCACGACAGGTGGCTTTAATGTCTAAGAATTAAAAATTCTTCAGTTGACTTTGTCATCTTTTCCCAGTTTGTAGGATTTTGCCTCCTCTGATCTATCAGGGATTTGACACCTGTGCACTGGTCCTTTCTAATTATTCTGTTTTTTGTGAAAATGATGCCTCTGCCACAAGGCCTCCCACAAATTTCAGCTATTGCAAAGCTGGTTCCACCTTGTCTCTCTCCACTTTATCCAGTTTTTTATGTTAGCTGTCCCCCTCTATATCGTCTGCCTACCGCTGCAATGTTATTGTTAGTCAGCAGGCACCTCCAGATGCTACATAACAGCGCTTGACCTTGGGCATTTTCGGAGGATGCAGTTTTGACAAACTGGTTTTCATACAGGCCTTTACCTCTGGCCCCTGTCATTTATCCTGGATTAGCTCCTCCAGTCCCTCAATAAAGGAAATGAAAAATGGATATTTATTGATATTTAGGAAGTACTTTTTAACCTTGTGGAGAGTTTCCTCCACTTCACCTCAGACTCCGTGATCCCAAACCAAGCATAGAGAAGGAGCCCGAGATAGGAAGAGCCCAGGTGAATGCCATAAAAAGGGAAATAATATCTGCAGACAATGACCACATAAGCATCCAGCATGCATGAGTAGAGAACACCACCATGTGTTGCCCCAAAATGCCCTAAATCCATTTAACAATGGCACTCCTAACCATCAGTGATGGTATCACTGCCTGAGCATTCTCAGATCACAACCTGTGGCTCTTGGCACCATCTTGGAAAAGGGCAAGCCAGGAAAAATGGCCCACAGTGGTGCAAGTACACACTTACTGTTCTCAGTGTGTACTTGCACCACTGAAGCCATCTTGGAAATGGCAAAGCCCACTACACAAACAAGCGCAGGAAAAAAACACTGACAAACAGAGAAAAGATGGAAAAAACAAGGGAAAATCCTGACACTTATTCTGAAGCTTGGTTAAAGCTTTCTTTGACAAGCCCGAACCACCGTAATGGGGCTCCAACTGTTTAGCTCATTTAGAGGCTGAACATGAAGAACTTCAACCCAGGAGAGGCTGAACCTGGCTGTGGTCGACAAGCGGTATGTAGGGTTGCCACTTCATCCCTTTAAAACCGAACACAACCGAACACATATTGATTACACAGGTTCTGAGGCTAATGTAGATAAGGCACCAAGTGAGTTTAGTTTCCACCTTAATCAGCCACAGAACCTGTGTATTTAATATGCGTTCGGTTTTAAAGGGATGAGGTGGCAACCTTAGCGGTAAAGGATACCTCGTGAACCAGTCCTGATCAGGTGATGCCAAAAAGGAGAATGCTGCAAGCTGGGTCTATCTTTGATTTGTATTAAACCAGCCCTATCAGGTTATTGGGGCAGAGCTACAACCCATTGTGTGCTGCCATGATGCGCCAGCAAATAATTTTCTGATGCACAACACATTATTTATTAGTGTGAACAGTGAGTATTAAATATCATAATACACAATAAAATATATATAGTAACATTTACCTCTTTACAGTGAAACTTGGGCTTTTTCTGCATTGGTGTGTAGTGCGGAATTCTAACTTCACAATAGGCCTCTTGCATACAGGAGTACACAACAACACTTTTTTACTGATCTGAACACAGGTGCATTGTTGTCTATGGAACAATGCAAACAGCAAGATCACTAATACACTAATACAATGATGAGTAACAAGCCAAAAAATACAAAATGTTTCATTTGAGTACAGTAATTTATGTGCATAAGCATGTATAAGTGTGTATACTCATGTACATGTACTTCAGCATTGGTAATTAGAAAAGGATAAGAAGAATTTTACGCACGTGTACACATATGCACGTTTATGCAAGGTCTTTATGGAATAATATTTGTTAACAGGATCCTGAGTATGAACAGTGAGCAAAAGGCCTTAGTGGTCAGTAAAAGAAAAAAAAACTCACACAGCAATGGTATTTGGTGCAGAATTCTAAACTGCCATTAGTGGGCAATCAAAACTCACTGGTGTTTGGTGCAAAACTCTAAATTAGCATTGGTGTTCAGCTCAAAACCTAGACTTTGCACTGTTGTTCAGTTCACTGCAAAATATTGTTAGCCTTGCAATAATTACATAAATGAGAAAACCTATGCTTTTTCTGTAAAACAACACAACCTGGCTTCCCAGTGCTGATGGATTAGCTTCTTTTGTAGCCTTGGATTTCAAGCTCTATTTCTTGCTACTGCTGTTTAGGGATGTGTTCAAGTGTGTTCGAATTCTAGTCTGGACCCACCTGAGTGAGCCCACCAGAAAGTTGTAACCTGCACTGCAAATAAAAGTCAGCTCCAAGAAGAGATAGTCAGTAATAAGTGGATCCCCCACTTTGAGAACCCCAAACTTAAAAAGCCCTATCAATTAAAAATAAACACACACAGAATAAATTGAAACCTCAAAATACCCACCTCTGAGAACAAAAAAAATGCAGCCAATGGTTTGATTGCCCAAAGAGCTGACAATCAGAATGAACCTTTTTGCTGCAAGTGGTATAAGGCTCGGTTCACATTACTGCAACCTACAGTGCAACTTTGCCAGTCGACATCTTTACGATTTGCTGATGACCTGATGCGACTTAAGTATGACTTGGATGTGACATGATGCACGACCAGGGGCGGACTGACCATTTGGAAACTCAGGCACTGCCCGAGGGCCTGGGGTCAGTAGGGGGCCCCATGAGATACCCCTGGTACCTTTTTCACAGGCTTTTTTGAGTTTGGGCAAGGACACAGGGGCCCCATGATCCCCTATTGCCCGGGGGCCCCATGAGTTGTCAGTCCGCCCCTGTGCACGACTTTCATGCCATAGCTGCCTGGGTAATATTCCTGTAATTTTGGATGCAAATCACATCAATATAGATGAGAATCTGACTTGGAGGCGACTTCCATTAAAGTCTATGGGCACAAGTCGGATAGAAGTTGCTTGAAGTAGTACCGAAACCTTTTCTAAAGTCTGAGAGACTTCAATAGTGCTAATTAATTACAGCTCTCATTGACTAACATGAGATTTCACATGGGGTCTCACAAGTCGGATCCTAAGATGCGGCAGCGTGAACCAAGCCAAAGGCTGGATTCACACTTGAGCGTAGCATCTTTGAGATATTTTCACACGTTTCTGCGTGACTTTTGCATGTTTATGCATGTGTAGCACCCTCCTAGTTAGCTAGGGGGAATTCAAGTTCCATTGCTAGTTAGAAGGCTGAGTAGCAGCCTGGGTGTGATCGCTAGCAGGGTTCAATTTCAGGTCAGGGCTGAGAGGCTCAGTTGGGAAGGGGCTCACCTCCAAGCAGGGACTTTGGAAGGAGGAAAGTTTGGGACTTCACCGGCCCCCTGAGAGAGGACCACCTGTGCAGCAGGAAAGAAGCAGCCCAGCTAGAAGTCCTAGTAACAGTCACTGGCAACACAGGAGAAGGACTAAGTCATTAGACCTGCAGACCATGGGCCAGCAAGGGAAAGGGGCACTCCGGTGGGAAACTGGATTAGCTTTTTACCTGGAACTGTTCACACTGTTGTGGCAGGCACTGGATTCCCTGCCCAGGGATTCACCTAGTACAGCTGGATGAGGAGAGGATTCATCCGGGGCTGGGCAGTACTAGAGGAGATGCAGGCTAGCTCTCCGGAAGAGACTGATTGCTGTAAACTCTGTACATATTTCAGGAGTTGTCCTCGGTTTCTCAGTTCCTGAGTGGGCAACCCATACACCCCTTACCACATCCAACTTCCAAAATCCCCTAATAAAACATCAAAACAAGCTCAAGGACTGATTACTGACTTCTGAATACATGTAGATGTGAAATGCATGTTGCCTGGCTTTTCAGGGCTATAGGGGGACCCAAAACTTCAGCAACTCCTAAGGGGGTAGTGCTACATAAGGATAAAATACTGTGTTGACTTAATAAATATCAAATATATTTCTAGGCTGAAAGCAGAGCTCCACTCAAAAGGGAAAGTTTCGCTTCTAGGCTTTGTCCCCTGCTCCCCGTTAAGGATTGGCATCTTTGGCATTTTTTAGCTTTGGCGTTTTTTTTATTTGCCAATAGAGAAAAATATCATCTGTTGCATCATTTGTTACTATGTTTTTCAGCTTATTAGCTTTTCCATCAGCTTTTATTTCTTTTTTTAAATTATTAATTATATTTTATTTTTGTTAGAGTAGGGTAGATTGAGAGTTAATAATTTCTGCATTGTCTTTTTAGTATTTAATTTTTTTTTGTTAGGGTGATAATAATAACACCAATAATTAAAAATAAATAAATGTAAAATAAAGAAAAATAATCATAAATAAATAATAAATAAATACAATACACAAATAATATTCAATAATAAATAATTAACCCACTAACCATTTAAAAAAAAATCAATAAATTAATAATAATTTATTTATTTTGTGTTAGGGTTAGGGTGTATTATTATTATTATTATTATTATTATTATTATTATTATTATATTATACAGGATTTATGTAGCGCCAACAGTTTGCACAGTGCTTTACAAAATGAAGGTAGACAGTACAGTTACAATACAATTTGGTACAAGAGGAAACAGAGGGCCCTGCTTGTTAGAGCTTACAATCTAAGAGTAAGAGTTGAGTGATACAAAAGGCAATAGCTGTGGGGGGGATGAACTGATGGAGGAAATAAATAGCGGTTTACTAGGTAGAAACAGAATAGGCTTCTTTAGCCACTTGTCTACCGGGCACTTATACCCCCTTCTTTACCAGGCCAATTTTCAGCTTTCAGAGCTATCGCACTTTGATTGACAATTGTACAGTCATGCAAGATTGTACCCATATGAAATTTTTTTCTCACAAATAGAGCCTTCTTTTGGTGGTATTTAATCATCGCTGGGCGTTTTACTTTTTGCGCTATAAACAAAAAAAGTGCATAAAATTTGGAAAAAAAAAGTTTCTTTGTTTCTATTATAAAATTTTTCAAACAGGTAATTTTTCTCCTTCACTGATGTGCATTGATGAGGCGGCACTGATGGGCACTAATAGGCGGCACTGATGGGCACTGATAGGCAGCACTGATAGGCGGCACTGATAGGCAGCACTAATGAGGTGGCACGGATAGGCAGCACTGATAGGCAGAACTAATGAGGTGGCACAGATAGGCGGCACTAATCGGTGGGACTGATAGACAGCACTGATAGGTGGCACTGACTGGTATCACTGCTGGGCACTGACTTGCGGCACTGCTAGACATTGACTGGTGCAACTGCTGGGCACTGACTGGCACAACCGCTGGGCACTGACTGGTGGCACTGACTGGCAGCACTGCTGGGCTGCACTGGTGAGCACAGGTGGGTGGCACCGGTGGGCACAGGTGGGTGGCACTGCTGGGCAAAGGTAGGTGGCACTTCTGGGCACAGGTGGGTAGCACTGCTGGGCACAGGAGGGTGCACTGCTGGGCACAGGTGGGCGTACTGCTGGGCACAGGTGGGCAGAACTGGTGAGTGGCACTGCTGGGCACCGGTCATCAGGGCACTGATCATCAGTGCCCTGATGATCGGTGCCGATCCCTGCTCTGACAGCGTGAGGAAAGTGCAGCCGAGAACAGGCAATTGCATTTCTCGGTGATCAGCGTGTAATGGACACGGCTGATCACGTGGTAAAAAGCCGCTGTGATTGGCCTTTTACCACATCACGTGATCAGCTGTGTCCATAGGACATAGGGGGCGCGCAGGAGAGCGCGTTCTGGGAGGACGTCCTTTGACGCCCTCGGAGAACTGGCCGGCCGCAGTGTAGCTGTCATTCGACTATCTGCGGCTGGCAAGTAGTTAAAGAGAAAGGTTTTCAGGGATCGTCTAAAGATGGATAGATTAGGAGACAGCCGGATACATTGGGGTAGGGAGTTCCATAGGATGAGAGAAGCTTGGGAGAAGTCCTGGAAGCGAGCATTGGAGGAGGTGACACAGGAACTAGAAAGCAGAAGGTCTTGGGAGGATCGAAGAGAGTTTGGTTGATATTTTGAGACCAGGTTGGTGATGTAGCTGGGGGTGGAGTTGTGGATGGCTTTGTAAGTTGTTGTTAGTATTCTGAATTTTATTCGTTGAGCAAGTGGAAGTGGAGGGATTGGCAGAGAGGGGTAGCAGACAATGAACAGTTGGTAAGGTGAATGATGGACTGGAGAGGGGATACCCTATGTAAAGGTAAGCCAATGAGAAGGGAGTTGCAGTAGTCGAGGCGAGAGATGACCAGAGAGTGAATTACGAGCTTTGTGGTATCATTGGTTAAAAACGGGCATATTCTGGAGATGTTGCAGAGGTTGAGGCGGCATGATTTGGACAGGGATTGGATGTGGGCCTGAAAGGATAGTTCAGAATCCAGGGCTACCCCTAGCACCCTGTCATGCAGGGATTGGTTGATAGTGGTGCTATTGATCCTGACCAAGAAATCAGGGGAAGAGGCACATGGGGGAGGAAATATTATGAGCTCAGTTTTGGATAGATTGAGTTTTAGGAAGTGGTGTGACATCCAGTTTGATATATCTGTTAGTAAATCGATGATACCTGTGGAAACTGATGGGGTGAGCTGAGAAGTAGAAAGATATATTTGTGCGTCATCAGTATAGAAATGGTATTGGAAACCATAGGAAGCTATCAGCTGACCCAAGGAAGAAGTGTAGATTGAGAATATAAGAGGTCCAAGGACAGAACCTTGGGGGACCCCGACAGTAAGGAGTAGGAGAGGAGGAAGTAGAGTTGTAAGTGACACTGAAGGTGCATTGAGATAGGTACATTTCAAACAAACGGAGAGTATAGTCACGGAGACTAAGTAGATAGAGTTTTTTTTTGAGGGGGGGTGGTCAGCTGTGTCAAAGGCAGCGGAGAGGTCCAAGAGTAAGAGTACGGAATAGTGACCATTGGTTTTAGTGGATAATAAGTCGTTTGTGAGTTTTAGGAGAGCAGTTTCTGTGGAGTGTTGTGGGCGAGATCCAGACTGAAGGGGATCGAGGTTATTTTCAATAAGGTGGCAGCTCAGCCGGTTGTAGACTAGACATTCAAGGAGTTTGGAGGCAAAAGGAAGTAAGGAGATGGGTCTTAGGTTGCCAAGATTGGTGGGGTCTAGTGAGGCTTTTTTAAGTATGGGGGTGACTAGCGCATGTTTTTGAGAATTGGGGAAGATGCCAGTAGAAAGGGAAAGATTGAAGTTATGAGTTAAAGAATGAAGGATAGAACCAGAGGGTGTCCGTAGTATTTGCAAGGGAACAGGGTCCAGGGGCAGGTGGTTAGGTGGACTTTAGAAAACAGTTTACCAACCTCCTCTATAGTAGCTGGGTTAAACAAGTGAAGTATAGATTGTGCAGGTGGACAAGGGGTGTAGAGTGAGGTAGATATCTGTACAGTGGAGATCTTGTCACGAATTGTATCAATCTTATTTTTGAAGTGATTAGTGATCTCCTGGGCAGTGAGTGAGTTAGTGGGTGGAGGTAGAGAAGGATGTATTAATATTATTGCTAATATTATCAATAAAAATCATTTATTTTTTGTATATTTAGTGGTATATTTTCTTTTTATATAGGGGTTAATAACTATTTATTTATTATTACATATTATTAGTTTATTTTATTTGTTTATTATTTATTTATGATGCTTTTAATGTGTGTATTTATTTTAAATTTATTTGTTCATATATTATTATTATTTTTAAAAAGGTTTTCATTTGAGCAAAAAATCGCGCAAATTGCGCTTTTCCATTCATTTAAATAAAATTGAAAACGCTCAAAAAAATGGGAAAATCTGCCTGAATTGAGCAACCAAATAAGCTCCAGAACTTGTTTGAGCTTCAGGCATTTGGCTTCTGGTGACTTGGAGTGGAAATGTAAACAATCTCTAATGAGAATAATCAATTTTTTCTCCTCAAGAGTTTTTGATCTTTGAGCTTCGAGTGTGAATCCAGCATTACACACACACCCAGCTGCTATTGCTTCCAGGAGTGTGTGCATATTTTTTTAGCTGATGGTCAGTTTATTTTTGGAAGTGATCACTTCCACAGGAGCAGTAAAGTGAAGCTGTTTCCATTTCTTGCATGGTTTGGAGGAAATCAAAATCATCCAGAATGATTGAAAACTATCCAGAACAATGGGGCAGCACAGTGGCTAAATGGTTAGGACTTCCGCCTGGCAGTACTAGGGGCGTCGGCTCGAATCCCAGCCACGGCACAACCTGCCTGGAGTTTGCATGTTCTCCCTGTGTCTGCGTTGGTGTTCTCCAGTTTCCTCCCACACTCCAAAGACATGCTGGTAGGTTAATTGGCTCCTGTCTAACTTGGCCCTAGTATGTGTATGTATGAATATGAGTTAGGGACCTTAGATTGTACACCCCTTGAGGGTTAGGGACTGATGTGAATGTACAATATATATGTGTAAAGCACTGCATAAATGGACAGCGCTATATAAGTGCCTGAAATAAATAAATAAAATCAATTATTCCTGTAGAATCAATTTTTGTTCTGTGATGTCCGATTTTACCACTAGGTGATGCTGTGAGTAAACTTGTAATTGTTCTGGACCTGCTGAAAATATGGTAGAATATATATATATATATATATATATATATATATATATATTACAGTATATGCCTCCCCATTTCAGCTGGGGATTCCCACCCAGTCTCCATTGCGAGGAGTGATATGTTGAACGCTGAGTGAGGGGAGACAGCCACTCTTATAGGCTAGGTAAGACGTTGTCCTGGAGGGGTCAGAGAGGGCAGAGCTGACCTGTGGTAGGCTGATATGGGGAGGATGCAGGAAAGGAAAATTACGGTAAGTATGGGATACACTTTTCCCATATATATATATATATATATATATATATATGTATTATTGATTATTGGTTTAATGTTTTATATATATATAGCTTTTTTTTATATTATTAACTGTAACAGCAGTTTATTGTCTATATAGGTCAGTGGAATTCAATACACTTTTTGCATCTCCAGCATGCTCAAAAAAAGAACCTGTTTGATGGTGCAATAAGGTGTTTTTTTAAATGGAGATTTTTATGCTTTACCTTGCTGCTTCCTGTTTGCACTTTAATAAAGAGCTGGTTATGTACTATAAGTCCTATGTGCAGATGCTTTTGGAAATATTGTACACTTTTTGCATGTCTGGAATTCACAATTATTTACAACAATTTTGTATATTTTCAAATACATGATACCATAACAACATTTTCTCTTTTCAGCAAAGGATAAAACAGGTAGTTACAGATGCTGGTCATAAAGTCGTAGTGCTTATGTTCATGAACATAAAATGCCCTCATTGCAGAAGAGCAATTCCTGGGATGGATGTAAGTACTTCAGAAATGTATTTTTATTTATTTAACCATGATTAGCAACAGACCCTCATCTGCAGAATTTTCCCCATTTGTTTTGTGTTATTAAACGCTTGCGAAAAAAATATCTAAGCAGCAGCATACTTTTTCTAAAAAAAACAAAAACTTATATCCTGCGCTCAGGATTAGTGAGAACTATATTATAAATACCCGTGTTCAAAGAATTAAATAAATAAATAATCAAATGCATACAGGTAAATAATGTCTGCTGCCACTACAATGGGTGTTATCCCTCAAGATTATATAAACATAGGTAGGTAAGCGCTGCCTTATATATCCAAAATACAATCATAATTTCAATAAACAATATAGTGACACCATCAATAGTCCATAAGATTTGTGCAAACTATGCAGTCTCTTAATAGTGCCAATGCTTATTCTTCTTATTAAGTGTCAGTCCGTGAACTGTGCTCCCCACCAGTGATCACACTCACTCTCCATCTCCAGTGGACTCTTCATGCTAAGTAAGGCCCCTTTCACACCGGCGGTCAGATTTCAGCTTTTAGCTGCGGTTAGAGAAACTTATTTACTGCAGCTAAATGCAGGCAGTGCATCCCTATGGCTCCATCCACACACTGCATTTAGCAACATTTTCATAACATACGATTATATGCGTTTAGTAAAAATAAAGTTGACAGCATCCAGGAGTGATGTACCGCAGCTATAAGTACATAAACGCAGTTAATTGCAGTACAAAGAAAAACTAAGTAAACAGTTGCTATAGAAAAGGCAAGAATGTACTACTTCAGCTAAACATAGCCGCATGTAAACACATGTAAATGCCCATAATCACAGATAAACGCAATGTACAAACGCTAATAATCTTTTGTGCCAGGAGTGTTGGAATTTCAAAATAAAAGAACAAGCGGCAGAACAACCACCCGTGTGGGCGTTCCGCCACTGTGGGGGGCCTCAAGACGGCCAAATGGTGAAGTCCTCAACTCCTGTGCCACATGAGGGAGGAGCCTGAACATGGCGGCTGTGGGGAGCATGCGGCAATAGCTCCCTGCTAAACCGCCCCTACTCGACCTCCCTAGTGACCCTCTGGAGCAGGACTCGGGATCTGACTCACCGGAGTCTGTCGGACGGCGGAGGAGAGGAGAGAGAGCCGGAGATGGGACCAGGGCGGAGGTGGCAGTGACGCGCTGGTCCGCCCGGCGCCTTACGGGGGAGAGATCCGGGAGGCTGAGGGGTGAGGTGACGTGGTGGGAGCACGTGACCGGCCCCGGAGGATCTCTGGGAGAAGGAAGAAACCGGCTGGCGTCCCGATGTAAGAGGGAGCCGCCGGCTTACATATGTTCAAACCCCCCGGCCAGCTGATCGATCCTGGGTCTGGGTGACCCAATAGAGTAAAGAGAACCACCCTGCTTTCCTGTGAAGACCTTGAACAAAAAACAGGAGGAGAAAAGTGAAACCCAGAGGAATCCCCCCTAGGACTGAGCTGCTGCGAAAGCCCTACATCTTAAGCTCGGAGCCACTGTTTGGAGAAGAAGAAGGGTGAGTGAGAGCTGTTGGGGGCTTATCGTATGGGGGATCCCCGAGTGATATAGGAGAGCTAGGGGTGAAGGAGAGGAGGGGAGGATTCCCTGGGTTAAGAAAGAGAAGATGAGAAGAGCTCCAGGTGTTCTAGGAGAGTAAAAATATAAGGGAAAACAGCAGGCTTGTCTGGTGTACAAATTAAAGGACTGATATAATTTCATCTTGAGAATAAGAGAAGAAATCATAGATTTAGAGGACATGAAGAACAAAGGTCCTAAGGGAACAGGGCTCAAAGGGTCTCAAACAGGTACGATAAAGAAATTTACATCGCAAGGAAATATTACGCCAGAAAGGGCCCAAGGCGCAAGCGCAAAAGGGGAAATGGACATTACTCTGGGAAATAGTCCTAGATTATCAATGGGTATGAATAGTAGCTGTAGCCACCTAACAACAGAGGGCTTGGAAAAAAAAGAACTAGACGGTGAACTACAAGCACCAAATAAAAAGGAGATGATAGAAATGTTCCAAAATTTGGAAAAAATGATAAAACATGAAATGACAGCTGTGCGGAATGATTTAGGACACCTGCTATCGAGAGTGGAAGAAACAGAGGAAAAAGTTAAAAACCAGGCCCAAACCATAGATAATCTAGAGAAAAAAATAACTTACTTGGAGAATACCCAGAAAAAATTGCTCTATAGGATGGAAGTTCAAGAAAATAAAGAAAGAAGATGTAACCTTAGAGTTCGAGGAATTCCAGAGCAAGTAAAAGGGGAATCACTATATGACCTAGTTGTAAAAATTCTAAACTCCATAAGAGACAGACCTGAAACAGACGGGATTAAACTGGATGGAGTGTTTAGAATAGGAAAGTTTTATCAAGCTGCGGAGAAGGAAAGATCAAGAGATACAGTGGTCCAGTTCCAAAAATTTGGGGTCAAAGATGAGATATGGAGGAAGATTAAAGGAAGATCATTAATTAAGTATGGAGACTTAAATATCCAAATTTATGCGGACCTAACACCAGAGACCCTATGGAGAAGGAGATCCCTGAGACCCTTGTTGGAACAAATGAGAAAACAGAACGTCCAGTATAGATGGGGTACCCCAGCTTGTTTAATTGGCTGGAAAAATGGCGTAACAGCATATTTGAGATACCCGGAGGAACTGAGGGATTTTTGTGACAGACTGAAACTGCAAAGAATGGTGATAGTGGGGTGGGAAGAAGAAGAAAAAGAAAAAGAAAGAAGGGAAACAGAAGATACAAGAAAAGAGGACTGGCAGTGGGTTGGGGGGAGGGGGGGCCCGGGGGTGGGGAGAGAGGGGAGGGAGAATTGAGAAAAATATATTTTTTTTCTCCTCTATCTCTCGACCCCCCAGACCCCACCTTTGTTGAAATGGTAATCCCTCGGGTGCTTCGGTTGAGGGGGGAAGTAAAGATTTTTGTATTCTCCTGTGGATAGAGAGAGGGGATCTGGGGAGGTCGAAGGAGAGGCTAGCCGGCCATGGGTGGAGCTTACGCCCAAAGCATCAAATCAGTGGTGGAAATAGATCCACAAATGATTTATAGGCAGTATTCAAGCCTAAAAATGGGTAGGGGGGAAAAAAAGAACGAGGGACGGGGGGAGGGGGGGATGGGAGTTGGGAGGGGAGGAGGTATTGGGTTAACACTCTGCATGACAGTAGGGATAAAGAGGAAGAGGCAATTTGGAAGAGAGATAGAGCGAACTAGGAAGGATGGAAGAAATAGTTTATAACCTATAACGTGAACGGGTTGAGTTGTCCAGGGAAGAGATTTAAGTTGTTTAAGGAGTTACATCATAGGGCAACGTCAGTGGTATTTTTACAGGAGACACACTTTGAGATAGAGGCAAATGTGAAATTGAAATCTAAATATTATCCAATATGGTATTACGCAGACTCTCCAATTACAAGAGCAAAAGGGGTTGCAATAGGATTGGCAAAGAATATGAGATTTGAGCTGGAGGACAGAAGGACCAATCCGGAGAGGAGATTTTTATTCTTAAAAGGTAAACTTCAGGGGATTGAGTGTACTTTAGCCAATATATACTGCCCTAATAAGAACCCGGAGATGTATATGAAGGGTCTGTTGAAAAAATTAATGGAATTTAAAAAAGGGCATTTGATAGTAGCAGGAGATTTAAATTTCTGTATGGACCCACAAAAGGATACTACCTCTTCTGTGCAAAGAGAGGGGAGTAGGTCTCTGAGAGCTTTGAAAAAAGTGATGCACGAGTATCAACTAGTGGACACCTGGAGAATAATGCACATGAAAGACAGAGACTATACCTTCTTCTCTAATGCACACGAGACATACTCGAGATTAGATTACATTTTAATAGACCATCAACTTATAGAACATCTGGTTAAAATTGAAATAGAGACAAGAACGTTCTCGGATCATGCCCCGGTCGTAATGAAAATGGGATGGGGAAGAAGGTGGACTGGAGGATTAGGGTGGAGGTTAAATGAGGCTCTTCTTCTGGATGAGGATTTAGCTCAGAAAATCGAGAAAGAGATTGGGGTATATTTTAGGGAGAACGAAACAGAGGAAGTATCGATAGCTACAGTTTGGGAAAGTCATAAGGTATTTATAAGAGGAATCTTGATTGCGGCAGGAGCAAGGAAGAAAAAAGAAAGAAGAGAGAGGGTCAGTGGGCTTCTAAAAGAAATACTGGACCTGGAGCAGATCCATAAGAAAAAAATAACAAAAGATACAAGACAGAAGTTAATGGATAAAAAAGATGAACTAGAGATGTTGATGGATGAGGAGAAGAGAAGAGTATATAACAGGGTTTTAAATGAGAGATATAGATGGGGAGATAGACCAGGAAAATATCTAATGAGAGCTTTGAATAAAAAGAAAAATAGGAACTATATAGAAAAGATAAAAAGTCCTAAGGGGGAGTCGGCCCACTCAACTAAAGAGATTATTAAAGTGTTCACGGAGTATTACAGAAAGTTATATAATATTAGTCCCCAAGGTTCTCTAAAAGAAGCTCGAGAGGGAATCAATGAAAAAAGGATGATATATTTAAAAAACGCGGGAATTCAGATAGAAACTATAGAACATAAAATAGCGGCCTTTGCGGACGACTTACTGTTCTATGTGGGGAACCCCCGAATAACACTCCCAAATATAATGAAGATTCTGAAGGAGTACGGTGAATTATCAAATCTAAAAATTAACCCAACGAAATCAGAGATCTTGAATATTAATATATCAAAGAATGAAAAAGAAAAACTACAAAAAGAATTCCCCTTTATATGGAGAGAAAAAGAGATAAAATACCTAGGAATAAAACTTACTGTCTCATCTAAGCATTTATATAGATTAAACTATATTTCTTTGATAAACGAGATCAGGGAAGATTTAAAAACATTAGAAGGAGGAAACCCATCCTGGATAGGACGTATAAACCTAGTCAAAATGGTAATTATGCCTAAAATATTGTATAGATTTCAAATGGTACCAATTAAAATTCCAGAGGCCTTCTTTAAGATAATAAAAAAAATGTTAACAAGATATATATGGAAGAATAAAAAACCTAGAATAGCATATGAAACATTAAGTAGGACTAAAGAGAAAGGGGGAATGGGTCTGCCAGATATCAAGAGATATTATAAAGCAGTGGTCTTAGCAAGAATATATGACTGGACATTTAACCATAAGGGGAAAAGTTGGGTAACAATGGAAAATGATCTTAGTGGAATTAGATTGAGTCAGATGATATGGGTTCCAGCACAGTTTAGAGGAATTAAAGAAAGCACAAGTATTTACACTTTAAATGTTTTAAGGGTATGGGACAACTTGCACAAAAACATAAAATGGGAATTTAATTCTATATTAATGCCTCTCACAAATACTGAGTACTTTCCCCCGGGAAAGGATAAGATATCAGGGAGATGGTTTAGAAAGGAGGATACCCAACTGAGAGATGTTTTGGTGGAGGGGGAATTGAGACCACTTAAAGAATTAATAGAGAAGAAGGGAGATATCTTCACTAGAATAGATGAGTGGAAATATCATCAATTGAAATGTTTTATTGGAAATCTCCCGAAACCCCTGAGATTAAAACAGGAGTGGAATATGTTTGAAAGGTTGTTAGAGACACGAAGGGATGGGAAGCACGGTATTTTGAAAGTCTATAGAATACTCACAGAATTAGACACAAACACAAAGTTAATTTTTATAACAAAATGGGAAAGGGATATGGAAGTAGGGTTTGACGAGGACAAACAGAGAAAGATGTTTAGATTGATACACGAGAATGTTAGTATGAGAGAGGTTGAGATTAATTATAAGTGTGTGACACAATGGCACATTACACCGAGTGTTGAGCACAAGATGAATGGGGAAAATTCAAAAATGTGTTGGAGAGGATGTGGAGAAATAGGCACGGTGTTTCACATATGGTGGGAATGTCCAAAAATCCAGGTTTTTTGGAAGATAATAGTCAAATTGATTGAAGAAATAACTGGAATTGACATAGGGTTAGACCCAACGACGTGCCTCCTACATAATGTGGAGACATCTGTAAATAAATACAAAGAGTCAGGTGTATGGTACTACTTAAATGCGGCGAAAGGTTTGATACCCAAGTTTTGGCAGAAATCTGAGGTACCGAAGGAGGAAGACTGGATTAATAGAGTAAACCAGATAGGTAGAATGGAAAGATCATACCATATGCAGGAAGATAGGATGGGAGTTTATTATATGAGATGGGAAAAGTGGGAAAAAGCAGGATTGAAAGAGAAATATAGGAAACTATAAACTAGGACGTTAGCTAAAAATTAATAAGCCTCGAGAGATTAGAATGGGTTAGAGTATGCAGAGGGGGAGGAGGGGGGAGGGGGGGTGGGGGTGGGTTGGGAAAGAAAAGAGTTTCTAGAAGGGGAAATGTAGAAATGTTATAAATGTCTATTTACAGTATATGTGAATTGTCTCCCTTTATGGGTATTTGTATTAATATGAAAAATGTAATAAATATTTAAATTAAAAAAAAAAAAAAAAGAACAACCACCCGTGTGAAAGAGGCCTTAGAGTCAAATGTACTTTTAAGAAGGTCCCGGTTCTGCTGGTACTTGTAGTCCTCGGCTCAAAATTGCATTGGATGTAACGTTCAATGAATGATTTTGCAGAAAAGATGGCTGCCTAGAAATAAGTGATAGAAAAAGTATGCTTATATAAACATAGGTAGCTGCTGCTTTTTATATCTAAAATACAGTCATAATTTCAATTAACAATATAGTGACACCATTAATAGTCCATAAGATTTGTGCAAACTATGCAGTCTCTTAATAGTGCCCGTGCTCAGGGGCGGACTGACCATTTGGAAAGTCTGGCACTGCCTGAGGGCCCGGGGTCAGTAGGGGGCCCCATGAGATGCCCCTGGTACCTTTCTCATGGGCTTTTTTGAGTTTGGGCAAGGACACAGGGGCCCCATGATCCCCTATTGCCCGGGGGCCCCATGAGTTGTCAGTCCACCCCTGCCCGTGCTTATTCTTATTAAAGTGCCGTTCTGTGAACTGTGCTCCCCACCAGTGGTTCCACTCACTCACTGACTCCAGTGGCCTCTTACTGCTGAGTAATAGTCAGATGCGCTTGTTAAGAAGGTCCCAGTTTTGCTGGTGCTTGTAGTCCACCTCAGCCAGAACATGCTCTTTATTCACCAAGATCATACCATGCAGCGATCACTCAATATGGATACACATGTGTAGGAAGTAAACGTAGGGGGCCATACAGTGTAATTCCATTTAACAATAAAAATCAAACAATAGATACTGCACTCACATAAAACAAACTGATTTCAAGCATAAAATGCCAAATCAGAAGTGATGCACCGATGTGTGTTCCACCAGCTGGATATGACGTTTGGCTATAGGGAGGCTACATTACCTTACAGGGCCTTGCTGCAGCTCCAGTGTAGCCACCCTGATGTGCGCACTCCCAGACTACAGCTTGCTGTGCCAATGCTCAGTGCACAGACATCCATAGGCAGCTTCAAATGCCTTCATTACAAACCACTCTGCAAGTGTTATTATTGACATTGGTTTTATTCCTGGTAATCTCCTGAGCAAATGCTGTACAGCTGACTGTTCAATGATATGTACAATATGGGCTCCCTAACTGGAAGTTCAGAAAAGAAACACAGAGAGGGAGACTGAGCATTGAGAACTTGAAAAAAGAAAATAGTAAGTGTTTAGAGCATATTTTTTAGTGGTATGGAGCTAAAAGGAGAAATGATTTTTGCAATGAGGGCTTAATACTTACAGTGAGGAACAGAAGTATTTGAACACCCTGTGATTTTGCAAGTTCCCCCACTTAGAAATCATGGAGGGGACTGAAATTCACATTGTAAGTGCATTCCCACTCTGAGAGACAGAATTAAAAAAAATGCAGGAAATCACATTGTATGATTTTTAAAGAATTTATTTGTCTTGCACTGCTGAACATAAGTATTTGAACACCTAAGAAACAGCAAGAATTCTGGCTCTCAAAGACCTGTTACTGCGCCTTTAAAAAGTCCACCTCTACTCCACTCATTAATCTAACTTAGTAGCACCTGTCTGAGCTCTTTAAAGACACCTTAGTAGCACCTGTCTGAGCTCTTTAAAGACACCTGTCCACCCCACAGTCAGTCAGACGCCAACTACTACCATGGGCAAGACCAAAGAGCTGTCAAAAGACACCAGAGACAAAATTGTGGACCTCCACAAAGCTGGAAAAGGCTACGGGGAAATTGCCAAGCAGCTTGGTGAAAATAGATCAACTTTTGGAGCAATTGTTAGAAAATGGAAGAGGCTAAAAAGGACTGTCAGTCTCCCTCGGACTGGAGCTCCATGCAAGATCTCACCTTGTGGGGTATCACTGATGATAAGAAAGGCGAGGAATCAGCCCAGAACTACAAGGGAAGAGCTGGTCAATGACATGAAGAGAGCTGGAACCACAGTTTCAAAGGTCACTGTCGGTAGAACACTACGCCATCATGGTTTCAAATCATGCATTGCACTGAAGGTTCCCCTGCTCAAGTCATCACATGTCCAGGCCTGTCTGAAGTTTGCCAATGACCATCAGGATGATCCAGAGGAAGCATGGGAGAAAGTCATGTGGTCAGATGAGACCAAAGTAGAACTTTTTGGTCTAAACTTCACTCGTCGTGTTTGGAGAAAAAAGAAGGATGAGTTGCATCCCAAGAACACCATCCCTACTGTGAAGCATGGGGGTGGTAACTTCATGC
The DNA here is from genome assembly GCF_062004578.1 of Staurois parvus. Lineage (NCBI taxonomy): Eukaryota > Metazoa > Chordata > Amphibia > Anura > Ranidae > Staurois > Staurois parvus. The sequence goes on from NW_028317808.1 coordinate 7,969,766, forward strand.
TTTGGGGGTGCTTTTCTGCAAAGGGGACAGGACGACTGCACTGTATTAAGGAGAGGATGAATGGGGCCATTTATTGTGAGATTTTAAGCAACAACCTCCTTCCCTCAGTCAGAGCATTGAAGATGGGTCATGGCTGGGTCTTCCCACATGACAATGACCCGAAGCACACAGCCAGGATAACCAAGGAGTGGCTCCGTAAGAAGCATATCAAGGTTCTGGAGTGGCCTAGCCAGTCTCCAGACCTAAATCCAATAGAACATCTTTGGAGGGAGCTGAAACTCAGCTCGGCAACAGCCCCGAAACCTGACAGATCTAGAGGAGATCTGTGTGGAGGAGTGGGCCAAAATCCCTGTTGCAGTGTGTGCAAACCTGGTCAAGAACTACAGGAAACGTTTGACCTCTGTAATTGCAAACAAAGGCTTCTGTACCAAATATTAACACTGATTTTCTCAGGTGTTCAAATACTTATGTTCAGCAGTGCAAGACAAATAAATTCTTTAAAAATCATACAATGTGATTTCCTGAATTTTTTTTTTAATTCTGTCTCTCAGAGTGGGAATGCGCCTACAATGTGAATTTCAGACCCCTCCATGATTTCTAAGTGGGAGAACTTGCAAAATCGCAGGGTGTTCAAATATTACTGTTCCTCACTGTAGAGGTTGCTCAGAAGTTGTCGTCAAGTTCTACAGTTCCTTGGGCATCCCATGTACCCCTAGACCCCATCCAAGTTTAACCCCTTAATAAAAACAACAAAACCAAGCTCAAGGACTTTTTAGTGCTTCAGAGTGTGGAATATGCGTGTTACCTGGCTGTGCATAGCTTAAAGGGACCCAAATCAAAACTCAGCAACTCCTACGGGTGTAGCGCTACACATTAAAAAAAAATTGCTTGTGTACATCTGATTAATGAACGCTTGCTCATGCACCAATAAGGAGTAAAAGGAATGTAGGTTCAGATATAATTTGTGGGTACACATTTTCCTGTGCAAACTGGCCTGTCTGCATCCACACTTTTGCTAAAGAGTGTGCAAATTTAAATGGTAAAAGGTAGGAGAGTGTTCTTAAATATACATATTATAACAAGCAAAGAAATTAACAAAAATGCAAAAACAAGGTAGTTTTAGGTTTCCTATTGCATAACATATTTCATATAATTAATCTACTCCAATTATTTTTACTAAATTGTTTTCACCTATTTATCCAGAGAGACCCCAGACAAATATATGTTTTGATATACTCATCAGCGTTGTATGGGAGGCAACTGCATGTATATATTTTTTATGTTGGGCATTTTCTTAGTGTGATGCCATTGATGCCGTTAAGGATTGGCACCTTTGAGGAGCGGGGGGGGGGGGGGTTACCAACCAGAATTTGACAACTCCTAGGCGTTTGGAAGCAGAAGTTGTCCTTTCCCCCCTCTCCGTAGTCTTCTGGGACACATGACAGGTCCCAGAAGACCATGGGACGATTCACAAAGCATAGCGCTACTTGTGCTACTTTAGATCGTCTGTGCTTGTGAAATGGAGAATTATGAATATTCCAAAGGAATGTAAATGACTGATGCACTGAAAACAATTACATCTCACCAATTCAGAATTAAATTATTGTGACAGCTAAAAAATGATTTTTCTACCTCTGGCATGCAATAGGTACTTTATTTATATATATACGTGTGCTAATTTTGTGTAAGTGCATGCATGCATGTTGAGTAGGGAAAGGGGACTTTTAATTTTACAGTTTTTTTCTCTTTGGTACTGTCATTACGCCCCTTGGTACTGTCCATAAGCTCCTATGTAATAGCACTTTGTGATAGACATGCTTTTTAGACACATCAGACTTCTTTTAGACTCCTGGGGGTTTATTTACTAAAGCTGGAGAGTCCAAAATCAGACTCCCTTCTGCATAGAAACCAATCAGCTTCTAACCTCAGCTTGTTCAATGAAGCTTTGGCAATGAAACCTGGAAGCTGATTGGTTTCTATGCAGAAGGGAGTCTGATTTTGGACTCTCCAGCTTTAGTAAATAAACCCCCTGATGTCTTCTTTGCCTCCAGTCAGTACAAATCTAGGACACAACTGCCCCAATTTGCAGCTTATCTGGCCACCTTGGAAGAACTGAGCACTTTCAGGTTAACTTTATGCTGATAATGGGGAATTGGAGTTCCTTAATCTACTCCCACTCTGCTATCCTGAACACCCCCCTGACACAATCCTGGGATCCCATCGGCAAGGAAAGCAAAGTAAGACCTGTGACAAGAAAAGGGCAGCACACTGACCATATGGGGAACAGCACAAAGCAGGAGAGGTGCCAGTAGGGTTTTGAAGTGATTAGGTAGCTGTACTGCCATTGGATCAATTTTACATGGAGATCAACGGGCTGCATGATTTGAAGAAAACAAACCTGTAGGTTATAGCGATAGCAATGAAAGGACTGCTCATGCAGGAAACTTGATTAGTAACCACCCAGAGTGGTTACCGTTCAAGTTTCTGGATCCTCCCACAACCTCTGGCTACCTGTTAGGAGTTCAATACTGTTGCTGCTGACTTTGATTAAGACTTTAAGTTGAAGGTTGTAGAATGTTACAGTGTCTCCAAATATAATCTTTGTAATGTATTTTTGTAATAGGTGAAACCATACATTTTTTCCTTTTTATTTAACAGAAACTGGCCTTGGAAACAAACATTGCAATTATTTTAAGATGTGATGTTGGAGAAAACCCAGTAAGTGATATATAAAATATTTTTTTTCTTAACAAGCCTGGTATTTTTTCCTAATACTACTTTATATTTCATTATTAGAGTTTTGCGAAGGAATATGATATCCAAGCAGTGCCAGAATATTTTTTCATCAAGTCTGGAACACTGGTATGTGATAATTCAGATTTATGTATTCCTAACGCAAGTTTATTTTTATGTCATTTTGATATTCATGTGTCAGGGTTTATTTGCTAGCCAGAATTTTGTTCTGTTTGTGACCCTCCCTGTTTAACAAAAGCTGACCCTCAGATCAGTTTCTGGCGAGCAGTCACTTATCAGTGTATTCTTACAGCAGAGGAGTGCCCACTGTCTGAATACAATAACACAGCACAGGGATTTTAATAGGGACCTCCTGCTCTACTATTAAGCAATAAATCCAATATGGGGGAGCTGCTAGCACCTAACCATATACCAAGTGGAAATAAATGAATAAATAAATATAATGATGCAGCGCTACCCTAAATATAATCATATCATACAACATATAATACAAAAAAAAATGTGCAGAGTGAATAAATATCGCAAATGACTAGTAATCAGTGAATTGATCCTCTCTGGGATCTATGGTGAGTAATTGAACATGATCTCACCTGGTATCAAGACCAGGAACCAGTGACAACGGACCATCCAAATGGGACCACAAATGTGAAAAAATATATAATATCGTGAATCCCTGAATGGGATTAATATTCTCGTGCAAATCGTGACCAGGAAGAAAATGGCTAAATTAAGCCATATATATACAACAGAGTGAAATAGAGTGGATCCCTGAATTTGGGATCAAATTTCACAATAGTGACAAGTGCCGTGATAACATATCAAATGCATAAAAAATAGACCTCCCATAGTGTAAATCAGTATTTAATCTCTTTCAAGAATAAAGAACAGCCAAATGCCCACTCACATTGTGCACAGCACAGGGATTCCTGCATCAATAATTTTTAGATTGGATGCAGAAATCTGTTATGCTGACCATAGATGGTTTGAATCTCAGCCAGTTCAGCAAGGACCAGTTGAGATTGAAACCATCTATGGGCAGACTGATTGTACCCAATTTGATTGTTGTATGACTTGGGTACAACCAGCATGTCGGATTTTACATGTGATTATTGCCAGCTATAGCTGTTAGCAAAAACATCACTGTGTTGAGCCCTCTGGTTGAATTAAAAAAAAGGAACTGAGTGTACTGGCTTTAGGGAGTGTGATAATCTAATAAATTGATAATTAAGGGCTCATGCACATGGGTGATTTCACCTACACAGAGTAATCAAATGTATTTTAGTGGTGGGATGCCCCTGGTGCTGTGTGAAGCTGCCCATAGACATGAATGTATGAAGGCTTACATAAAGTGGTGAATGCACTCAGACGTTTAGCACTACCCTCTTGAGGGCTGCTGTGTTTCTAGGTCCCCCTAAGCTCCGCACAGCCAGGCAACATGCTTTTTTCACATTCAGTGAACATTCCATGAGCTAGGTTTTTGTTATTTTATTAGGGGAAATAACTTGGATAGGGTAATAAGGATTATGGGATTTCCAGCTTGCCTGAAACAATGCACAGGGACAACATCCTATTTACAGGAACAAATCCTGGACTATTCTTTTCCTGGAAAATGGTCAGTCTATGTGGATCAGTAGCAACAGGCCCTTATGGGCTATGGACTCTCAGCCCCCTCTGAAAGTTAGCTTAGCTTGTTGCAAACTACATGCAGAGGTGTCTCCTCTCCCCTGTAGAACTTCTCCCAGCTGCACAGCTTGCAGACACTACCAGCATTCCTGGCTATTCTATAGGTCTCCCAGGACAAGGGTAAAGGCTTAACCTCCTTGGCGGTATTCCCGACTGTAGCACGGGGTAACACTTCAGTACCACAAACGGTAACCCCGAGCTACACTCGGGAATACCATGCGGCACTGCTCCGGCATGTGTTCTTCACTTACCTTGTCCTTCGCTCCCACGATGTGTCCCCTGCAGCGTCCCCGGCCATCTCCTCTGGCCGATGCCGGCATCCGGCTTCTGTGTCCTGTCCCTGTGACGTCGGGACGTACGGGCGCCGCTGGCGGCGGGAAATTTAAAAATTTTAAAAAATGTCTTTTTTTTTTTTTACATTTTACATAGTAAAACATTGCTGTCTCAACCAATTTCACATACATCTTGTCCCTAATGCTTTGTCCTGCGCCCTGCCTGCATTTTGTCTGTTCTTTCTGCCTGGAAACTGAGAAATGTCCATGGCGTCCAAAAAGTGTCCCTTTAGGTCAAAAGCAGTTTAGATCAGCTAGAGAACAGCGATAGTAAATCAGAACCACTTGCAGAATTGAGTGATAATGATTTGTGGGGAAATTCGTCATCAGACACTGAAAACGATTTTGCGACTTTGCTCAGCAATGTGCTAACTTGGCGCTATATTTCACATTTCAGTGTTTTTGGTTTGATTATACAGTCATGGCCGAAATTGTTGGCACCCTTGATATTTTTCCTGAAAATCAAGTATTTCACACAAAAAAGGTATTGCATTAACACATGTTTTGCTATACACATGTTTATTCCCTTTGTATGTATTGGAACAAATATAAAACAGAGGCAGAAAAGCAAATATGACATAATGTCACACAAAACCCCAAAAATGGGCTGGACAAAAGTATTGGCACCCTTAACTTAATATTTGGTTGCACACCCTTTGGAAAACATAACTGAAATCAGTCGCTTCCTATAACCATCAATAAGCTTCTGACACCTCTCACCCGGAATTTTGGACCACTCTTCCTTTGCAAACAGCTCCAGGTCTCTCTTATTGGAAGGACACCTTTTCCCAACAGCAATTTTAAGATCTCTCCACAGGTGTTCAATGGGATTTAGATCTGGGCTCATTGCTGGCCACTTCAGAACTCTCCAGCGCTTCTTTGCCATCCATTTCTGAGTGCTTTTTGACGTATGTTTGGGGTCATTGTCCTGCTGGAAGACCCAGGATCTTGGACGCAAACCCAGCTTTCTGACACTGGGCCCTACAGTGCGACCCAAAATCCTTTGGTAATCCTCAGATTTCATGATGCCTTGCACACAGTCAAGGCACCCAGTGCCAGAGGCAGCAAAACAACCCCAAAACATCATTGAACCTCCACCATATTTTACCGTAGGTACTGTGTTTTGTTCTTTGTAGGCCTCATTCCGTTTTCGGTAAACAGTAGAATGATGTGCTTTACCGAAAAGCTCTATCTTGGTCTCATCTGTCCACAAGACGTTTTCCCAGAAGGCTTTTGGCTTACTCAAGTACATTTTGGCAAACTGTAGTCTTGCTTTTTTATGTCTCTGTGTCAGCAGTGGGGTCCTCCTGGGTCTCCTGCCATAGCGTTTCATTTCATTTAAATGTCGACGGATAGTTCGCGCTGACACTGATGCTCCCTGAGCCTGCAGGACAGCTTGAATGTCTTTGGAACATGTTTGGGGCTGCTTATCCACCATCCGGACTATTCTGCGTTGCAATCTTTCATCAATTTTCCTCATCCGTCCACGACCAGGGAGATTAGCTACAGTGCCATGGGTTGCAAACTTCTTGATAATGTTGCGCACTGTGGACAAAGGCAAATCTAGTTCTCTGGAGATGGACTTGTAACCTTGAGATTGTTGATATTTTGCCACAATTTTGGTTCTCAGGTCCTCAGACAGTTCTCGTCTCCTCTTTCTGTTGTCCATGCTTAGTGTGGCACAGACAGACACACAATGCAAAGGTTAAGTGAACGTCTCTCCTTTTTATCTGCTTTCAGGTGTGATTTCTATATTGCCCACACCTGTTACTTGCCCCAGGTGAGTTTACAGGAGCATCACATGCTTGTAACATTCTTATTTATCCGCAGTTGTGAAAGGGTGCCAATACTTTTGTCCAGCCCATTTTTGGAGGTTTGTGTGACATTATGTCGAATTTGCTTTCTTTCCTCCCTTTTTTTGTTTTGTCCCAATACACACAAAGGGAATAAACATGTGTATAGCAAAACATGTGTTAATGCAATACGTTTCGTGAGAAATACATGATTTCCTGGAGAAATATCAAGGGTGCCAACAATTTCGGCCATGACTGTATTATTGAATTAAATGTATTATTATTATATTATTATTTTTTATGATTATTTATTAAATTATAATTTATGATTTCGTGTTTCAAATTTTATCCTATCCGGGATGTTTACTAGACTCTTTTTCGGGCAGATTTCAGGGAGTTATTCCTAAATTACAGGCCTACAATAAAAAAAATACATATTTCCATGCAAAATATGGTACCGCTTTTGGTACAAAATTCCTGACATAATCATACCGCCAGGGAGGTTAAGCACAGAGCAGGGGCGGACTGCCAACTCATGGGGCCCCCGGGCAATAGGGCATCATGGGGCTCCTGTGCCCTTGCCCAAACTCAAAAAAGCCTATGAAAAAGGTACCAGGGGCATCTCATGGGGCCCCCTACTGACCCCGGCCCTCGGGCAGTGCCCGAGTTTCCAAATGGTCAGTCTGCCCCTGGCACAGAGCTCTCCTTTGAAAGCTTGCTACACGTGGCAGTCTCTCCCCTTGTAAATCCCTGGAGGTACTCACTCTGTTCTCCTTGCTCCAACTGCTCCCAGGCTTTAATTCTGTTCATGCACTGATACTGAATGGATCCTCCTGAGCCAGCCCGAGCCCAGCCTGGAGGCCAACCCCCTTCCTACACCTGGGGGACCCCTCCCAGGTCACCGACAGTCTCTTCAGCACTCCATCTTCCACCCAACTCCCTGTCAGCCTTACTCTCATTTATGGATTGGTCTCACCTCTACTCTACCAGGACCTGCAAATCTGGGATTGGCTAGACTCCAATAAACATGCAGACTAGGTTTCCAACCCTTCTGCCCACTGGCTTTTAGAAGGTTCCATGGTCCTCCAGAACCAAGTGGAGGCAATAGAGTCCCAACCTGTTAAGCCATCCAGCCTGACCTGCAGTAACCCAACCTAATTACAGACTCACATAGTTACCATAAGTCATACAGAATACATTTACCTACACTACCCTAGGAGCACACATACTCCATACACTGGGCATCCCTCATTACTAGGCCCTGGGACTGTCCAGAACCAGGCCAGAGACCTGCTACGCAAAAGGTCACGGTTGGCAAGGTTCTACTGTCTTCTTCCTAGTGTGTCCATAACTAATCCTCCTGGCAGTTCAACCTTGCAGAGAGCAATCTCTCACTCCTTCACAAGCCACAGACCTACATAGTGTTAGTCAGGAATGACCTATTCCCATATCTCCAATTTCCAGTCCCCACCTGAAGATGGTGTAAAAAAGTACCTGCAAAAAGCCTAGGCTTGCACCAAGACTGTTTGTTCTTTTTTCACCGTTGAGTACAAGTACCTATAGTTTCAGTCAAGTACTTGCCGATACCGAGTACCAACAAATACAAAATGAATGGGCTCAAATTGCACTGCAAATGTGGTGCAATTTCTGTCCAAATCACATGCAGTTTCATGTACAGCACCTGTATTGGTGCAACCCTAAATTATGCAATAGTATTTTTTAGGGTTGCACCAATACTGGTATCAGTATCTGTGCAGATACTGAGTACTTGCACAAGTGTGTAAATGCTAATATGAAACCGATACCTTTGCAGTGCCACTTGAGCCCATACAAATGAATGGGCTCAAAATGCACTGCAAAGAACTGCATGTGATTGGAACAGCAATGCTGTCATAGTGACTTTGAGCCTGAGTTCACACAGGAAAGGTGCAGGAAACCTCCCTCCATGAAGGGTTCCACCAGCTCTGGCTCCAGAGGCCACTGTGGACATGAGTAGCTGCAGCTTGGGCTCCTTCTACCTCTTCCATGGCTCTCTCCCCAGTCTCCAGCGGTTCCAGCAGTCCACTGGATCCCCTCTCCATCCCCCAGGTCCTGCTGAACCAGACTGCTGATTCCCGCTGTCAGACAATGGAAAGCCTCAACCACTGATGTCCACAGTGATATCGGGAGCTGATGGAACCCTTCATGCAAGGAGGTTTCCTGCATGCCCCTGTGTGAACACAGGCACAAAGTCACTATGACAAGCCTGGGTACACACGGAAGCTGTACAGGAAACATTCTTTTTCTATGGGCTTAAATCGCACTGCAAAGCTATCTTGGTATCGGTGAGTACTTGACTGAAAATATTGGTACTCGTACTCACCGGTAAAAAACTGTATTGGTGCATCCCTAATAGAATTACAGTACCTGTTTTTTATAACTTGGATAATTGAGATGGGGGAAGTCATTTTTAAGAAAGTGTATTTTAAATACAACAAAAAGTATTGTATCTTTGTTATTTAAATTATTTTTGCCATAGATGATGTCACAAGCCCACTAAGGGGCAGACTGGCTGGCCAGAAATTAGTTTTACAGCTCGGACTAGGGAGTGGCGTTGGCTACAGAAGAGCAAAGAATCTTGGAGAAGCTGGGTACCTATTGGCACCGAAAGGGCAAGTCCAGTGTGCCCACCCATGCAGCAATGATGAGACCTCTTAGCAGGGCTCAGGCGTAGAATCTAAGAAGTCGCCTTGTCTTCATCAGAACTCCTAAAGTTGGAGATTGGTTTTGCTGCAGGCAACACCCAGGTTGCAAACTACTGGGAAAAGTCTACATGCAGGAATGCTTCAAGAGTCCTTGTAGCATTGAGATACCGGGATCACAAGTCTGTAGGGTACCCAGTCCAAGCTAGTAGGAGTGCATACAGAGGCACAGATGAATCAAATAGAATAAGAGTGTAGAGATGCTACTAATGGTAGGCTGGCTGGCACACAGGCATCACCAGATGGGATGCCAGATGGAGTACATGAGAATCACTGGAGAGACAGACAAAGCGAGGAGGCACTGGGGATCACAAAAGAGCTCACTAGGGATGTCAGGGGTTCGGCTGCTCTTCTTTCATTGGCTGCAAAGCTGGAGGAAGATGGAAGACTCAAGTGCACAAATGGGGGAAGAACTGGTGATGTAGCAAGGAACAGGGGAGTATGACAGATGAAGGTGAAGAGTCCAAAAGGTCCTTCTACCAAATCAAAGTTCACGCAGTATCTTCTCCAATTCAGAGTATCACAGAGAATGATACTGCCATGGGAGAGAGCCACATGCTTGCAAGCAGTTCAGTGCCATTCTAAATGTTATTGGGTTTTTTTTTAAATACTGAACACATTTTTTTAAATATTTGTTTGCATTTTTATGATAAAAGAAATTACAGAAATCTAATAAATTATTTCTTAAAAATAAAATATGAAGATATCTAACATGAATGATTACCACTGTAATGCTTGAATTATAAGCAGAGTTTCACACAAAGGTGGAAGCTCCGCTTTTTGCCTCCTCCTCCGCTGCAACATTTGGCACATTTTGGAGGGGGAGGGGGAGGGGGAGCAGGTACCTGGTTTTGACAGGTGCCCGCTCCCACTTCTTGCTCCGTTTGCTGTGGCAAACTCAGCTGGAAGTTCAGCACCCCCACAGCTCTCTGGGACAGTTCCAAGGTCCCAGAGGACTACAGCCAATTTACAAAGCACAGCAAGCTTCGCACATGCACAGTAGGAAACCACAAGGCTTCACTGCCGGTTTCCCATAGTCAAGATGGCAGTGCCAGCACCCGACAGCCGATTGAAGAATCGGTTTGGGGTGAAGACAACACTTTATGCATGAATAGGTAAGTACCCTACTATTAAAAGTCAGCAGACACAGTGTTTGTAGCTGCTGACTTTTAACTTTTTTAGGGGGGAGGTGGCAGGGACCAGAACTCTGCTTTAAGTGCATCAGCAGCAGTAATTATGAGCAAAAGAAAAAATCTAGACCAAACTCAGCCCAGTTTTTACCTGCAATTTAATAGTCAGGGCAGATATCTCTCTAGTTAATGTGTACAGATCTGGACATCTACAGCGCCCATTTTGCTATATCAAAATGAGATGGTTTGCTGTAAAATACTGTACATCATGCATGATGAGGACAGATGGTGGTCTGCACCCAGCAGTATAACTACACAATAACACACCTGCATCAACACTGTGATATACGGTAGGTCCGTTTGAGCACATTTTACTAAAATATATCTGTAATGTTTTTGATTTTTTCTGGAGAATCACTTCTAAAAGGTACTTTAAAAATTGCTTTCAGAGGGATCGCATAACCGGAGCTGACAAAAAGACGGTAGAAAGCAGAATCCAACAGCTCTCTGTCTAAGAATAGTTCAAAGAAATGATGACAATTCTATACTTATAATTACAATAATAAAAGAAACAATCAAGCTTATATACATGTTTGTGATGTTAAAAGCAAATGCAGAAAATAAAACATTTCTTGGTTGTTTAAAATTTTAACGAAAACACAATCTATGTTATCTGTATAAAACGGAAGACATATTACTTGTTTACAGGGTTATCTGAAAATGATGGCAATAAAAATAATAAGAAAGTGTATTTACTCTTCCTTTTTTTGCAAAGCAGAATGTATTTTAGAAACTTTGTATTTGTTAGTATAAAATGTAGGTGCTTTTCTTGAATTTGGGAATTAAATTATGTACAAGTCCTCACAAAAGAAATTCTTTAGTTTTCTGCATTTTACAATTATGCTAGGACAGTAGTTGACATACATTCAACACCACTTTATTAGATAAGATTAAAAAAAAATGAGAACCCCCCTATGGGATTTGGGACTTTAAAAGCATAGATGGATAACAAAAAAATTGTAAAAAGTACAAAATCTTTATTTTGTAAAATTTTCACATTGAAACATACAACATAGCAGACCATCCAAGATCATGGTACAGCATCACCATCCAGGTATCTGTTTAGTAATACAGATACTTAATGTGATGCTTGATTAATCATTTTTTAAAAATATTGTAACATCGCCATCAACACATATTGTTACAGAGACAATTTCTATACAGTCCAACGCATTTCAGAGAAATTTCAGTCCTTCTTCAGGGAAAAATAACTGCATATGGATGACATCACCGACAAGATTGAATATATATTTGTTTGGAACATTGCTTATATCCATTAACAATATTTTTTCAATTTACAATCTGCTATTAGGTACACATGTTCAATTGTTTGGTAACTCAAATTGCTAATCAGCCAATCACATGGCAGCAACTTAATGCATTTAGGCATCTAGACATGGTGAGGATTATTTGCTGAAGTTCAAACTGAGCATCAGAATTGGGAAGAAAGGGGATTTAAAGTGTTACTAAACCCACAACAGTAAAATCAGTCTGTATATGCAGTAAAGCATGCTTCTTATACTCACTGTGTAACGTAAGGGGTTAATCCTCTGCATTGTGTGAAAACACTGTTTGATCCTGACTTCTCTGATCCTCCCCTTCTTCCAGTGTCCCCCTGTTATCTCCTGATAAGACATATCCTGTGGAGTCACTCTGCACATGCTCAGTTTGGTGTGTATTTCTAGAGAGTTTTTTTTTTCTTGGAAGAGTGCTCAGCACAGGGCCAGTCAGCACTGTCCAGACAGAGGACGGGGTTCTGCATCATCCTAGAGAAAAATGAAAACTCCTGGGATAGTGATCTGGTCAGCTAGGTAGCAGTGGGGGATGTTAATCAGTTTCATTTGCTTTGGTGTTAACAACGAGACAGCCCCCAGGTGGAGGCCACTGAAATTTTTTCCCCTACTCATCTTTTTTTACTGTTGCATTTGGCTAGGGTCAGTGTTACTACTGGTAGCATGAGACGATACCCAGACCCTGTAGAGGTTGCACAGGCAGTCCAACTCCTCCAGGATGGCACATCAATAAGCGCCATTGCAAGAAGGTTTGCTATGTCTCCCAGCGCAGTCTCAATAGCATTTAGGAGATTCCAGGAGACAGGCACTTACTCTTGGAGAGCTAGACAGGGCTGTGGAAGGTCCTTAACCCATCAACAGGACCGGTATGCTCCTTTGTGCAAGGAGAAACAGGATGAGCACTGCCAGAGCCCTACAAAATTACCTCCAGCAGGCCATTGGTGTGAATGTCTCTGACCAAACAATCAGAAACAGACTTCATGAGGGTGGACTGAGGGCCCAATGTCCTCTAGTAGGCCCTGTGCTCACTGCCCGGCACCATAGAGCTCAATTCGCATTTGCCATTGAACACCAGAATCTGCAGGTCTGCCACTGGCGCCCTGTGCTTTTTGCAGATGAGAGCAGGTTTACCCTGAGCACATGTGACAGACGTGAAAGGGTCTGGAGAAGCCATGGAGAATATTATGCTGCCTGCAACATTATTCAACATGACCGCTTTGGTGGTGGGTCAGTGATGGTCTGGGGAGGAATATCCATGGAGGGATACACAGACCTCCACAGGCTAGATAATGGCACCCTGACTGCCATTAATCAAACATTAGTCCAGGGCCTTATCTCACCCCATCGTTTGACATTCACATAAGATGCAGCTTTGAAGGTGTTTGAACAGACAAGGCCTCATTCTAATTCACATTCTAGGATTCTAGGAATCATTTAGACAGAAAGCAAACATGCTGCCAGCACATCTATTTTAGGGCAGCCGCCTAGGGAGAACATGCAACTTCATTGCCGTGGTTGGGATTCAAACCGACAACCCTACTGCTGTGAGGCAGCAGTGCTAATCACTTATTCAATGAGCTGTTACACCAATCCCGCCTGTATTTCTGTGGTGTGAATCAATCCTAGGTCCCTGGGCAAGGTCAGTGTAACTAGTCAGATATCTCAAATGTGACACAAATGTTGTGCTATGTTGCCAATTCAGATGTATGTTGGTTCTATGTATCCCAATACAAAGGATTGCAATACTATTAAAGGCATACCTCGGTTTACCAATGACTTGGTTAATGTAATTTTTGGTTTACGTATGAAAATCCATTGAAAATAATGCATCTGTTTCCAAATGTTTTAATACGAAGTGTATGTCGGTGCTGATTTTTAAATGCAAATGACAGCCTTTTTTTTTCTTCACTATAGTTCACAAGCTTAGCTATCACTTTCCCCGGAGTTACAGGAAACTGTTTTTTTTAGGAAACTAAAAGTAAACATTGTTTCCTTTAGGGAAATAAACTCAAAGAAAACTTTATCTTTTAGCTGGTGAAAGTGACAGCTGAATTTCTGAGCTATAATGAAGAAAAAAAAAAGCGATAATTATATTTAAAAACCAGCACCATAATAAATAAAAAAAAAGGAGTGGGGTCCCCCCTCCCATCCATTTCAAGCCGGGGTCTGGTATGGATCTTGAGGGGAAGCCCCACGCCAAAATTAAAAAAAAATGATGTGGTGTCCCCCCCAAATCCCTACCAGACCCTTATCTAAGCATGCAGCCCAGCAGGTCAGGAAAGGGGGGGGGGGAATGAGCGAGCGCCCCTCCCTCCTGAACCATATGAGGTCACATGCCCTCAACATGGGTAACATGGGGGGGTGCTTTGGGGCAGGGGGGCTCCCCCCCCAAAGCACCTTGTCTCCATGATGATGGGGACAAGGGCCGTTTCCCCACAACCGTGGCCAGTGGTTGTGGGGGTCTGCAGGCGGGGGGCTTATCAGAATCTGGAAGGCATTGATGTCACATGGGGTGGGGTCACATGCATGATGTCCCTGTGTGGCCCTGCCCCTTACATATTTAAGAACTGTCAACCCAGCTCAGAGCAGAGGGCTGGCAGCCATCGTAGGGAACGGAACCTTTTTTTTCTTTTCTCGAGTCGGCGGCGACATAAAGGACTTGTCAAAGACTGTGTCCTGTCTTTTGTACACTACACTTTTTGTTTTTTTGTGAATGAGTAGCGGTACCAAGTACCCCATACTCATTCACATAGAGGGGCCGGGATCTGGGGGAACCCTTGTTAAAGGGGGCATCCAGATTCCAATAAGCCCCCCACCCGCAGACCCCCACAACCATCGGCCAGGGTTGTGGGGAAGAGGCCCTTGTCCCCATCATCATGGAAACAAGGTGCTTTGGGGGGGAGCCCCCGTGCCCCAAAGCACCCCCCCATGTTGAGGGCATGTGGCCTGGTATGGTTCAGGAGGGGAGGGCGCTCGCTCGTTTCCCCCCCCCCCCTTTCCTGACCTGCTGGGCTGCATGCTCAGATAAGGGCCTGGTAAGGATTTGGGGGGAACCCCACGCCATTTTTTTTTAATTTTGGTGTGGGGCTTCCCCTCAAGATCCATACCAGACCCGAAAGGCTTGGTATGGATGGGAGGGGGGACCCCATGCCATTTTTTTTTTTTTTAATTGCCAACCTCTATTTTTAGATTCAGCTATCAAAATATATATTATCTAGATCTTCAAAATATGTAAAACCATTACAGAAATAATTATAAAGGATAAGAAACAAAAATAGAATCAATAGAACTAAGGAAATAAAATTATAATACATAAAGATATACCTAGCTACAAATAGTGCTGTTTGTCAGTCACAGGAAACGCGATCAATTGCCTTCTTGCAGAGGACTCCACACAGAGATTTACTATTAAACAGCATCTAAAAAGAAAGCGCCCACGGCAGACAGCTAAATTGTGTCCTGCACATGCTCATTTCTATCCTTGCATAGATGTTGAAAAAGCGTCTAGTTCTTGACTGTCATGAATTCCCTTAAAAAACTATTTTTTACCTATTGAAAACATTTTTTGAAATGTAATATATTGTTTAAAGTGAAGTCCAGATATTTGGGAAAGCAAATTTCAATGTGAACATGTTTCTGCAGTGATTTTTCATTTGTTAGATGTGCTTCTAGGACATCTGCTTTTTTAGACTGATTCCTGTATTGTGCCTAGTTAGTAAACTAACTTAGTAAATTCGAGTCTACTTGTTAGACTTTTTCTTTAGTAAACGTCTACAAGTAGACTGATTCTAATGAAAAGTGGACTTTATCCCACAGAAATGTGTCTATGCACATTAGTAAATCAGGGCCTATGTGTCCATGTAGGCTTTTAGCAGAGTTTAAGAGTTAAACCTCCCTCTCCTGAACGCGAAAGAATTGCGCTGTTTGGACATGTGCACTTTAGTCTGCATTTCTGTGCGTTCATGAGTTTGGTGTTACTGCATTTCTATTGGCCAGCCCAGAATATGAATTCTGCCAATTAGACTCTATTACCACTCATAAACGTGCATCCTTTTTTTAGCTTAAACACCCCCCTCAGAACGCACAAGTAATGATTTGTTTTCTGCCTTCTAAATGCCTGTAAACATGTGCCTGGACCAGGGGCGTACTGACCATTTGGAAATTCGGGCACTGCCCGAGGGCCCGGGGTCAGTAGGGGGCCCCATGAGATGCCCCTGGTACCTTTTTCATAGGCTTTTTTGAGTTTGGGCAAGGACACAGGGGCCCCATGATCCCCTATTGCCCGGGGGCCCCATGAGTTGTCAGTCCGCCCCTGGCCTGGACGTATACAGTGAAGGAAATAAGTATTTGATCCCCTGCTGATTTTGAATGTTTGCCCACTCACAAAGAAATGAGCAGTCTAAAAATGGAATGGTAGTGAAACACTGTGAGACAGAATAGAAACAAAAAGTTCAAAACAAATGCATGTCTAACAAATTATGCACTGATTTGCATGTTCATGAGGGAAATAAGTATTTGATCCCCTTCACAAAACATGACTTAGTACTTGGTGGCAAATCCCTTGTTGGCAATCACAGAGGTCAGATATTTCCTGTAGTTGGCCACCAGGTTTGCACACATCTCAGCAGGGATTTTGGCCCACTCCTCTTGGCAGATCCTCTCCAAGTCATTTAGGTTTGGTGGCTGACGTTTGGCAACTCGAACTTTCAGCTCCCTCCACACATTTTCAATTGGATTAAGGTCTGGAGACTGGCCACTCCAGGACCTTAATGTGCTTCTTCTTGAGCCACTCATTTGTTGCCTTGGCCGTGTGTTTTGGGTTATTGTCATGCTGGAACACCCCATTCCATGTCCCATTCTCAATGCCTTGGCTTAGGGAAGAAGGTTCTCACCCAAGATTTGATAGTACATTGCCCCTTCCATCGTCCCCTTGATGCGGTGCAGTTGTCCTGTCCCCATAGCAGAAAAACACCACCAAAGCAGAATGTTTCCACCACCATGTTTGACAGTTGGGATGGTGTTCTTGGAGTCATAGGCAGCATTCCTCCTCCTCCAAACACGGCGAGTTGAGTTGATGCCAAAGAGCTCGATTTTGGTCTTATCTGACCACAACATTTTCAACCAGTCCTCCTCTGCATCATTCAGATGTTCAGTGGCAAACTTCAGACGGGCTTGGACATGTGCTTTCTTCAGCTGAGGGACCTTGCAGGCACTGCAGGATTTCAATCCTTGTTGGCGTAGTGTGTTACCAATTGTTTTCTTGGTGATTGTGGTCCCAGCTGCCTGGAGATCATTGACAAGATCCTCACGTGTAGTTCTGGGATGATTCCTCACTGTTCTCATAATCATTGACACTCCACGAGGTAAGATCTTGTATGGTGCACCAGACCTAGGTAGGCTGACAGTTGTTTTGTGTTTGTTCCATTTGCAAAAGATTGCACCAACTGTTGTCACCTTCTCATCACGCTGCTTAACAATAGTTTTGTAGCCCAGTCCAGCCTTGTGTAGGTCTACAATCTTGTCCCTGACATCCTTGGACAGCTCTTTAGTCTTTGCCATGGTGGAGAGTTTGGAATCTAATTGTTTGATTGCTCCTGTGGACAGGTGTCTTTTATACAGGTATCAAAATGAGATTAGCAGCCCTCCCTTTCAGAGACTGCTTCTAATCTCAGCTTCTTACCTATATGAAAGACACCTGGTTGCCAGAAATCCTGCTGAATGATAGGGGATCAAATACTTATTTCCCTCATGAACATGCAAATCAGTGCATCATTTGTTAGACATGCATTCCTTTAGAATTGTTTGTTGCTATTCTGTCTCTCAGTGTTACAAAATCAGCAGGGGATCAAATACTTATTTCCTTCACTGTATATTTGCATACCTTGTTCACCCTTTACATCCACCACCATAATAATCACATTTTCTAAAAACTTTTTATTACATATCTGATCGCTGTAACTCTGGGCTTCTCTATGCAGTACAACCAGATTGTGGCTAGTGGAAAGATTTGTCAGGGTGCTGTACATAGCGTCCTACAAATATCACTGCACCCTGTGTGTGTACTTATCTTTCAAGCCCTCTGGCTGTCTTTTGTTGGGGGTGGGGGGGTGGGTTCTGACTGGAAAAATCCTAAGCTCGCTGCATTTGGATAGGCCTGAGCCTCGGTGAATGAAAGGGCAAGCCTGGCACAGTCAGGCTGGAGAGGAAAGGGATCCTGGATATTATCCAGCCAGAAAATCAGGTGGACTTTATCTGATTTAATGCAGCTCACAGTGTACCGTGAAAATCGAGTAAAGCAGGCCATACGTGGGTCGCATTCTGAACAAATTTTTTATAGAAAATCGGAAATTTTGTGTAATCTGATGGTGCCACCATTGATTTTTAAATTTGTCCAACCAAGCCTTCAATTTCACCTCATGTTGCTAAAGAATAGAATTTTCGTGGCTTTCTTTGCAGATCACAGCTCACACATTTATTTTTTGATTATACTTCTTGCATGATTCTCCTTTCATTGATTAGAGATTCGTTCAATTTTCAAACAATTTCAAACATGCCTTCATCACTCAAATTCGATGGGTGCATGAAAATCAGTCGATGCCCTCTAGCGGTGTGGAATCTGAACGAAAATTCTTAGTCACGATTTTCGAACGAAAATTCTTTCGGAATTTGACCCATGTATGGCCTGCATTAAGGACAGTACTAAGGTTCTACATTATCCAGTACACCTCACTTTACAGCCTCATCCATCCCCATATACATATCCCATTACCCACACTGGGCCATTACTTAGGTCCTCTACAACATCCTGTACACCTCACAATACAGCCTCATTCATCCCAATACACCTATCCAATTACCAACCCCCATTACCCACAATGGGCCAGTACTAAGGTCCTCTACAACATCCATCCCCATACACCTATTCCTTTACCCACACTGGGATAGGACTAAGGTCCTCTACAACATCCATCCCCATACACTTATTCCTTTACCCAGACTGGGCCAGTACTAAGGTCCTCTACAACATCCATCCCCATACACCTATTCCTTTACCCAGACTGGACCAGTACTAAGGTCCTCTACAACATCCATCCCCATACACCTATTTCTTTACCCAGACTGGGCCAGTACTAAGGTCCTCTACAACATCCATCCCCATACACCTACTCCTTTACCCAGACTGGGCCAGTACTAAGGTCCTCTACAACATCCATGCCCATACACCTACTCCTTTACCCAGACTGGGCCAGTAGTAAGGTCCTCTACAACATCCATCCCCATACACCTACTCCTTTACCCAGACTGGGCCAGTACTAAGGTCCTCTACAACATCCAGTGCACCTCACGCAGACAAAGAATTCCCTTTCTGCTGCATATATTTTGTAATAAAAAAGTTATATACAAATCATAAAAAGATAAATAATGTTTGGTTAAAGCATACCATGGAGTGCAGGATGCTGGGACGACATTCCACAATGGATTCCTCCCCATCAAAGTAAATTCATTTTAGCATTGTGTTATGAAGTGGAGTTCAGGCATTTCATTTGTCACCCCTTTGATACCTTGGCTAGGACCTGTGTCAGAATATACATGTCATCCCTCCATCCTCTGCATTGTCCTGTCTTAGTGTTTACTTCTAAGGAAAACGTTCAGAATCTCCCAAACAGGATAACACATAGAAGCATGAAAGCAACGCCTGTGACATATAGAGACTCATTGCGACACGCCATAC
Source organism: Staurois parvus (assembly GCF_062004578.1). Lineage (NCBI taxonomy): Eukaryota > Metazoa > Chordata > Amphibia > Anura > Ranidae > Staurois > Staurois parvus. Next base: position 7,989,283 of record NW_028317808.1, read on the forward strand.
ATATATTGTCCAGTGAAGCCAGCATGGCGTATCTTTTAGGCTTCATAGAACTGGCTCTCCACCTGTCTGCTGAGGGCTCCTCCTGATATCATTGTTCGTGTGACCATGGTGTGACTTTGGTGACCATGCCAGAACTTTCCATGCGGTGGGTGGTGACAAACATGCCATCTGTAGGTGGAAACAGTAAGAGTAAATATCACTGGCCAAACCTGGTATGCAGGTCAACAACCTAGAGGTTCATGTTATTTACTGAGAGGTTATGATATAAAGTTGCTGAACATGAAAAACTGAGTGTAAGGTGATGAAAAAATGGAGAAACGAGCTGCTTTACCTATACAATGAACTTTTTCTGTCAATTTATACAGCTCTGCCAGGGTAGTGACACAACTTTTCTTCTGCTTTAACAATATAGCTAGGTCACATCCCTGTCCCCAGCCTGTGACTGGCCAGCAAATGAGCAGCAACAGACTGATTAGGTACGCTTTCTGCTCTCACCTTTTGTTAGCATGTCTCTTGATGTTGGGGATATTACAAACAATGCAAAAGAAGTTTATTCCAAATCATGTGCTGTGAGCAGTTGATCACTCAAGTCTGGACTCTGCACTAAGAACTTACAGGAAACCCTGGCAGAACATCAGGTATTATGGCACATTCACAATCTTGAACGGTAGCACTGCATGTTGGTGCAATGCAGTACCATTTATTCTGAATGATGCCCCAATGCACCTTGCCAACAGATGTGCAGTGTGCTGCCAAACGTCTGACTTTTTTCTTTGTTTCCTGATTGTATTCCATTTCCACACCATTAACTTAAAGTGAGAGGATTATCATAACTGACATGTAGCATTAACAGAAATGGCAGCCTTCATTGTTTTATTCATGAAACATTTAAGCCCTAAGCTGTATCAATTTCAAGTATAATGCAAATTCAAAAATTGATAATGCACCACTCAAAAAAAATTTAAAGGAACACTTTTTAATCAGAGTATGGCATCAAGTCAATTAAACTCCTGGGATATTGATCTGGTCAGTTAAGTAGCAGAGGGGGTTGTTTCAGCTGCTTGGTGTAACTGAAATTAACAAGCGGTACACTAGATGGGCAACAATGAGATGACCCCCCCAAACATGAATGGTTTTCCAGGTAGGGGCCACCAACATTTTTTCCCCTATTCTCCTTTTCTGACTGTTTTTCACTAGTTTTTCATTTGGCTAGAGTCAGTGTCACTACTGGTAGCATGAGGCGATACCTGGACCCTGCAGAGGTTGCACAGGCAGTCCCAACTGCTCCAGGATGGCACATCAATACATACCCTTGCCGGAAGGTTTGCTGTGTCTCCCAGCACAGTCTCAAGAGCATGGAGGAGATTTCAGGAGATAGGCAGTTACTCTAGGGGAGATGGACAGGGCTGTAGAAGGTCCTTAACCCATCAGCAGCACCGGTATCTGCTCCTTTGTGCAAGGAGGAACAAGATGAGCAATGCCAGAACCCTACTAACATTGTTCAGCATGACTGTTTTAGTGGTGGGTCTGTGATGGTCTGGGAAGGAATATCCATGGAGGGACACACAGACCTCTACAGGCTAGACAATGGCACCCTGACTGCCATTAGGTATCGGGATGAAATCCTTGGACCCATTGTCAGCCCTACACTGGTGCAGTGGGTCCTGGGTTCATCCTGGTGCACGACAATGCCGGGCCTCATGTGGTGAGAGTATGCAGGCAGTTCCTGAAGGATGAAGAAATTGATATCATTGGATAGCCCCTACACTCGCCTCACTTAAATCCAATAGAACAGCTCTGGGATATCATGTTTTGGTCCAGGTTGCACCTAAGACTGTCCAGGAGCTCAGTGATGCCCTGGTCCAGATCTGGGAGGAAATGCCCCAGGACACCATCTGATGTCAGGCATGCATACAAGCACGTGGGGACCATACAAACTACTGAATACCATTTTGAGTTGCTGCAATGAAATTTCCGCAAAATGGACTAGCCTGCTGCATCATTTTTTCACTTTGGTTTTTTGGGGTGTGTGATGGGAGTCACTTTGGGTGGGGGGTTATGGAACCCAGCTCACTTTGGAGAGGTGGGGAGACCCCTCTCTCAGCTCCCCTCTTATGTGTAAATCACCCTGTGGCTGTTAGGGGTACAGGGTGATCTGACCTAATATTGTGTGGGCTTTGTCTCAGACAGTGTAGACATGTTTAGGAGACAGGTGGGGTGGGGGTTGTTGTTGTTTAATGTGTTTATGTGTATTAGCTTAGTGGGGGGGGGGGGGTGTCTCCAGAAGCCCTCCCTCCTGATGGGACTGTCTGCTGGTATGAAGTTTGAAAACCTGTGTGTCTCTTGTTACTAAATGCAGATTGCCCCGCCTTGTGTCATTATGCAGGAAGGGTGGATTGTCCCCTGAGCGTATATATCTTGTATCTGTGTTCAAATAAACTAGTGGTGTGGTGTCTGTTGTCGGTGTTTGTATAGAGAAGCGGTATTCTAACGGAAGTACTCAAGCGCAGTCTGGGTCATTTCCATTACATTGGTGGCAGCAGTGGGATTGTGCTTCCTAGCTGTGAACACGTCCAAACCACCACCAGGTTCAAGATCAGGAAAGTAGACGTCAGTCACCCCAGTGGAGATATGGACCTGGCATCACAGTTCCCAAGGCTGCTGCAGATCGTTCTTGCAAAATACCCCAGGACTGTGTCCGCGGATGAGTACATGGAGCTCAGGCAGCAGATTTGGGTGGTGCTTTGGTGTAGAGCCCTTCAGGTTGCTGGTATGTACAAGGGCAAGTGCTATCCAACCCCAGGGGAACGGGCCAGGGACCAACGGGGGTTACGGATGCCATTCCTGGGAGAGCGACCCCAGGAGCAATGGGTGACTGAGTTGGACAGGCTGGTCCAGCAGGAGATAGAACTGGAGAAGCAATATCGGGCTCTGCAATGGCGTGCAGAGCAGAAATATTTAGGGGTGACAACAGAATGCTGTCCGGAGGGATATGACTTTGGTGGCCCTGGATTGCTGTGGGAGAGCCATACAGATCATTTTATGTTTGGCGATGAAAGAGAACCTACCCTTGAGGACCTGCGAGAAAACAGAGAGGCTATGTTCGGTCTCACAAGGGTCTCAGAGCTTGAACCAGATCTGGAATACCTGCTGATGAAAGAACAGCATCTGGAAAGGGCATACAGGCAACTGCTAAAACATGTTCAGCAGCATGCCCAAGAATCGGCAGTGGAAATTCCAGAGATTGCCGTCCCCAAACCTGAAGTGCTGACAAAAGGGCCGAGCTCTGCTAGCCTCTGCCCAGCACTGGTAACATCTTCTAGGTTCCATGGACAGGAGATGGTGAACCCCTATTCCCAGACACCAGTTCCAGAGACTGGGAATTTGATTGACTTTTCTACTGAGGAGGAACCAGCCAGATCACCTCCAGCAGAAGAGCTGGCATCAGGGCATGGCGTTGTTGACCTCTGCCCACAACAATCAGCACCGCAGGAGCTACAGGAAGAGGATGCAATAGGCACCTCACAACTGCAGCTTGAGCTGATGTCTGTGGTTGGGACTTTGGTCTCCACTGACACAACCCCAGAAAAGGGTCTGGCATTGGGAAAGGAGGATGTCAGCCTTACTTTGCGAACACTGGGGGATGTCCATCAAGTCAAAGTGGATGAGACTACTGTCACCCCAGAGATGCTGGGCAGTCGGCCCAGATCCCCAACAGCATTATGAAGTTGGCCCAGCCACCCTGTCTTCTCTCCAGCGGCTGTGAGGACTTCAGGGAGAACGACCAGTCCGTACTTCTCCCCAGCAGTGGGTATGCTCTACGAAAGAGGCAGAGGTTGGCTGGGTGAGTAATGCTTTGTGTGGGACAATTTGGGTACAGGCATTGGGAGACTGGAAGTACAGACTAACTTTGAAGTCAATTCGTTTGGGGTCTCCTCCTGTGTTAGTCCCCTGCCGAAAGGGGAGATATGTGACAGGAGTCAATTTGGGTGGGAAGGCCCATGGAATCCAGCTCACTTTGGAGAGGTGGGGAGACCCCTGTCTCAGCTCCCCATATACCTCTCATGTGTAAATCACCCTGTGCCTGTTAGGGGTACAGGGTGATCTGTCCTAATATTATGTGGGCTTTGTCGCAGACTGTGTAGACATGTTTAGGAGATAGGTGGGGTGGGGGTTGTTGTTTAATGTGTTTATGTGTATTAGCTTAGTGGGGAGGGTGTCTCCAGCAGCTCTCCCTCCTGATGGGACTGTCTGCTGGTGTCAAGTTTGAATACCTGTGTGTCTCTTGTTACTAAATGTAGATTGCCCGGCCCTGTGTCATTATACAGGGAGGGGGGATTGTCCCCTGAATGTATATATCTTGTTTCTGTGTTCAAATAAACTAGTCTACCTCCTGACTTACTTCAAGACTGGTGTCGTCTAGTCTTGTATGGTCGGCTGTGATGTCTGTTGTCGGTGTTCGGACAGGGAAGCGGTATTCTAACGAAGTACTCGAGCGCAGTCTGGGTCGGTAACGTTACAGGGTGTCTTTGAATTCAGTCCTCTGTAGGTTCATAATTTTCATTTCCATCAAATGATGGGACATCCTTAGGTTCCTAACACATTACCCAGTCCATATCAATATAGATATCCAGCATGATATGTTTCCCCATTGAGATCTGATGTGTTTTCAAAGTGTTCCTTTAATTTTTTTGAGCAATGTATAACAATGTGTTAAAGCTGAAATTTAGCTAAAACTTTTTTTCTGTATAGTTCTGTTTACATCACTTACCTATAATGAAGTATGTCGCCCAAAATGTGCAAGTTGCTGGATTCTGAAGAAATCTTCACTGCAGGGTTGCCCTGACCTCTTCCTGCTGCTTGAACTTCCAGCACTGTCAGGGTGAACAGCTTTGGGTCCCTGGGCTGAGCTGCATTAAAGATGATCTGATGGGGTATGCCCCTTTCTGTCCTTTCCTCCATTGGAAATGTTCTTTCCCCATCAGATCATCTTTAGTGCAACTCAGTCCGGATACCTAAAGCTGCTAACCTCAACGGGATCCAGTTGCCTACACATTGTGGGACATACTTCCTTACAGGTAAGTGATGTAACAAAAGCTGTAAAGAAAAAAATGTTTTTCTTAACTAAACTTCAGCTTTAAGTGAACTTATCTACATGATAAAACCGTGGGTAAGGCCTCATTTACACAGGCCTCCATATCCTTGCACCAGTGCAAGGGCTGTTTTACCTGCATAGGATACCTGCAAACAGTGTGCGTTCAGGGATAGGCACCCACATGGTTATGAAATTGGAACCATTGGCTGTGTCTATGCAGCCACTGCATCCCACCGTGGATGAACGTGGATTTAGTTGCCTGCATGACAATGCACAAAGAACAACTGTGCATTCCTTGTGGGCAAAAACAGCCCTTTGCACAGGTATATGGATCGATATACCCATGTGAATGAGACCTTAATCTAAAACTTTTTATAAATGATCGAATAATTCACAGTAATAAATGATTACATGACTTACACTATAGTAATCTGATTCTCTGAGCAGGTTCCATTTATTTATATTTTTGTTAATTCTGTACATATTCTCTACAGCACCGACATGTTTGTATTTTTGTTAAAATATCCTGGATATGCACTTTTCTAGTGAGATTTGACCATCGAAGAAAGGCTCTGACATTGTGGAGTGAGTAACGCTAGTTTGACTGAAATCTGTTGGGACATTGAAAATCTCTCGTCGTGTGATCTGCTATGTACCAAACTGAGAGAAGTTTCCTGTATGAAATAGAAATAAAAAAAAGAACACATGAATTACCATGAGACAGTGTTTTATGGTACCTAGGTTATTCTATATACAGAGTGATACATACCTAGAACTTTTAGTAGTGTTGTACAAAAATAGAAGAAAAAATAGCAAAAAAAGGTTTCTGAAATTAATCTACATTGCTATGCCAAAAATATGAAATCTTTATTAAAGATATATACCAATTTATCAATACAAAATGGCAAACTACAATGCCCTTTATTACTAGATTACAACATGCACCACCCTTTGTTACCACTAGATGGCTGCATACACCACCCTATGTACATTTGTACTGTGAACTCTAAAGCTAAGGTGTCCGTTTATGACACAGAGAATAGCTGTGATTCAGAAGATCGCAGCTATTCTCTAGTCATTCACAGTTTATAACACCCAGGAGAATATGTTCAGCACTTCTCTGGAGATCTGTGTTCTCCCTCCAGATTCTTCAGCCCAAAGCTGGAGAATCGGAGGGACCGAAAACTAAGCAGAGATAATTTAACTCTGCTTAGTAAACTGATCTTTTACTGTAATCTTGCGAGATTATAGTAAAATCAGCCGTTTTCCAGAGTTTGTAGACCATTCTCCAGCGTTTGGAGATCGTTTTCCCTTCATTCGGAGAACTGCTTCATAAACTGCATTCACAGGAGAACTGTGTTCTCCGAGAATGCCGGAGAACTGAGCAGCGATCTATTATCGCTGGTTCATAAACGGACACCTAAATCTCCTATGTTCTGATCTCTGCTCAGTCTCAATTAGATTTGTTAACCGCTTACTTGCCGCCTTTTAGTAGAACTACTGCTACAGGGCGGCAGGGCTGTACAAGAATCACATATATATGTGTGATTTGCAGTTCCAGGTAGGGGACGCACGCTGCCCTACCTACTAGAGATGTTAATCACAGGGTCCCAGCCAGAAATTCCTCGCCGGCACCCGGCGATCGCCGAGTACAGCTGACAGGGGAGAGACGTGTGTAAACACAGATCTCTCTGCTGCCAGCAAGGACATGCTGTTTTGTATCTCTTTACGCAGCAGAAAAATACAAAGCAGCATTTCTCCGTTGTAAGACAGCACACATAGTAAAACACATACCATCATACAGGTAACCTTTTGATCGCCCAAAGTTAACCCCTTCCTGCCTAATGTCATTAGTATAGTGTCAGTGCTTTTTTATTAGCACTGATCACTGTATTAGTGTCACTGGGGATGTCAATGGCAGTCATTTCCCACCCAGTGTCAGAATCCCGCTATAAGTGGCTGAAAGCCACCATTACTGGTAGAAAAAAAAAGTTCCAGAATATATACTGCCATTTGTAGATGCTATAACTTTCACGTAAACCAATTAATTTGCACATATTGGGATTTTTTTTTTTTTTTTAGCAAAGACATGTAGCAGAATACATTTTGGCCTAAATGTATGACGAAATTTGATTTGCAATTTTTTATTGGACATGTTTTATAGCAAAAAGTCAAAAATATTGTTTGTTTTTTTTTAATTATCTGTCTTTTTTTGTCTGTTTATAGTGCAAAAAATAAAGAACGCAGAGATGATCAAATACCACTAAAATAAAACTCTATTTGTGGGAAAAAAAGGCCGTAAATTTCATTTGGGTGCAGCGTTGTATGACCGCGCAATCGTCAGTTAAAATAACGTAGCGTCATATCACAACAGATGGCCTGGTCAGGAAGGGGGGGGGGTAAATCCTCTGGAGGGCAAATGGTTAAACAAAGCAACAATATCAGAATGTTCCATACCAATGAACACAAATATGAATACATCCACTGTATACAATAAGTACATGGTGTAGTAACCTATAACAACCAATCAAAAATCATCTTTTGGTGATTTAACCACTAACGTTTAGTCTAATGGCTGTTCGTTGCTATTAGCAATATCATCATTGCTCTCTGTATTGTTCTTTAAAAAAGATCCTATCAGGATGGCTGTAACAAGAGCAGAGGTAGTTGCAGTGAAAGCATACCTAAACCCTTGTACTCCCAGTAGTACCATCCTTAGAGGTCTGACAGTCACATACTCCAGCTCTGGATCAGCAGCCTTGGACATGACAAACATCAGCCATCTAGACAGGTCCAAAGTATAAATAGCTGTTTTACCTGTGAAACTGTTGGCCTAGATTACCAAGGCAGCAAGAAAGGTTATGATGTGCAGACTACTACTCAATAACATTTCACTTTCCATGAGATTAAAGCTGAACTCCAGACAGATATAAAAAACATTTTTTTAATGCAAGGTGTGTATGTATCTGAATTTGACTTATTAGTCTCTTGCAATTCTCACTGCAGCAGCACTTGGAAAAGGAGGGACAAGACTAGGAGCCAATCAGGTGCGTTGTATGCAATGTGCCAACAGGAAACATGCTTTTAGGAGGAGTGAGTAGAGGGATAACCTCACCAATAGGCTGCTGCTCTTTCACTGCCCAGTCTGCAAGCTGGGGATGAGGAGAGGACAACACCATATGTCCTCTTATAACTAGAACAGAAAAAGTGAGGTCATCTGCTTGGCTGTGTTGTGTGAGTAGCTTAAAGGATAAGTTATTCTTTAAAAAAAAACAATAAATAAATGCACATCTTGTTGCAGGTTATAAAAATGTGCATCTATGTATTTATACACTGCAGCCTGTAAGACATTGCACCTGCAATCAGCAGATCGCAGGTGCAATGCCAGGATCCTGCAGACTTTCAGTAGACTGCAGATATCTACAGGCAGGCAGTTACTGAATGGTAGAAAGACTCAATGAACTACGAGAGCTCTCACCAGTTCATTCAGAACTACAGGTCGTTGGCTCTGTGAATGAATAATGCTGGGGAGAGGAGGAAAGAGATGGACCATGTTACATGTTCCACCAATGACCAGTGGCCGACTGGCCCATTACAAAAATACTGCAAGCCACTGGTCCTCCTGCGCCAGATCACGTATACGTACGCGATCTGGCATTTCCGGGTAGGGGGCGCACACCTGCCACCCCGGCTGTGCTGTCTTTCACTACAGCCCAAGCCGATCAGCTGGTCCCGGACCATGATTTATGGCCAGGACCCACTGATCAGCCAAGTAAATGACAGAAGCAGTGATGTGCCATTTGTTTTCTCCCTGCAAAGCACAGAGTAAAAACGGCACACAGTAAACATTTTTAGGCACACAGTTAACCCTATGATTGCCCCTGTCATTAGTACGGTGACAGTGTATATTATTATCACCGATCACTGTTAGTGTCACTGTAGATGTCGGCATCAGCCAGTTCCCACAAAGTGTCAGTTTCAGATTGGCCGCTGCACTATCACAGTCCCACTATAAGTCGCTGATCACTGCCATTACTAATATAAAAATATATATATATATATACCATAGTTTGTAGACGCTATAACATTTACACAAACCAATCAATATATGCTTATTGGGATTTTCTGTGTCTACTTTCAATTATATAATAAAAACTAAAAAACCCAGTGGTGATCAAATACCACCAAAAGAAAACTCTATTTGTGTGAAAAAAATCATATAAATTTAATTTGGGTATAGTGTTGCAGGACCACGCAATTGACAATTGAAGTAGAGCAGTGCCGAATGGCCTGGTCATGAAGAGTGTAATTTCTTCCTAAAGCTTAACCTAATAAAATGGGTGGAACATGTATCATGTTCCAAATGTGAACTTATCCTTTAAATTGCAGAGCTTGATAGAAAGAAGTATTATAAAATGTGTACATGCAGCGCTAATGATAAATAGGTATTATATAAGAAACATAGATAATATAAAAACCATATCAATAATATATCATATAAAATTGCGCTCTGTGGTGCTGAAATGAATGATGGTATATAGATAGTATATAAAAAGTAGCATAAATAATCAATCATATAAAATTGCACTCTATGACTCTAAAAGCAAACATGTGAGAACGTCCAGACTTGACGTTATAAGGTGATGTATAAAAATTCCAAACTTCAAATAGCAGCAAAATGGTGAAAATCCATGACCGTGGTGTCTAAAAGGATGAGTGTAGATTGCACTAACCAGAAAGCACAAACTAATGCGCTTTTGAGTAAATCAAGACCAACTCCTGGTCATCTGCATCTGGAAACTGGAACAATGGGGGTCATTTGGCAAGCGTCAGCTGAACAGGTAGCACAGAGGAATATCCAGGCTCCAGAAAAACTCTCTCCAAACAGCAGAGGGAACCAAACATGCAGGTAATGCAGGGTCACCAGGGGGCTCGTGGTGGACAAGCCAAAAAGAACAAATCTCCAATAGTGTAGTACTTTATTTGAATTAAAGGGATGATAACAAGGAAAAAAACTCACTTTTTGACTGGTATAAAACAGTAACTTAAATGGCCGCCGGCCGTCCACGTGGGCAGTGCGGAGTGACGTCACAGGGTAGGGCACCTCCCGTACCTGTTTCATGCCTGTGCACGTTATCAAAGAAGTATTACCCACTGGCAGGCAGTCAGCTCCCTGATATGTATTATATTTGTGTATTTAGTGGTTTGCCTGAAGTTCAGCTTGAACCGCATTCAGAACAATGGAAGATGATAGCTACAATATCTACATGGGTCCTGCCACTGTGCACTTTGCTCTGTGTCTAATTATATGAGTTATACTGATTTGAGCTCACAGCAATAATTGTCTTTTTGTAAATGTTAAATGTCAACCCTACCATAGATTTCAATAGAGTTTGCCCACCCTTTGCAGCTATAAGATTGGGATGCCATTAAAGTTCATGTGCGTGTAACGGCAGGCGTCCTAATACTTTTGGCTATATAGTGTATGTATGTATTTATATATATATACAATGAATGAAATAAGTATTTGATCCCCTGCTGATTTTGAATGTTTGCCCACTCACAAAGAAATTCAGTCTAAAAATTGAACGGTAGGTGTATTGTAACACTGAGAGACAGAGTAGCAACAACAAATTGAAAAGAAATGCATGTCTAACATCATGAGGGAAATAAGTAAGTATTTGATCCCCTATCATTCAGTGGGATATCTGGCTACCAGGTGTCTTTCATACAGGTAACAAGCTGAGATTAGAAGCAGTCTCTTAAAGGGAGTGCTGCTAACCTCATTTTGTTACCTGTATAAAAGACACCTGTCCACAGGAGCAATCAAACAATCAGATTCCAAACTCTCCACCATGGCAAAGAACAAAGAGCTGTCCAAGGATGTCGGACAAAATTGTAGATCTACACAAGGCTGGACTGGGCTACCAAATTATTGCCAAGCAGCTTGGTGAGAAGGTGACAACAGTTGGTGCAATCATTCGCAAATGGAAGAAACACAAAACAACTGTCAGTCTCCCTAGGTCTGGTGCACCATGTAAGATCTTACCTGGTGGACTGTCAATGATCATTCACGAATCATCCCAGAAACTTGAGGATCTTGTCAATGATCTCCAGGCAGCTGGGACCACAGTCACCAAGAAAACAATTGGTAACACACTATGCCGACAAGGATTGAAATTCTGCAGTGCCCTCAAGCTCCCTCTGCTAAAGAAAGCACATATCCAGGCCCGTCTGAAGTTTGCCACTGAACATCTGAATGATGCAAAGGAGGACTGCTTGAAAGTGTTGTGGTCAGATGAGACCAAAATCAAGCTCTTTGGCATCAACTCAACTCGCCATGTTTGGAGGAGGAGGAATGCTGCCTATGACCCCAAGAACACCATCCCAACTGTGAAACATGGTGGTGGAAACATTCTGCTTTGGGGGTGTTTTTCTGCTAAAGGGACAAGACAACTGCACTGCATCAAAGGGACGATAGACAGGGCAATGTACAGTCAAATCTTGGGTGAGAACATTCTTCCCTCAGCCAGGGCATTGAAAATGGGTCGTGTATGGGTGTTCCAGCATGACAATGACCCAAAACACACGGCCAAAGCAATAAAGGAGTGGCTCAAGGAGAAGCACATTAAGGTCCTGGAGTGGCCTAGCCAGTCTCCAGACCTTAATCCGATTGGAAATCTGTGGAGGGAGCTGAAAGTTCGAGTTGCCAAACGTCAGCCACCAAACCTTAATGACTTGGAGAGGATCTGCCAAGAGGAATGGGCCAAAATCCCTCCTGAGATGTGTACAAACCTGGTGGCCAACTACAGGAAATATATGACCTCTGTGATTGCCAACAAGGGATTTGCCACCAAGTACTAAGTCATGTTTTGTGAAGGGGACCAAATACTTATTTCCCTCATGAACATGCAAATCAGTGCATCATTTGTTAGACATGCATTTCTTTTGAATTTTTTGTTGCTATTCCGTCATATTATATGATCATGTAATATACATACGGTGGGTATAGAAAAGAATCACCCCCTTTAAAATAATCACATTTTGTTGCTTTGCAGCCCAAAATGTTTTGTTTTATCCATCTGTATTTACTCACTGCAACTTTTTACCACCAAGTGAAAGGTATAACACCAACATGTCAGAAAATTAAAAAAAAAAAAATCAAAAATGGAATTACTGAGTTGGGAAAAGGATCACCCCCCTCCTAAAAATAACTTGTAAACTCAATCAGGTGTAGCTAATCACCTTCTCCATGGCACACAAAGTCATTTGAATTTCAACTCTGATCATCTGTAGTCATTTTGAATAGCACAGTATGAAAATAGCTTTCCTGGAGCATTTCAGTCCCTGATAGTGCAGCTGAAGCAAACAATCAACTATGGGTGGCAAGGCACTGTCAAAAGATCTCCGGGATAAAGTTGTGGACAGACACAAGTCAGGAGATGGATACAAAAAAAATTTCAAAGGCTTTATCAATGCCTAGAAGCACAGGGAAGTCAGTTATTAAGAAGAGGAAAGGTATTTGGGATAACACAGACCCTTCCTGGATCAGGATGTCGCTCCAAACTAGGATGAAAGAACCAAGAGGAAACTGGTCAGAGAGGCTACCAAGAGGCCTAAAGCAACTCTGAAGCAGTTGCAGGAATTTATGACAGAGTGACCATTGTGTGCATGTGGCAACAATATCATAAATGCATCACAAATGTGGCTTGTATGGGAGGGTTGCAAGAAAAAAAGCCACTCCTCAAAAAGACCACATGCAATCGCGACTGAACTTTGCCATAATGCACCTTTCTGGGCCACATGGAAAAAGGTGTTATGTCAGATGAGACTAAAATTGAATTATTTGGCCTCAACACTAAATGATATGTCTGGCAGAAATCCAATACAGCTCACCATCCAAATAACACCTACATAGTGTTCTAACTCTAAATAGTGGCACGCTTGAATAAAAATTGTCCACGTATAAGTGGTACCCCATATGGAAAAAGGATGACACCAAGTCCCAAACTATCTTGCCACTGCTCCCCATGTAGTCTGGGCATCCAGGGGGCTCCACATGACTATCTTTTCCCTCGTAAATTCAGAACTTATATGTAGAGCCTGTTGTCCTCTCACAGGTCTTCTATATCTTGACTCCACATCTGGCACACTTGCTGTGGAGAAATTGTTTTGAATGCAAGGTGGCCAGAAAAATTAATGAGGGACTCATCAACGCAGAGTATAGACATCTGCAAATTTTTGGTTAAGGTGATTTATGAGGGACCGAATTTTGTGGAGCCGGTCAACTTCAGAGTCACCCCGAGGATGACAGAGTGTGTTGTCATTGAAATGCATAAAACACTATACTCTCATATCTATGCCTGGCCATGGCAGCAGAGAACATGGGCATATGATGATTCAGGTCTGAACCAATACAACCACAGTTCATTTTTTTTAATAATGCTCATGTTGAGGGCTAGACCCAAAAAACCTTTTAAATTCCGAAACTGTAATGGGTTTGCATGCGAATGGTCTGGCAAGGTTTGAATTTGGGTTGGTGACGAAAAACTGTTGTGCATATAAATTGCTTTGATCCACAATCAATGCATACAGATCTTCCGTGAAAAACAGCTCCTAAAAATCAAGGGGAGTAGTTAAATTTGCTGTTTCCACCTGATTTCCAGGTTGGGCAGTGAATGGGGGAAGTACAAGTGCTGCGGAATTTGTGGGCTACCAATCGGGATTTGTAGGCACATGCGGAAGGATACTAGGGGCTCTATGGGCCTGTGTGAGAACCTTGGTGGCTGCGGGACACTACTTGTGCTCGCCACCACACTGACTTGTACTGCACTTATGGGACTCACCATGTCACCAAGTGATACTGCAGTGCTGGTATGTGAAAGACCAGGATGTACTAGGCCACTGATGCTCGCCAGTTCACCAAAAGGTAGAGCGGCACTAGTACTGGCTTTCTGCTGCATATGAGAGTCATCATGGAAAATCTCAGCAACCTGGTAATGGGGTCAGGTACGCCTGATCTTAGCAGGGACCTTTTCTCCATCATCTGAGCTATCTGTCAGGGTGCCGCTGTTGTCTACAGGTTCGTATTCTGAGGCTGATTGTGTCAGTGAGGCTTCCCCTTCGCTCTCATCTGACATGCTCAGAATCCTGTAGGGTTCTTCACTAGAGTACCTTTCCATTGACCTTTTGGCCACTAAATTTACAGGTACCTAGTGCGACTCGTGGGAAAAAGATCACTTGGCTTTCAGGGACTGCCTGAACCGCTACAAAAAAATTTACCGGCAAGTGCTAACAGAGATCAGGCCTGATTCTGAAAACACTGCGGATTTGTGTACACTGTATCAAGTGACAGTGACCTACTGACACTGCACTTGCTGGGGAAGAAGGGGGGGGGGGAGTAAGCATAAGGGCTAAACGCAGGTGTTGGCAGGTGCCGGGTCTGATCCCGCTAACGCTGTGTTTTAGGAGACACTATACTAATGAGAACGCTGGTATAGTGCTGATCTGATCAAAGATATTGATCCATTCTAGCAATGGAGGTTTATTGTGTATGAGTGTGTTCCTGGCAATAAAGGGGTTAAATGTGATTACTGGTGTACTGACGGGCAATCTGACGCTATCTAGGAGGGCCTTGAAAACTGCGGGAGTGCGAATCACGTATATACTGTATATACGTGATTTTGCGCACCCGTGCCACCCTGTAGCAGTATTTCTACTATAGGGCGGCACGGAAGCGGTTAAACATGTCCAGTAAAAAACATTTAAAAAATCAAATTTTGTTATAAATTTAGGCCAAAATGTATTCTGCGACATGTCTTTGCTAAAAAAAAAATTCCAATACATATAAGTGAATTGGTTTACATGAAAGTTATAGCGTTTACAAATGGCGATATAGATTCTGGAATTTTTTTTTTAACTAATAATGACGGTGATCAGTGACATATAGCGGGATTGTGGGGGACATTCTGACACTGGGGGAAACTGACTTGGTGTCACTGACATCCCCAGTGACACCAATACAGTGATCAGTGCTGAAAAAAAAAAAAGCACTGACACTGTACTAATGGCACTGGGCAGGAAGGAGTTAACATGAGGGGTTATCAAAGGGTTAACTGTGTGGTGAGAGTGTTTTACTAGGGGGCAGGGGTGTGTGCTTCACGGTAAGCACACTGCTCTGAATGGCTGTGCACAGCCATCCAGAGCAGTGTGCCCAAATCAACAGGAAGGAGAACAAGACAGTCCTCCTCCTCGTCGGAGATGCTTGGTAATCACCGGGCGCTGGCGGGTAATTACCGCCCGGGACTCAATGGTTGACAGCCGCGGCCATGAATGCGGCGGGGGTAGAGCGCATGCACGGTTCGCACGCGCCCCCTACCCGGAAATGCAAAATCATGTATATTATTATTATTATACAGTATATATATAAAAAAATAAATAAAGTGCATATGCAGTACACAAATAATACTCTAATATATTAGTGGTATAAGTAGATGTATACCATAAACATATATAATTGTGCATAGTGAACAGATATACTCCAATAAATACCAAATATACATACAAAAACTTGCAAATCCTTGTGTCATAAGTGACAAACGCATGTGCCCAAACGTGCGTTTAAATTATCCAAAAATAAACATATGCCCGTCAAAAAAATTTAAACATATTAAGTGCCAAATTCATCATAAATCACACATACATCCACATGGTGAACTTGCCGTATGCTGTGTTTGAAATTCACCATATGCTATTAATCAGTTTTTATAGTGAATTGTACCTTTAATACTGCCGTGCTTCATGTGATATTCAAATCCAACCGAAGTGTAATAGTGTCCCTCTTCAGTGTCCACACAACCCAGACACACTATTGTGCACACCTTAATGTTTGACCTTTATCCCAGGTCAAACTGCGCTTTTCCCTTTTAACTGGGTAGGTATATACGTAGATGTTACTGCTCTTCCACCGTCGGCTTACTGTCAGGTGTGTTACTGCTCTTCCACCGTCGGCTTACTGTCAGGTGTGTTACTGCTCTTCCACCGTCGGCTTACTGTCAGGTGTGTTACTGCTCTTCCACCGTCGGCTTACCCTCAGGTGTGTTACTGCTCTTCCACCGTCGGCTTACCCTCAGGTGTGTTACTGCTCTTCCACCGTCGGCTTACCCTCAGGTGTGTTACTGCTCTTCCACCGTCGGCTTACTGTCAGGTGTGTTACTGCTCTTCCACCGTCGGCTTACTCTCAGGTGTGTTACTGCTCTTCCACCGTCGGCTTACTCTCAGGTGTGTTACTGCTCTTCCACCGTCGGCTTACTGTAAGGTGTGTTACTGCTCTTCCACCGTCGGCTTACTCTCAGGTGTGTTACTGCTCTTCCACCGTCGGCTTACTGTAAGGTGTGTTACTGCTCTTCCACCGTCGGCTTACTATCAGGTGTGTTACTGCTCTTCCCTCGCTGGCTTACTATCAGGTGTGTTACTGCTCTTCCCCCGCCGGCTTACTATCAGGTGTGTTACTGCTCTTCCCCTGTCAGCTTACTCTCAGGTGTGTTACTGCTCTTCCCCCGCCGGCTTACTATCAGGTGTGTTACTGCTCTTCCCCCGCCGGCTTACTATCAGGTGTGTTACTGCTCTTCCACCGTCGGCTTACTATCAGGTGTGTCACTGCTCTTCCACCGTCGGCTTACTATCAGGTGTATTACTGCTCTTCCACAAGCGGCTTACTATCAGGTGTGTTACTGCTCTTCCACCGTCGGCTTACTATCAGGTGTGTTACTGCTCTTTCCCCGCCGGCTTACTGTCAGGTGTGTTACTGCTCTTCCACCGTCGGCTTACTGTCAGGTGTGTTACTGCTCTTCCACAAGCGGCATACTATCTCCTCCAACTCCACTACATGCATATGTAAAAGATACTCCTCATAGTGTACTATTGTAAATAAAACACCTTTATTAAAATACAAAAATTTCCACTCACATTTAATAGTGTCCAACTGCAAGATAAACTCTTTGTGTGTTTGAATGCTGTTTTCCTATACCAAGATGGCGGCCCGTGTGCTTGCTGTATTGGTGCTTGACGTCACCAGCGTATACGGGATTTTTCCCTGTAGCAGTATTTCTGATATAGGGCGGTTAGGAAGCAGTTAAAGAATAAAATGTAGCACACATTTTGACACTTTCAAATACAGGTAACAACATTTTTGGAACGACCACTGTGTGCAGGGGAAGTGACATTACACTACAAGTTTGATATCTAGGTGCCAATTAAAACTTTTTCTCATTATACAACGTTTGACTACACCTTACAAATATCTTCAATTGACTACTCCCTTTAAGTCATGAAATGAAAGAAATGATGCCTAGAGTACAAAGATTTAAGGACAGGTTTGTACCTGCCTTTGCTCAAATCATATTAAAACATGCCAGGGTAATCACTGATTGCAATTCATTATCATGCAAGCCACTTCTGGCTATGCATGTAGATGTGGATAGGAAAAGATATGCTTTGAGAAAAAGTAATCCAGGCACATACTGTACACAGCTATCTAGGCCCTACATGTCTATATAGCTCGTAAGGCAATGTTAAAATGTTATGATGAGAGAGAGGGGGGGGGGAGAAAGAGAGGGGGGGGGGACAGGGACAGAGAGATTGAAAGTGAGAGGGAGAGAGATGGGGGGGGTGAGAGGGAGAGAGGAGTGAGAGAGAGGGAGAGGAGAAAGTGGGGGGAGGGAGAGGGAAAGAGAGAGGCAGAGAGGGAAGAGAGAGAGAGAAAGGCAAGGGGAGAGAGACTGAAGGGGAAAGGTGAGGAGGGGAGAGAGGAGAGAGGGGGGGAAGAGAGCAGAGGGAAGAAGGGGGGGAGGGAGAAAGGGGAGGGATAGAGCGAGAAAGGGAGGAGTGGAGGAAAGTGGAATAGAGAGAGGGGGAGCCTTACAGTCTGCTTAGCTAAGAACACAGAGGAACACATTGAGGTTGATTTATTAAAACTGGAGAGTACATAATGTTCAATTAAGTTTTGGCAAGAAAACCTGGAAGCTGATTGGTTTTTATGCAGAGCTGCACCAGATTTTGCACATTGCCACAGGGGGGAGTAAGAATGGAAGCACTTACCTCTATTTTTTAGTGTGCTGCTAAATTGCTATATTATGTACACTCATCTGACACTTTATTAGGTACACCTTGTTAGCTAGACCCCCTTTTGCCTTCAGACCATTCTCTGTAAACCCAGCAGATCAGCAATTTTTTAAATACTCAGACCAGCCCATCTGGCACCAACAACCGCACCGCGTTCAAAGTCACTTAAATCCCCTTTCCTCCCCATTCTGATGCTCAGTTTGAACATCAGCAAGTCGTCTTCACAGCATCTAGATGCCTAAATGCATTGAGCTTCTG
Organism: Staurois parvus; assembly: GCF_062004578.1. NCBI lineage: Eukaryota > Metazoa > Chordata > Amphibia > Anura > Ranidae > Staurois > Staurois parvus. The sequence continues at coordinate 8,007,758 of NW_028317808.1, forward strand.
CCATGTGATTGGCCGATTAACAATTTGTATTACCAAGCAATTGGTGTAACTAATAAATTGACTGGTCAGTGTGTAGTTTCCAGTTTTGCTGTTGTTTTCACTACCACCACTGGGAGGAGTAAAGCTAAAAGTACATATCTAGAAGGAGAAAGATTGTTAGAGTTATAATCGATATGGCCACCATCTATCTATCTATCAGTCTATCTATCTATCTATCTATCTATCTATCTATCTATCTATCTATCTATCTATCTATCTATCTCTCTCTCTATCTCTCTATCTATCTATCTATCTATCTATCTATCTATCTATCTATCTATTCATCTATTATTATTATTATTATTATACAGTGTTTATATAGCACCAAAAGGTTTGCTCAGCGCTGTACAATATAGTGAGGGACGGTACATGAGACAATAAAGTAACAAAACAATACACGAGGGGTTCAAGGGCCCTGCTCTTTCGAGCTTACAATCTAGGAGGGAGGGGATAGTGGTACAGGAGGAAGTGGCTGTGGGGGATGGAGTGGTAGGAGGAGTGGAGGAGATCGGCTGTTAGGTGAGGGTGGCGTAGGCTTCCCTGAAGAGATGGGTTTTCAGGGTGCGCCTAAAGGTGAGGAGGGTAGGTGACAGTCTGAGGGATTGGGGTAGTGAGTTCCAGAGGATGGGGGAAGCCCTGGAGAAGTCCTGCAGTCGGGAGTGGGAGGAGGAGACCAGGGAGCTAGAAAGTAGGAGGTCTTGTGAGGAGCGAAGAGTACAGGTTGGGTGGTATTTGGGTATCAGGTCAGTGAGATAGTTTGGGGCAGTGTTATGAATGACTTTGTACGTCAATGTTAGTAGTTTGAATTTAATGCGTTGGGCAATCGGAAGCCAATGGAGGGTATGACAGAGGGGGGTGGCAGATGCAGAGCGGTTGGTAAGGTGGATGAGTCTGGCCGCTGAGTTCTGGATAGACTGAAGCGGGGATAGTCTGTGATGAGATAGGCCGGTGAGGAGGGAGTTGCAGTAGTCGAGTCGTGAGATATTAGGGAGTGAATGAGTTGTTTAGTAGTGTCTGGGGTTAGGAACGTATGTATTTTGGAGATGTTGCGGAGGTGGAGCCTGCATGAATTTGTCAGCGATTGGACATGGGGTTGGAAGGACAGATTTGAGTCCAGGGTGACACCTAGGACTTTGGCTTGCGGGGTGGGGCTGATGGTGGCGTTGTTGGTCGTGATGGAGAGGGTGGGGGAGGGGCGCGGGCTGGGGGGAAAATTAGGAGCTCGGTTTTGGAAAGGTTTAATTTGAGGAAGTGGAGTGACATCCAGTCTGATATGTCGTTCAGTAGGTAGGTGATTCGGGCGGAGACTGAAGGGGTGAGGCGAGGGGTAGAGAGGTAGATTTGCGTGTCATCGGCGTAGAGGTGGTAGTTGAAGCCCTGGGAGTGTATCAGTTGGCGAAGGGAGGAGGTGTAGATGGAGAAGAGAAGGTGCCCGAGGACAGAACCTTGGGGGACCCCAGCAGAGAGGGGAAGAGAGGGGGAGGTGGCAGCGTTATAGGTGATGCTGAAGGGGCATTGGGATAGATAGGAGGAGAGCCAGGAGAGAGCAGAGTCTCTGATGCCAAGGGAGTATAGTTTATTAAGGAGGAGGGGGTGGTCAACTGTGTCGAAGGCTGCGGAGAGGTTGAGGAGTAGGAGGACTGAGTAGTGGCCATTAGCTTTGGCGGTTATCAGGTCATTAGTGATTTTGAGTAGGGCGGTTTTGGTGGAGTGTAGGGGACGGAAGCCAGACTGTAGTGGATTAAGGAGGTTGTTGTCATTGAGGTGGGAGCTTAGGCGATTGTAGACTAAGCGCTCGAAGAGTTTGGATGAGAATGGCAGCAGGGAGATGGGTCTAAGGTTGCTCAGGTCGGTGGGGTCCAGGAAGGGTTTTTTGAGTATGGGAGTGATGTGTGCGTGCTTTAGGGGGGAGGGGAATGCGCCAGTAGAGAGGGAGAGATTGAATATGTGGGTGAGGAAGCGTAGGATGGAGGAGGAGGGAGACCGGAGGAGTTGTGTGGGGACAGGGTCAAGGTGCAAGTGGTGAGGCGGGCTTCTGAGAAAACCTTAGTGATCTCTTCAGTGGTGAGCAAGGCTGAAGGAGTGGAGTGTCTGGGAGGTTTTAGTGTGCGGGATGTTAGGTGTAGTGGGGGTCAGGGCGGTTGCGAGGTCAGAGGAGGGGAGAGTTGAGGGGGTTATTGTGGGAGGGAGGCTGGGTGGGGAGGTAGATTGAGCATTGGCAACGTCGATCTTGTTTTGGAAGTGGTTGGCAATCTCGTGGGAGGTGAATGAAGTACTGGGTGGAGGTGGGGGAGAGTATCTATCTATCAAAATGCATGTGATGGAAGGGGTTAAGGTAAATGTATTTATTGCATTATTGCACAGACATCACAGTATTCTGACTGTTCCTGCTGATACCCATATAGATGTGGGGCTGGGGTACTGTGATGTCAGCACCAGAGGAGGCCACTTGCAGAGCAGACAGTGTCCTGGCATGGTACTTCTTAGTACTTTATGGTACATCGTAGCTGTCAGATTCTTGGTGCTGGATTGAGCACACTGTGAGTATCTCTGGATTGTTTGGAATGTGACTTTTTAATACAGAAGTTATTTTACAATACAGACCCTTTTTTATTTTTATACTTTTTGCAATGAAACTGTCTTTTCATGAGTGCCATGAAGATCGTAAGAAACAAAGAATTCCTGTGCTTTAGAACTATGTTACTTTGTTCTGTTTAAACATTTTGTATCAAGTGGTCAACAACATCTGATGAGTTTTACCACTGGCGTGCCTCCTGAACAGGGCCGGATCTAGCCTATCTGATCTGGGGGTGCAGTAAAAAAAAGTACAGAGGCACAATGTCAACACTGTCTGAGATATTGCAGGCTGTCACACAGTGTCATAACCTGGGAAACACTAGTATGTATTGGGCTGTATTTAGATTAGGGTGATTAAACAGAAGCTGTGCATCCTTATATTAGGTATCCCTATCAGAGTCACCCTTTACATCAGAGTCCCCATCAGAGTGCCCCCCTTCTATCAGGGTCTCCACCAGAGTGTTCCATTACATCAGATATCTCCATCACAGTGCTCCATTACATCAGATATCTCCATCAGAGTGCCCCATCACATAGGATATCTCCATCAGAGTGCCCCATCACATCAGATATCTCCATCAGAGTGCCCCATCACATCGGATATCTCCATCAGAGTGCCCCATCACATCGGATATCTCCATCAGAGTGCCCCATCACATCAGATATCTCCATCAGAGTGCCCCATCACATCAGATATCTCCATCAGAGTTCTCCATCACATCAGATATCTCCACCAGGGTGCCCCATCACATCAGATATCTCCACCAGAGTGCCCCATCACATCAGATATCTCCACCAGGGTGCCCCATCACATCAGATATCTCCACCAGAGTGCCCCATCACATCAGATATCTCCACCAGAGTGCCCCATCACATCAGATATCTCCACCAGGGTGCCCCATCACATCAGATATCTCCACCAGGGTGCCCCATCACATCAGATATCGCCACCAGAGTGCCCCATCACATCAGATATCTCCAGCAGGGTGCCCCATCACATCAGATATCTCCACCAGAGTGCCCCATCACATCAGATATCTCCACCAGGGTGCCCCATCACATCAGATATCTCCACCAGAGTGCCCCATCACATCAGATATCTCCACCAGAGTGCCCCATCACATCAGATATCTCCATCAGAGTGCCCCACTACATCAGATATCTCCATCAGGGTGCCCCTTACATCACATCAGATATCTCCATCAGAGTGCCCCATTACATCAGATATCTCCATCAGAGTGCTCCATCACATCAGATATCTCCATCAGAGTGCTCCATTACATCAGATATCTCCATCAGAGTACTCCATTACATCAGATATTTCCACCAGAGTGCCCCATCACATCAGATATCTCCACCAGAGTGCCCCATCACATCAGATATCTCCACCAGAGTGCCCCATCACATCAGATATCTCCACCAGAGTGCCCCATCACATCAGATATCTCCACCAGAGTGCCCCATCACATCAGATATCTCCATCAGAGTGCTCCATAACATCAGATATCTCCACCAGAGTGCCCCATCACATCAGATATCTCCATCAGAGCGCCCCATTACATCAGATATCTCCATCAAAGTGCTCCGTTATAAAAGGTAAGTCCCATCACAATGCCTCCTTACATGGATTGTCCCAATCAGGGTGCCCCTTACATCAACTGCCCCTATCAGACTGGGTCATGGATCAGTGGATGCACTCTCAGAGACCTGTGGGGCACAGCTAAAATCTTGGGCAAAGCCCACCCCAGCATTTCTTTAGATCCAGCCCTGCTCCAGAAGCTTGTGAAACATAGGCACATTACTACATTGAAGATTTGCTATCACACTTCTCAATTTGTGGAAGATGCTTGCTTATACACTGTATGATTCAATGGGCTTAAAATAATGTTTTCAATATCATTGGGCAGAGGGGGTTTAGGGAGAGTACAGACATTTTTGTTTTTGCTAACTCCCCATAGGTCTGTGGTGGAGTGCCCATTTGCTCAACATGTACAGATACAGGCGCAGGCCCCTTTAACTCCCTTCCCCACAAGTTCCTGGGCTCTGGGACACACACAGAGAAGATACAGTTTTCATATGCTCTCCTTCTGAAGCTCAGAGAAAGGAAAAGGTAGCTAGGCGTGTAACCTGCAGCCAAGCGAGAGGCCCTCCACTCCCAGAATGGATGTGCAGGCAGCAGCCTAATAGCATGCAACTTCTCCAGATAACCCATCTGCTGTGGGGAGAATCCCCCTCAATTGTTACTAAAGTACTCCAGTTCCAGAGGGGTGGCCCCTCTGTGTCCTCAGACACAACTGTTCACCTGTGTTACTAGAGCTACCCTGAACCTTACTAAGAGGAATGCTGTCTATGATGATAATTACAAGTTGTTTGTGATCTTTTTACCTGCAAAAATTGTGCATTTATTATTTTGTGTGAAAAGTTGAACTTATCCTTTAGGGCTTTACGTCCAGTTTAGCAATAACATATCAGTAAGATCTTTTATATCTTGTCTATAGATACTGAGGACACAGATGCAGATTCAAAATAAATCTGATCACTATTACACAGCAGTTTTTCTGGACACTGGAATCTCATTACCACTGTCTCATTATTCTCTACAAGGAAGTCTTAAAGAATATGTAATCCCAACATTTAATATTCCTGATATGTGCCTGCTGTACCATATTCTTGTATGAAAAACTATCCTGTTCTCTTTGTATTGCTTCCTTTGTGTGAAATCCCTGGTGTTCCTGCCAGTCACTTTTCTTTCCTTTACAAAAAAAAAAACTGACCACACTATGCATTAGAGCACAGCTCAGTAATTTCTCTAGCTGTGTTGGGAACTCAACCTGCTCTCCTTCAATGATCATACTTCTGCTGACACACAACCCCCCACCTCCTTGTCCAGCTATTCTCCGGGAAGATCAATCTGCTGCTGTTTCCCCTCCTCCAGCTCTCTGAGCTCCTTATGCAGCCGAGAACAAAGGGTAATAAAAAAAAGGGAAAAAAGTATTTATAATCTTTTTTTTTATATCTATACACAAATGTGCTGCCTGTCATTTCTATATTAACCTGAATGGGTTGTTTTACTAGGGAAGGGTTCATAAATACTTTAAGCAGCCCAAAGATTACACATTTTCTTTCCTTTCATCGTGAGTGGAAGAAAAGAAAATTGCTTGAATCCCCCATCAACACAATGAGTCATAAGCAGCACTTTTGTGCATTGAAGTCTCCCCGCCAGCAGAACGCAGTGATTGCTGCTGGCAGTTATAGCCGAAATCAGAGATCATGAGAAAAGAAATCCATCAGGCTGGTTGTACTGAAGTCGATCATTGGACTGTCTTCAGTACAACCAGCATACCAATAGATGGATTGAATCTTGACCAGCCCCAGCTAAATCACCCGAGATTCACTCCATCTATGGCTGGATCAGGGGCTGACTGACAACTCATGGGGCTCCCGGGCAATAAGGGATTATGGGGCCCCTGTGTCCTCGTCCACACCCAAAAAGCCTATGAAAAAGCCAATGAAATGTACCAGGGGCATCTCATGGGGCCCCCTACTGACCCCGGGCCCTCGGGCAGTGCCCAAGTGTTCAAATGGTCAGTCTGCCCCTGGGCTGGATTTAGGCTACATTCACACAGGTGTCTAAATTTCAGAGTTTAGCTGCATTTAGAAGACTTTTCTAAAAGGAGCTGGACTCACACAATGCAATAATCATGTTACTCATACATAAAGCTGCAGACAGTTTTAGCTGCATTTAGGAAAAGAAGGAAAGAGCTGCATCCAGGGTCAACTTTTCATTCCCATCTGCAGCTGTCTGCAGTTAAACATGCATTACGTTTAGTTGCAGATACCTGTAATGCATTTTGCAGCAGAAAATGACACACTTCCCCTTTTTCTCTTTCAATAAATTTTGTTGAAATAAATTTGTAAAAGATATATTGGTTACCGTTGTTATTTGTACTGATAAAAGCACAAAGTCAAAGACTTATGAGTCAAGAGCGGTAATACTTCGCATACATGAACTGTGACAAGTGACAAAACATTTGTCATGTCAAAAGTACATTGATCGCTTTCAAACATGAAAACAATATAAATAACAAAAGAAATTTCCTACATCTGTATCGAAGAGCAGGCATGAATGGAAGAAATGGCAAAGTTCACTACTGAAAAGACAAAACAGGTAAATACTATATAAGAACAAATCTCAATTCACAGATCGTCCCTGCGGGTGACCCAAAAGAAAAGCCAAAAGGGGAAGTAAAAGAGAAACCAAAGAGAATTGGGGAAGGACATCAAGAAAGCATAGACTCGAGCCACAGGAGCTCAGTGTTTATAACAATGTGGAACTGGCGGTTGAAATAGAGGGGTGGGAAAAGAATGCTGGAAAGCTTTTCAATGTTTAAGAAGAAATCTAAACTGTGGCTAACTTTTGCATGAACTGTCATTTCCAATCCTTCGCTAAAGTTTGTTTTGCCACAAGTAACACATAAGTAGGCAGTTTAAATTGGTATTTAGTGAGGCCCTGAGGTTTCAAATGTAGTAGAACATGCTACGGGTCCCTTGGGAAGGGGCAGGTTAATAATGAGCGTAGAAGTTTAAGGTCTTTTGTCCAGAACCAGGAGAGCATAGGACATGTCCACCAAATACAGAAAGAAACACCTGGAATGGGCATCCTCTGAAGCAGGTGCCAGGGGTGGAAGGGTGAAGATATGCTAGGCGGGACGGAACCAGATAACACCTCATGACTGTTTTGAAGGCTGATTCCATGATGAGGATATTGATTGAACAAGAGGTCAGTGTGGTCCAGATTTGTGACCAGCAGCCCCTGTCTTCGGTGCTTTTAGGACAGCCTGTCTGATGTGGGGATGCAGTAAAAAATATCTGGGGGCAGAGGATGTTAGGTCAGCAGGGCAGTGCACAGAGGGTCAGCGAGGAAGAAGATAGAGTCATAAGTTTATAGGGCAGTGTAAAGAGACCATTAACTTGTAAGGCAGTGTACAGGGGTCTGCAGGGCAGAGGATAGGGGTCAGTCGAGCTAAAGAAGGGTTCAGTATAGTATAGTAGTGGGTTAGTGTGGGTGGTTAAATGGCAGTATAATTGCAGGTTAGTGCAGTATAGTGGCAGGTTAGGGCAGTACAGTGGCAGGTTAGGGTAGTATAGTGCAGGTTAGGGCAGTATAGTGGCAGGTTAGGGTAGTATAGTGGCAGGTTAGGGCAGTATAGTGGCAGGATAGGGCAGTATAGTGGCAGGTTAGGGTAGTATAGTGCAGGTTAGGGCAGTAGACTGGCAGGTTAAGACAGTACAGTGGCAGGTTAGGGTAGTATAGTGCAGGTTAGGGCAGTATAGTGGCAGGTTAGGGCAGGATAGGGCAGTATAGTGGCAGGTTATGGTAGTAGAGTGGCAGATTAAGACAGTATAGTGGTGGGTTAGGACAGTATACTGGCGGGTTAGAGCAGTAGAGTGGTGGGTTAGGGCAGTAGAGTGGCGGATTAGTGCGGTATAGCAGCATATTAGGGCTGTATAGTGGCAGGTTAGGGCAGTATAGTGACGGGTTAGGGCAGTATAGTGGTGGGTTAGGGCGGTGTAGTGGCGGGTTAAGGCGGTGTAGTGACGGGTTAGGGCGGTTTAGTAGCGGGTTAGGGTGGTGTAGTGGTGGCTTAGGGCGGTGTAGTGGTGGGTAAGGGGGTGTAGTGGTGGGTTAGGGCGGTGTAGTGGCGGGTTACAGCGGTGTAGTGACAGGTTAGGGCGGTGTAGTGGCGGGTTAGTGCAGTGTAGTGATGGTTTAGGGCGGTGTAGTGACGGGTTAGGGCGGTGTAATGGTGGGTTAGGGCGGTGTAGTGGTGGGTTAGGGCGGTGTAGTGGTGGGTTAGAGCGGTGTAGTGGCGGGTTAGGTCGGTGTAGTGACGGGTTAGGGCGGTGTAGTGGCGGGTTAGGGTGGTGTAGTGGTGGGTTAGGGTGATGTAGTGGTGGGTTAGAGCGGTGTAGTGGTGGGTTAGGGCGGTGTAGTGGTGGGTTAGGGCGGTGTAGTAGTGGGTTAGGGCGATGTAGTGGTGGGTTAGGGCGGTGTAGTGGTGGGTTAGGTCGGTGTAGTGGTGGGTTAGGATGGTGTAGTGGTGGGTTAGGTCGGTGTAGTGACGGGTTAGGGCGGTGTAGTGGCGAGTTAAGGCGGTGTAGTGACGGCTTAGGGAGGTGTAGAGCAGGGTTAGGGCAGTAGAGTGCTAGACTAGGGCAGTATGTGGTGGCATGGTGTTACCTCATGGCTTGAAATCAAAGACTCTCAGGCTGCTGTTTCCTCCTCCACTTTGCTCTTCTTCAGCTGCCAGATCATCCTTAGTGAAGGGGTCTGTGGGAGGAGTGAATGAGGCAGCCACACCTGCAGCTCCGCCCACAAACTTTGGCTGCCTCAGGAGTCATTGTAGATCCCCGTAGGACAAGCTAAGCAGATTAGATGACTTGGGAGTGTTATAGGCAGCCTTCCCCATCCTGCTGGGCTCCCTTCCTGCAAAGCCGATTATCACTGTATTTACAAAGCGGCAGACAGGGAAAATGCAGCTGTCTGAAGCAATGGTTCAGTGGCAAGGCACAGTGTCCAGCGTGGAGGAGGGCAGCTGTTGGCTTTGGGGGGCGTGAGTGAAATCTGGTGGGGCGTAGCTCACCCCTGCACCCCCCTAGATCTGGCCATGTTTTAGGATCTCTTTCCCACCTGGAAACATAAATGTGAGTATTAGAGCTTTGGGTAGATATGAGTTTAGGGGACAAAGGCATCTGATGACAAATATGTTGGAACAGTGACAATTGGGTCTTTGGGTCTTTGTCAGCAAGCACTGAAGTCAACCAGTGTTTGATTTGTAGGAATCGGAAAAGTTCAGCGTGAGGGGCTTGGTATTTATCCCTAATTTCCGCCCAGGTGTAGATACAGAGCCCAGTGAGGAATGAATGGACACAATGAAGTTTGTGGGAGACAAACTATATATGCCATATCTGAATGTCCCCATGCTGTTTTTTTATTTCATTGCTGGCTTTTTTGTTTACATTCTTCGGTCTATGGGAATCTGGCTCATCATTGTGAGGAAGCTGGTGGGTGTCGGCTTAACAAGTGATGACTCTTCCTTGCTGCTGATAGCAGGTATTTGTCATTAGTTGTTAGGACACCAGCGAGTGCCAGCTCCTTAACAACAGATGACATCCTTGCTGGCTGACAGCATGGATGAGTCACTGGCTGTTAGGATGCTGGCAGGTGCCAGCTCCTAACAACCAGCACAACCACACCATGTTATTTCCCAAAAATAATAAAGATTTGATATCAAATATACAGTATATTTGTATGACAATTTTAAACAGTTTATTGATATTATTTTTTTATTTTTATTCTGTATCTCAAAGGCTGGTTTTTTTCCAACATGTGACCAGCAGCAGAGGACTTGAAGCTCCTCCTGCCACTGCTTCCCTGCAAACAGGCTGGGAAAGAGCTGGGTCATGTGACAGCTGTATATACTTTAGGAAAAAACGTATTTAGGTGTTGTTTTTATTAAAATAATTATCCTGACATCATCCATTTACAGAAAAAGCAGTGATAATCCAAATTAAATAGTGTGCGTTTAGTATCACTTTAAGGATATTAACTCAGGCTGAAAACAAGCAGTACTGAAAAAATATGTAAACCCTAACTTAATTCAATTTTCAATTTTTCACAGCACTGTGTTTTATAAACAATTATTTTAAATGAAATACTTGTTACAGTGAAGGAAATAAGTATTTGATCCCCTGCTGATTTTGAATGTTTGCCCACTCACAAATAAATGATCAGTCTAAAAATCGAATGGTAGGTGTATTGTAACACTGAGAGACAGAATAGCAACAAAAAACTCAAAAGAAATGCATGTCTATCAAATTCTGCACTGATTTACATGTTCATGAGGGAAATAAGTATTTGATCCCCTTCACAAAACATGACTTAGTACTTGGTGGCAAATCCCTTGTTGGCAATCACAGAGGTCAGATGTTTCCTGTAGTTGGCCACCAGGTTTGCACACATCTCAGGAGGGATTTTGGCCCACTCCTCTTGGCAGATTCTCTCCAAGTCCTTAAGGTTTCTTGGCTGTCGCTTGGCAACTCGAACTTTCAACTCCCTCCACAGATTTTAAATTGGATTAAGGTCTGGAGACTGGCTAGGCCACTCCAGGACCTTAATGTGCTTCTTCTTGAGCCTCATTTTTCCTCATATCAATTCCTCACTACCTATCACAGTTTCAGAGGCCCTAAAATGCCAAAATAGTACAAACACCCCCCCCCCCAAAATAACCCCTTTTTGGAAAGTACACAATCCGAGGAATTTGATAAGAGGCATGGTGAGTATTTCATTTGTGTCACAGAGGTTTGAAAAAGAAAAAAAAGGAAATTAGGAAATATATCGTTGCTTTCTTTCTTCATTTTCGAAAAACTTGTGGTAACAAATAAGATCTGCAAACTCACCATGCCCCTTAGCAAATACCTTGGAGTGTCTACTTTCCAAAAAGGGGTAATTTGGGGGGGGTTGTTTCTACTATCCTGGAATTTCAGGGCCAACATTAAAAGCTTACGCCACACATCACCCATTTTTCTAACCACTTGAAAAACGAGCCTTTTCTGACACTTTTTGTTTACATGAAAAAACATTTTTTTTTGCGAAAACATTATTTTGAACCCCCAAACATTATATATTTTTATAAAGCAATGGCCCTAGAGAATACAATGGCGAGTGTTAAAATGTTTATTCCACACAGTATTTGCGCAGCGATTTTTCAAACGCTAATTTTTTTGGAAAAAAATACTTTTTTTGAATCCTAATGCACAAAAACACAATGTATTGCCCAATTGCTTGATAACATAAAAAGATGATGTTACGCTAAATAAATAGATACCAAACATGACATGCTTTAAAATTGCACATGCCTGTGCAACGGAGACAAACTACATAAATGTTTTATATCGATAGGCAACGTTTTAAAAGCCTTTACAGGTCACCACTTTATATCTACACAGGAGGTCTAGTGCTAGAATTACTGCCCACAGTCTGACATTTGCAGTGATACCTAATGCATGGTGCAATCTCTGTTTACATACCAACAGGGGACCAACACTTGCATTCACCTTTGTGCATGTGAGCACCGGAAGGGGGGCAGGGCGGAGGTGATTTTTTTTTTTTATTTAGATTTTTTTTTACACTGTACATTTCCTTTTTTTTTTTTTTGTTAATCACTTTTATTGTTACTACAGGGAATGCAATTGTCCCCTATGATAGCAATAGGCAATATGACAGGTATTTGTTTCTGAGAAATCTGAGGTCGATCAGATCTCTCCGCTGTCCTTAAAGTATCTGATCACTCCAAGATCGGTATGATCAGATGCTTTCCCAATTTACAAATGGTGCTGTTAATGCCTGGCGAAACAAAAATGATGAAATGCTTGTAGCTTCCAGTTTCTTAAACCACAGATCAGTTCTATGGTCAGCTGGCGGAACTGCATTTTCAAATTCCCTTGTGGGATGAGAGAGCCCAAGAAAGCTGTGGAAATCCCTTCCCATTGTTTGTAAAAATGATCCAGCAGCTAATTAGCTGCTAAGATTGCTTTTACATGAAAGCTGACCACCAACTGAAACAAACGATACCAGGATGATGCCTGTAGCTGCAGGCATCATCCCGATATAACCACTCAAAATCCAGCAACGTACCAGTACATTGCTGGATCTTGTTTGTCATATACGTACAGTTGCAAGAAAAAGTATGTGAACCCCTTGGGATTACGTGGAGTTTTGCATGAATTGGGCATAAAATGTGCTCTGAACGTCATCTAAGTCACAACAATAGAATAACACAGTCTGCTGAACATAATACTACACAAACATTAGATGTTGCCATGGTTTAATTGCACATAACATGTAAACATTCACAGTGCAGGGAGGAAAAAGTATGTGAGGCCCTAGCTTAATGACTTCTCCCAGAGCTAATTGGAGCCAGGAGTGAGCCAACCTTGACTCCAATCAGTGTGATGATATTGGATGTGTTGCTGACAGCTGTCCTGCCCTTAAAAAACACACACCTGTTTTGGGTTTACTGGTTTCAAGAAGCACTGTCTGATGTGAACCATGCCTCACAGAAAAGAGCTCTCAGAAGACCTACGATCAAGAATTGTTGACTTGCATGAAGATGGAAAGGGTTACAAAAGTATCTCCAAAAGCCTTGATGTTCATGTGTCCACGGTAAGACAGACTGTCTACAAATGGAGAAAGTTTAGCACTGTTGCTACTCTCCCTAGGTGTGGTCGTCCTGTAAAAATGACTGCAAGAGCACAGCGCAGAATGCTGTATGAGGTAAAGAAGAATCCCAGAGTGTCAGCTAAAGACCTACAGAAATCTCTGGCACATGCTAACATTTTTGTTGACACATCTACAATAAGGAAAACATTAAACAAGAATAGAGTACATGGGAGGACACCACGGAGGAAGCCATTGCTGTCCAAAAAGAAGATTGCAGCACGTTTGAAGTTTGCAAAAGAGCACCTGGATGTTCCACAGCACTACTGGCAAAATATACTGTGGACAGATGAAACCAAGATTGAGTTGTTTGGGAAGAACACACAACACTATGTGTGGAGAAAAAAAAGGCACAGCACACCAACATCAAAACCTCATCCCCACTGTAAAACATGGCGGAGGGAGCATCATGGTTTGGGGCTGCTTTGCTGCCTCAGGGCCTGGACGGATTGTTGTCATTGATGGGAAAATGAATTCCAGAGTTTATCAAGACATTTTGCAGAAAACGTACGAACATCTGTCTACCAACTGAAGCTCCACAGAGGATGGGTGATGCAACAGGACAATGACCCAAAGCATACAAGTAATTCAACAAAACAATGGCTGAAACAGCACAGAATACACCTTCTGGAGTGGCCCAGTCAGAGTCCTGACCTCAACCCGATTGAAATACTGTGGCATGACCTTAAGAGAGCGATTCACACCAGACATCCCAAGAATATTGCTACACTGAAACAGAAACAGAAAATTACTCCAGATCATTGTGCAGGTCTGATCTGCAACTACAGGAAACGTTTGGTTGAGGTTATTGCTGCCAAAGGAGGGTCAACCAGTTATTAAGTCCAAAGGTTCATATACTTTTTCCTCCATGCACTGTGAATGTTTACATGTTATGTACAATTAAACCATGGCAACATCTAATGTTTGTGTAGTATTATGTTCAGCAGACCGTGTTCTTCTATTGTTGTGACTTAGATGACATTCAGAGCACATTTTATGCCCAATTCATGCAAAACTCCACGTAATCCCAAGGGGTTCACATACTTTTTCTTGCAACTGTATGTACCAGCAGAGAACATGAGCATATGATGAATCAGGTCTGTGGACCAATATGACTGCAATTAATTCTTTCTTGTAATGCCCATGTTGAAGATTAGGCCCAAAAAAGTTTTAAATTCAGAAACCGTGATAGGTTTCCATGCAAATTGTCTGTCAAGAGCTGAATTTGGGTGGTCAGCGATGTATTGTTTTACATATAAATTGCTTTGGCCCACAATCAATTGATACAAATCTTCAGTGAAAAACTAAACGCTAATCTTGGCAATGAATGGGGCTGACCTGCTAACACTGCACTTTTGAGGACACTATACAAAGAAGGCATTAGTATAGTTCTGTTAGTGATCAATATATTGATCCATACAAACACTATACTAGTAATGGCGGAGATCAGCAACCTGTAGCGTTGTGTGCGGGCAATCCAGTGCTAGCTGACCCTGGCTGGGAGAGGAGTTTACAGACCTTAACGTTATCTGATGTTGCTAGTAGCAGTAATAGAGTGATCACTGAAAAATTCTAAATACTGACACTGTACTAATAGACTGGCTGGATGATCAAAGGGTTAAATAAACTATCTAATGTGTAAAATTTAGTGCTTTTACTACAGTGCCCTGTTCTCTCTTCTCTTCCTGGACCAAAGGGGGGTCAGCGGAGGGCGCTGGAGTGTTCACAATCTGAAATAGAAAGCGATGTAAGGCTGCATTGCTTTGCCCAGAGCCACTGTTCTCCAACACAATGCGGGCAGGCGGCTCGCAAAAAAAAAAAAAAACCCTTACAAAGAGCTGTGAGCCAAGGAAGAGAAGCAGAGATGTTACGAATCATATTGATTCATAACAGCTTTGCTAAATTGTGATCATATGATCGGGATCTTCATACCGCTGTGTCCGGTGGACACAGCAGTCGTGAGTGGGGAGCGCTGTGCGCCCTCTGGGGCGTGCAACACCCTCCGTGTTAGTACAGCCAAAGCAATGTACCCCCGCCTAGCTTTGCCTGTAGCTGTCGCCTGCCCATAATGTCGGCAAGCGGTTAAAGTAGTTCTAAAGGTTCTTCTTTAAAATAACAAACATGCTCTGTGTAATGGTTTTGCACAGGGCAACACTGATCCTCCTCTTCTTGGGTCTCCCGCTGGCTCTTCTGGCCCTTCACCCCTGCTGAGTGCCCCCAGAGCAAGCTTCTTGCTCTGGGGGCACTTATTGTGTGGGGTTCCCCTTAAAAATCCATACCAGACCATTTATTTGTTTTTTTGGCATGGGTTCTCCCTTAAAATCCATGCCAGACCTGAATGTCCTTGTATGGATTAGGGGGGCGCTTCTGGACCTTTCCCCCTGCTTAGTGGGACACACTGCTGTGTGTCAGACCAAGGACCCAGGAGAGCCTCAGCTCTTGTACACATTGCTGGATCGGGATCGGGCTCAGGTAAGTATTGGGGGAGGCTGCGGGGGCAGTTGCACACTGAAGGTTCTTTTATTCTTATGCATAGAATACATGAAGTTAAAAAACATTCAGCCTTTTGTCTTGATTCACACTACTGTGACCTGAAAGTCGCATGACTTACGGCGTGACTTTGCCAGGCAACTTGAGTACTAATTTGAAGTGACTTTGAAGCAACTCAGAAGCAACTTTTTAGGGAATGCCTGGGTAATCTTTCAGTAATGTTGAATCCAAATCACATCAATATAGATGAGGATTTGACTTGGAGGTGACTTCCATTAAAGCCTATGGGCACAAGTCAGATAGAAGTCGCCTTGAAGTAGTACAAGAACCTTTTCTAAAGTCGAATCCCAAGTCTCAGCAGTGTGAACTGAGCCTTACAACCACTTTAAGGCTCAGTACACATTGTCACGACTTGGGGTCTGACATGAAATCCCATGTTAGTCAATGAGAGCTGTCTTAATCAGCACTACTGAAGTCTCTCTGACTTTAGAAAAGGCTCATGTGCTACTTCATGGCGACTTCTATCCAACTTGTGCTCATAGACTTACCCAGGCATTCCCTGAAAGTTGCTTCAAAGTACCTTTAAAGGTGCTTCAGAGTTGCTTCAAAGTCGTAATCAAGTTGCCTGGCAAAGTCACACTGTAAGTCGCATGACTTTCAGGTCACAGTAGTGTGAGCCAAGACTAACTGACTTAATGTGCAGATTGAAGTTTATCCTTTTGATCTCCAAATGAATGAACAGAAAGATACAAAAGTAACAATATGTTACATTGTATCTTTCTGTAGCCTCTGTTCAAGAGTTGTTTATAAATACTATCAGACTGTTTTTTTTTTTTCACTTTGATTAATCAGAGCCGCATTGCTGTGTACTGGAAGGGGCGAACTGGGCAGGAGGACTGGAGGTGCAATGTGTGTACAATGATGGCCTTTTTTTGGTGTGTCTATCAAGCCTTTGGCCTAGTCTGCAACTACTTAAGGAGAGCTGTGTGGAGATAGTTGCTATATGGTGCTATACTACGCTATATTGTGTCAAATTAGGCTGGGTTCACATATGTGTGGCTCTGCGAGCTGCGTTTTACTTGGGCACTGCAGCCCATTCACTTGATTGGGTTGCCATGCCTTCTGCAACACAGGAAAAAGGTCCTTGCACCATCTCTGGAATTACAGCCCACACAAGAACCACAAATAAAGTACAGTTCCCTGTGCATGCAAATAGAACTAATGGCACCTGTACAAAGCCAACAATCTTTTGATATGGATGCTTCGTCGGTGTATTCACCTGCACAGATGTGAACCTAGCCTTATGTCTGATTGCACTGTGGATTAGCATCAACTGTAGCCTCTGTTTAGTTGCTGCCCACCCAGGGGCAGACTGACAACTCATGGTGCCCCCGGGCAATAAGAGATAATGGGGCCCCCTTTTTCTCTGCCTATACTCAAGCCAAAGCCACACCCACACAACACCCCACCTACATATTGCAGCTCAGCTGCATAGAAAGGGCATTAAAAATAATTTTAAAAATAATAAAAACAACATTGTGGGGTCCTCCCCTCCATTCATGCCAAGCCCTTCGGGTCTGGTATGGGTTTTGAGAGGAACCCCCATGCTAAAATTAAAAAAATATGCCGTGGGGTCCCCTCAAAAATCCATACCAGACCCTTATCCGAGCATGCAGCCTGGCAGGTTAGGAAAGGGGGGGGGGGATGATTGAGCATCCCCCCCCTCCTAAACCATACCAGGGCACATGCCCTCAACATGGGGGGGTACTTTGGGGGGCCTGGCCTGTGGTTGTGGGGGTCTGCGGGCTAGGGACTTATCGGAATCTGGAAGCCCTCTTTAGCAAGGGGGACCCCAGATCCCGCAAATTTACCCATGTGAATGAGTATGGGGTACATGGTACTACTACCCATTCACAAAAAAAAAGTGTAGTGTGAAAAAAGAGAGTCTTTGACAAGTACTTTATTAAGATAAGGAAAATAAAATAATGTCCCCCAAAGTAGATCCAACGTCAATCACAATGCCCGCTGCCGCTGCTACCCGAAAGAAGAAAGAAAAAAAAAAACTGCCCTGACGCATTGTGATTGACGTTGGATCTACTTCGGGGGACATTCTTTTATTTTTCTTCTTTTAATAAAGGACTTGTCAAAGTCTGCCTCCTGTCTTTTTTCACACTACACTTTTTTTTGTGAATGGGTAGCGGTACCATGTACCCCATTCTCATTCATGGGGGGGGCGGGATTCAGATTCCGATAAGCTCCCCACCTGCAGACCCCCACAACCACCGGCCAGGGTTGTGGGGAAGAGGCCCTTATCCCATTCAACATGGGGACAAGGTGCTTTCAGGGGGGGAGCCCCGTGCACCCCAAAGCACCCCCCCATGTTGAGGGCATGTGGCCTGGTATGGTTCAGGGGGGGATACTCGCTCGTCCCCCCCTCCCTTTCCTGACCTACCGGGCTGCATGCTCGGATAAGGGTCTGGTATGGATTTTGGTGGGGACCCCCACGCCACTTTTTTTAAATTTTGGCATGGGGGTTCCCCTCAAAATCCATACCAGACCCAAAAGGCTTGGTATGAATGGAGGGGTACCCCACACCGTTTTTTAAATAATTTTTTTAATTGCCGGCAATTCTTTCTTTTACATTCAGCTGTCAGTGAGGAACCCTGCTGACAGCTGAAACATTAACTCATGGTTTTCACTACTAAAATACCACATGACTTGATAAAATAACCCATGCAGTATTTAGTAGCGTTTTTGGGTGAATTCAAACTTTTTTTTTTAATGCTATGTGGTATCCTACCGCATACTCGGAAGTTACTGCTTAGTGAATTGTGCCCAGTGAGCCTCTCACCAGGCCCCCTACTGACCCTGGGCAATGCCTGAATGGTCAGTCCTCCCCTATGCCCACCCCCCCATCAAGTGTTTGCTTTATATTTTTATGGTTATCAATTTTGTCTACTAGGTTAATATACATATATATTTTATTTATTTATTACAGGTACTTCTGGAGCACTGTCAATTTATGCAGCACTTTACATATATATTGTATATTCACATCAATCACTAACCCTCAAGGGGTGTACGATCTAAGGTCTTCTAACTCACATTCATATACTAGGGCCAATTTAGACAGGAGACAATTAACCTACCAGCATGTCTTTGGAGTGTGGGAGGAAACCCATGCACACACATGGAGAAAATGTAAACTCCAGGCAGGTGGTGCTATGGTTGGGATTCAAATTGGCAACTCTAGTGCTGCCAGGCAGAAGTACTAACCATTTAGCCACCATGCTAAACAGTAAGCCCCCATACCTATACAGTGAGGAACAGAAGTGTTTGAACCCCCTGTGATTTTGCAAGTTCTCCCACTTAGAAACTGTGGAGGGGTCTGAAATTCACATTGTAGGTGCATTCCCACTCTGAGAGACAGAATTTAAAAAAAAATTCAGGAAATCACATTGTATGATTTTTAAAGAATGTATTCGTCTTGCACTGCTGAACATAAGTATTTGAACACCTAAGAAACGGCAAGAATTCTGGCTCTCAAAGACCTGTTACTGTGCCTTTAAAAACTCCACCTCTACTCCACTCATTAATCTAACTTAGTAGCACCTGTCTGAGCTCTTTAAAGACACCTGTCCACCCCACAGTCAGTCAGAAGCCAACTACTACCATGGGCAAGACCAAAGAGCTGTCAAAAGACACCGGAGACAAAATTGTGGACTTCCACAAGGCTGGAAAGGGCTACGGGGCAATTGCCAAGCAGCTTGGTGAAAACAGATCAACTGTTGGAGCAATTGTTAGAAAATGGAAGAGGCTAAAGACAACTGTCAGTCTCCCTCGAACTGGGGCTCCATGCAAGATCTCACCTCGTGGGGTATCACTGATGATAAGAAAGGTGAGGAATCAGCCCAGAACTACAAGGGAGGAGCTGGTCAATGACATGAAGAGAGCTGGGACCACAGTTTCAAAGGTCACTGTCTGTAGAACACTACGCCGTCATGATTTCAAATCATGCATTGCACAGAAGGTTCCCCTGCTCAAGTCATCACATGTCCAGGCCCGTCTGAAGTTTGCCAGTGACCATCTGGATGATCCAGAGGAGGCATGGGAGAAAGTCATGTGGTCAGATGAGACCAAAGTAGAACTTTTTGGTCTAAACTTCACTCGTCATGTTTGGAGGAAAAAGAAGGATGAGTTGCTTCCCAAGAACACCATCCCTACTGTGAAGCATGGGGGTGTTAACATCATGCTTTGGGGGTGCTTTTCTGCGAAGGGGACAGGACGACTGCACTGTATTAAGGAGAGGATGAATGGGGCCATTTATTGTGAGATTTTGAGCAACAACCTCCTTCCCTCAGTCAGAGCATTGAAGATGGGTCGTGGCTGGGTCTTCCAACATGACAACGACCCGAAGCACACAGCCAGGATAACCAAGGAGTGGCTCCGTAAGAAGCATATCAAGGTTCTGGAGTGGCCTAGCCAGTCTCCAGACCTAAATCCAATAGAACATCTTTGGAGGGAGCTGAAACTCCGTGTTGCTCAGTGACAGCCCCGAAACCTGACAGATATAGAGAAGATCTGTGTGGAGGAGTGGGCCAAAATCCTTGTTGCAGTGTGTGCAAACCTGGTCAAGAACTACAGGAAATGTTTGACCTCTATAATTGCAAACAAAGGCTTCTGTACCAAATATTAACACTGATTTTCTCAGGTGTTCAAATACTTATGTTCAGCAGTGCAAGACAAATAAATTCTTTAAAAATCATACAATGTGATTTCCTGAATTTGTTTTTAAATTCTGTCTCTCAGAGTGGGAATGCACCTACAATGTGAATTTCAGACCCCTCCATGATTTCTAAGTGGGAGAACTTGCAAAATCGCAGGGTGTTCAAATACTTCTGTTCCTCACTGTATATACAGGTTTTGGGAATCACCTAGGGAAGATCAGTTCCTCATTTGACCTCCATTAGCATTTGTCATGACCAGAGTAAACCAGTATTAGTTTGCTTGCTATGGGTTACTGGAGTTACTGCACTACGAATAATTGTTTCTCTTTAGATAGACAAGCAGCTGTCATAACACAACTGAGGATAAAAGAATGCAGAAAAAATAAATGCTATTATTTGCTCTTTAACAGCACTAAACACAGCCACACCCTTCAAAATAACATACCACTATGATCTTTCCTATCTCACCTATGCACACTGAGGACAGGTATGCAAATTCAGAATGAGCCTGATCACCATTACACAGCAGTTTTTCTGACACTGTGATGTCATTACAGGAAAGTACTAAAGTACATTTACTGAATATATCAACTTAACTCACTGTGTCATTATTATCTAGCATTTTTCTTGTTCAGAAATAGGCATTTGTTGACTAGTTACAAACCAAAAAAGCTCAGTAGTAAAAAAAAAAAAAAACAGTAGAGTTTAATTTTAAAGCAGAACTAAGTGCAAAACATTTATTTTTTGATAGAGTAAGGGAGGGTTATAACCCCTCTCAGTTTTTTTTTTTTGCCATCTGTGTCCAAAACGTTTTATATCCTTCAGCTACATTTTAAACGTATAAAACTTAGTTTAAAAAAAGTAGTACTGAAGATGTAAACCCTAAATGAATCCAATTTAGTTTCCCGTAGCACTGTGCATCATAAACAATTGTTTTTTGTTTTTTGTTAATCTAAATGTTTTCACCTTTTTTTTCAGTCTCAGTACTCCTGATCTGCTGCAGAATCTTTGCAGCAAACGCTCAACAGTGAGAAATGTGGACCATACCTGTGTAATGTGTGTTGAAACAGCCACATGTTGTCTCTACCAAAAGCCCATGTAACTATGTGACAATGCATTACATTAAGTTATTATCTTTATATACATATTTGTCAACAATAGGGATGAAGTTCAGATTAGCTGCAAAACTGGGGGGTCCTAATCCTAATGTCAAGCCACCTGCACTAGAAAACGCACCCGCAATGGGAACTGCACTGTACTTGCAGTTTCCGCATGGGCTGCAATTCCAAAAATGATGCAGGGACCTTGTCCCTGCATTTCAGGAAGCATGCGTTCCTAAAGTGTCCCGCAACCTCATGCTTGGGGATGGAAGGTAAGCAAGCCCAGATAGTGAGTTGCCAGCCTGCCATCCCAGAGCATCAGAGCGCATGGAGCCAGTGCTGGGAGCAGACAAAGTGACCACAGAGGGAGCAGGTGCTCCATATGCCATGGCTTCCCTTGTAGCGCTTGCTCCTGTCCTAGGCAGAGTGATATCAAGTGCACTTCGCTTGAGATCTTTCTAGCAGCTTAGTGATTGCAGCAGAATCTGGAAGAAAAGGTCAGCTTATTAACCATTTCAATACTGGGCACTTTTATCCCCTTCCTGCCCAAGCCAATTTTCAGCTTTCATTGCTGTTGCACTTTGAATGACAATTGCATGGTAAAGGCCTCCTCCTCCTATGGACCTAGTGCAAGTCTGACCTGGTTCCCACATACAAGATGGTCCACGACCAAGGCCTGGCGAGCCTCTCCGGGAGATGCGAGGTGACACGGCACTTTTCAGTTCTACAGGTTCCCATCTAAAATGTGGGTATTGGATGGGTTGGATGGATAAGGTGTTGGGAGTGGCAGAGCAGGTGTCTCCTCATCAAATTCCAGTGTTCCTCAGCTAATAGCGGGGTGGAAATGGGTGAGCAAGAGTCGGTGCCTGGAAGAGCTCAGTTCTGCCAACGGTGGGGTGGCCATGTAGCACCCCGAACGGACAAGGCAGTCTCCAAGGCACGCGGTCGTGGCTGTGCGGGGTTGGTAAGCAGTGCCCTTGCCCAAGTGTGGGTCTCATTCTTTGCTCATTTTCTTTCTTTATCTTTCCCTGGTGCTAGTGGTTGCTTGGAGCGCAATGCTGCACTCCAGTCCGCCGCTTCCTGGTCCGGAGCAGTCTCTGGTGTACTGTGCAGATGGGGGCACTCGCTCATGCGCGCACGCATGCCGGGGTCCGGTAGTCCGGTGCATGCGCAGTACGGCGGCAGTGTCGTCACAGCTTTGGCGGCAAATTTAAACAGCTGTCAGAGCTGTTTTCTTTGGGAAATCCTATTGCCTGAATGCAGCAGCTTCCCCAATCTCTGTGGTCCACTGTGAAGGTGTCTTTTTTCTCTAACTCTCAGCCCTTTTAGGTCTGATCGCCACTATACAGCACACAATGACAGATGTGCGTCCAGGTCTCGGCGCCATCATTTGTCCTCTAAATCCAGACGCCACAGGTCTCATTCATCATCGAAGAAGCTCTTGCTCCTCCTCCAGGCATCGCGTTAAGGGGCACTCTAGCCGCTCCAATACCAAAACTTGGTGGGGGTGCGATTCTCTGGTTCCTGACTGCAGGTCATTATGTGACACCTGTTTTGCACAGGCGACGGGCAAGAGAGAACAGGTAGAGCCTTTGTTCAGACAGGTCATTCAAGAGTCACTGAAGAAATTGGGACTAGTCGCGCCCACAGCCAATCGGTCAGGGTGTGCTCCCCTCCCAAAGATCCCAAGAGGGATTGGAGCCTTCACAACCTAGCCACCTGTCAGCCGGAGCCTCAGATAGTGAGTCGGAGAGTGAAGATCCGTGTGTGTGTGGGCTTTGATTTCGTCTTGGTCTCGCCCTCGCTTAGTCAAAGCAGTCAAAGAGGCCCTGAAGTGGGAAGAAGCCGTGGAGTCTATCCCTAAACACAGGAAATTCCAGCACCTAACATAGGGGAAATCAGTCCTCCTGAGGTCTGACAATACAACGGCAGTGTCCTACATAAGGAGACAAGGCAGGACCGATATGCTATCCCTCTTGCGAGAGGTAGAGCCAATCATGGCTTGGGCTCAGAGAAACCTGTCCAACATATCGTCAGTATACATCCCCGGAGTCCAGAACTCGCAAGCAGATTTCCTTTCCAGGGTTCAATTGGACAACAATGAGTGGTCACTCAACACAGAAGTTTTCAAATGGATACTGACGCTCGGGATCAGTCCAGAAGTCAACACCAGGAATCACCGTCCCCAGGCCTTCGGGGTAGATGCTCTGACAGATCAGTGGGGGTTTTGCACGGCCTATGCATTTCCCCTGGTCTTTGTCATCTTCAGATTTCTTTGGAGGCTCAGAGCAGAAGCGATGGAGATAGTGGCTGTAATTCCATACTGACCAAACAGACCATGCTTTCCCTTACTGGCACAGCTCAGTTTTTGGGATCCGGTTCCTCTCCCTGAGGTCATACCTGCTGTCGTAGGGGGCCATTCTTCACCCTTGCCCAGCCCTGCTTCACCTAATGGTCTGGTTCTTGAGAGGGGGAGGTTGGAGGCCTTAGGCTGTCCTGCTGAAGTCATCCCTACCCTGATGAATGCCAGAATACCAAGTACCAACAGGTTCTCTGGAAGAGTCTGGTCTAAGTTCGTGGACTATATCTCGAACGTGGATGGATCCTTTTGTAATCCGAGGGTTCAGGATGTCCAGGGAATCCTGCAGTCGGGCGTGGACCTGCCCCTGTCGGTCAGCACTCTCAGGGTTCAAGTGTGAGCCATCTTTGCCTTCACTGGAGTATCATGGGCTGACCACACTCTGGTTCAGCAATTCTTCAAGGGGGCAGTAAGGTTGAGGCCCCAGAGGAAACCAAGGTTCCCAAAATGGGACCTGCCGCTTGTCCTTGACTTCTTCTCTGGAAGCATGTCAGAATCAACTGGGCCACCCATAGTGAGGGAGCTCTCCATCAAGGCAGCCTTTCTGGTGGCGGTAACATTGGCAAAAAGAGTCTCTGAAAGCGGGAACCTTGGCTGTAAAGAGTAGTTTTTGACATTCTTCCTGGATCGAGTGGTCCTCACCCTATGCTAGGTTCTAATCCTAAAGTGACTTTAGTCTTCCCCGAGAACCAAGAGATTGTCCTGCCAACATTTAGAGCCTCGGGAGTCAATTACACTCACCCCGGGACGTAGGTGAGACCAACAATTTTTACTGAATGAAACTGATTCATTCAGTGTCTTTATTATGATTAGCTGTGATTGGCCAAAGATAATCACATGGTACAGATGGGCTGTGATTGACCCTGTCTATACCATGTGATCGCTGTGACCAATCACAGCTAACAACACAATTTTATACAATGGATGGCATTGAAAGGACACCATCCCTTGTTTTTCAATTGTCATGTGATCTGCTGTGATTGGTCACAGTGGTCACATGACACTGGCAGCGGGCAGACAGATCGTGCATGTCTCTGCAGCCGCATGAACAACGTTTTTTGAGAGGAAGTCATATGACGCCCATTCAGGAGGAACATCCCGCCCGGCCATCAAACTGTTACAGGCCGGGCGGGAAGCTGTTAAACATCACATCGTTTTACAATGGGCATATTAGCACTTTAAAAAAAGGGATATTATATCCTGAGAGTTTGGTGCACTTTTTGAAAGCACACCAAAACTCCTGAATGCAGGAGTTTTGGTATGCTTTCAGAAAGTGTACATCACCTGCAAGATATAATAGAAGTCTATAGCAAAGCATTGCTAACCGCAAAAGCCATAGGTGCACTGCGCTGCACCCGTGGTGTGGGTAAAAAGCAGCATCAGTGTGAAAGCAGTCTTTTATAAGGAGCTCAGGACAGTAAGGGCTCATTTACATTTGTGGTTTTGGAGAGCAGTAAAACCCCAGGGTTGAGATGGGTTTTTACCACATTTTTACACCCAACCACTGGTGTAAAGTCAAGGGTCTCAATGGTGAGCCTGCCCCATGCTCCAGGGGAGCCCATGCATCTTCCCTGTCACATTCTGTTTTACACTTGGACAGGAGGGGTGGAATACAGTCAGGTCCATAAATATTGGGACATCGACACAATTCTAACATTTTTGGCTCTATACACCACCACAATGGATTTGAAATGAAACAAAGAAGATGTGCTTTGACTGCAGACTGTCAGCTTTAATTTGAGGGTATTTACATCCTAATCAGGTGAACGGTGTAGGAATTACAACAGTTTGCATATGTGCCTCTCACTTATTAAGGAACCAAAAGTAATGGGACAGAATAATAATCATAAATCAAACTTTCACTTTTTAATACTTGGTTGCAAATCCTTTGCAGTCAATTACAGCCTGAAGTCTGGAACGCATAGACATCCCCAGACGCTGGGTTTCATCCCTGGTGATGCTCTGCCAGGCCTCTACTGCAACTGTCTTCAGTTCCTGCTTGTTCTTGGGGCATTTTCCCTTCAGTTTTGTCTTCAGCAAGTGAAATGCATGCTCAATCGGATTCAGGTCAGGTGATTGACTTGGCCATTGCATAACATTCCACTTTTTTCCCTTAAAAAACTCTTTGGTTGCTTTTGCAGTCTGCTTTGGGTCATTGTCTATTTGCACTGTGAAGCGGCGTCCAATGAGTTCTGAAGCATTTGGCTGAATATGAGCAGATAATATTGCCCGAAACACTTCAGAATCCATCCTGCTGCTTTTGTCAGCAGTCACATCATCAATAAATACAAGAGAACCAGTTCCATTGGCAGCCATACATGCCCATGCCATGACACTACCACCACCATGCTTCACTGATGAGGTGGTATGCTTAGGATCATGAGCAGTTCCTTTCCTTCTCCATACTCTCTCTTCCCATCACTCTGGTACAAGTTGATCTTGGTCTCATCTGTCCATAGGCTGTTGTTCCAGAACTTTGAAGGCTTTTTTAGATGTCGTTTGGCAAACTCTAATCTGGCCTTCCTGTTTTTGAGGCTCACCAATGGTTTACATCTTGTGGTGAACCTTCTGTATTCACTCTGGTGAAGTCTTCTCTTGATTATTGACTTTGGCACACATACACCTACCTCCTGGAGAGTGTTCTTGATCTGGCCAACTGTTGTGAAGGGTGTTTTCTTCACCAGGGAAAGAATTCTTCGGTCATCCACCACAGTTGTTTTCGTGGTCTTCCGGGTCTTTTGGTGTTGCTGAGCTCACCGGTGCGTTCCTTCTTTTTAAGAATGTTCCAAACAGTTGTTTTGGCCACGCCTAATGTTTTTGCTATCTCTCTGATGGGTTTGTTTTGTTTTTTCAGCCTAATGATGGCTTGCTTCACTGATAGTGACAGCTCTTTGGATCTCATCTTGAGAGTTGACAGCAACAGATTCCAAATGCAAATAGCACACTTGAAATGAACTCTGGACCTTTTATCTGCTCATTGTAATTGGGATAATGAGGAAATAACACACACCTGGCCATGGAACGGCTGAGAAGCCAATTGTCCCATTACTTTTGGTCCCTTAATAAGCGGGAGGCACATATGCAAACTGTTGTAATTCCTACACCGTTCACCTGATTAGGATGTAAATACCCTCAAATTAAAGCTGACAGTCTGCAGTTAAAGCACATCTTGTTCGTTTCATTTTAAATCCATTGTGGTGGTGTATAGAGCCAAAAATGTTAGAATTGTGTCGATGTCCCAATATTTATGGACCTGACTGTATATAGGAATCGATCCTCTCCAATTTTTTGCCTGCAACCACTGAAAGCCAGTTTCTCCTCTTCTCCCTCCTACCGCCACTCAGCGTCTGCAGAAGGAAAATGTTCGTTATGCTATTCAAAATAAAATAACTTGACATTATAAACCATTTCATTTCATTGTGGCCCATTACCAGTTAATAAATCATTAAGTGGCCCTGGTCCTTTAGAAGGTTGAGCACCCATGCCTTAGGGTCTCTTAAGTTGATGGAGACTTTTTTCCACATAAAGGTAATGGCTATTATCTCTCAGATAATACACTCTAATTTCTATTTCAGGATAAGACATGTTTAATTTCTCCCTCTTAAATTGCAGGCCAAAACAATACTGTCCAGCCACTGTAGAATATTTGTAGCTATTGTCCTTGAATAATGTATTTCAAAATAAAATGTGCCTATTTTGTCCTGCTGAGAGAGGAACTAACCTCTTTCAAGCAACCGCATGTATGTGAACCCAGGCTAAAATGCAGATTAACAAAGCTGCTTACATACTGCTCAGTCTCTATGAAGTACATGTGGCTATTGTCTCCTAAAATAATACATTCTAATTTCCATTTTAGGGTAAGGGTTCATGTACACTGCAGCTGATAAACTGACATTCAGGAGCTTTTCTGCATTTTTTTTAGTAGCCCCTGAACTCTCCCTAAGGTTTTCCTATGCACCAAACTTGTCAGATTTTGTCAGCATTTCTAACACCAAATGCTTGTAATGCTTGCGTTTATACGCGTTTTTTAACTGTTCCATATCCAGATGCTGTCCAGAGTCTTTTTTTCATCATCAGAAATGCATGCAAAGTGTTTTCCATGTATTCAAATGGACCCAGTAAACCAGTGCAGTCAGTTCCAGGACAAAATGGTAGAACGTGCTTCATTATTCTCATGATGGGATCCATAGTGAATACAACCAGAAAAGACAGGTCATCTCAACACATACCGCTCTCTCTGCTTCTGCTCTCTCCATTTCTCTCAAAATGTCTGAAATAGTTAATTTTTTACTGTTTTTCAGTGCATTCTGGGCATTAGGGAAGGTCTTCTGAGGTTATCTTTAAAAAATGCTTCTAAACACAAATTCTCATAAACGCGGTATGCAAATGCAGCTAAACAGATGTTTTTTAACCTATGTTTTCCAGCAGTCAGTTTCCATCATTCAAAAGTGTTTTCCAAACGTCCTGTGTACATGGAGCCTTAGACGTGTCTTTTTTTCTCTCCCTATTTGCTGTCTACTCAAGTGCTCCTGAACTATCCTGATGCAGACCAATTTCTAACAAACACATACTTGAAAGTCTTTTAAATATTTTGGGAATGTGGGTGGGGAGGGGTTTGGGGGAATGTGGAGTTGTGGTTTTGAAGTGTTTTTCTGCTCTTTGCTTTTTACCCTTTTTACACTTTTCAGACAATTCAGTGTGGTACTGTAGAAAAAAAAGGTTATGAGGGCAGTTTCAGAGGGGTGCTAGGTGACTGGGTACAGTGGCAAGAGACTGGGTTGACAGGGGTATCAGGGGGTTGGGCTCTTCATAGGTGCTAATAGAAAACCTATCTCACTGGCAGGGAGGCTTATCTACTGGAAAGATCATCACTGGACCTGGTGTAGGCTCCTGGGCAGCATCAGTCACTGATCTCTTAGATTGTAAGCTCTAATGAGCAGGGCCCTTTGTTTCCTCTTGTACCAAATTGTATTGTAACTGTAGTGTCTAGACCTCCTACTCTCCAGCTCCCTGGTCTCCTCCTCCTCCCATGCCCATCTTCAGGACTTACCCCATCCTCTGGAACTCACTACCCCAATCCATCAAACTGTCACCTACCCTCCTCACCTTTAGGCGCACCCTGAAAACCCATCTCTTCAGAGAAGCCTACCCTGCCCTTACCTAACTGCTGATCCCCTCCGCTCTCCCCACAACTCCATCCCCCACAGCTATTTCCTCCTGTACCACTCTCCCCTCCCTCCTAGATTGTAAGCTCCAAGGAGCAGGGCCCTCGAACCCCTCGTGTATCGCATTGTATTGTTACTGTACTGTCTCATGTATTGTCTCCCATTGTAATGTACAGCATTGAGCAAACTGTTGGTGCTATATAAATGCTGTGTAATAATAATAATATAATAATAAAAAATAATAATTTAGGGCAGAATAAATCGCACCCCTTATACAAATTAGCCACACCCACTTCTACTGCAGTGTTCAGCTGCCTTTGACTGTCAGACTAGCGAAGAGAACCAGCTTTGGGGGGCTGGTCATACAGCTAACTGAAAGCCTGCAGGAGTGAGGTATAAGGTAAGTGTAAGGACATGTTAACACCATCAGCACTGGGCTGTATTCATTTTCAGATATCAAAGCAGGCTCTGCATTAGGGCACATAGAAAACAATTATTTTCTATGTGCTCTGTTAACACCACAATGCTACAGTGAGGTGCAGTGTATTGCATAGCACAACTCACTAGACTGCATGCCACTGCATTTGCAGCACATCGCAATGTACTGCACTGCATAAACCTTAATTAAGTGTCATTTTGTAATGCTTCAATAAAGTTTAAAAACAAAAGAATAAATTGTAAACAGTGTGATTCATTGCACTGCTCCTATGCATCGGATACCAGTGCTTCAGTGTGTGGGCTGGTGTGAGTCCTAACTTTTTTTTTTTTTTTTAAATGTTCCTTCTCTACTCAAGTTCAGCCTAAAAATGGTTGTAAAAGTTAATTTTTTCTAAAATAATAAACTTGGTATATGTACCTGCTCTGTGCCATGGTATGGCACAGAGCAGCCCCAAAGCACCTCTTTTTGGGTCCCTCACTGGCACTCTTGGCCCCTCTTCTGTATTAGTCTCTGTAGCAAGCTGTGTGCTATAGAGGCACACATGCGGGCGCGCTCCAGAGCTCTGCTGTGTGCATCCATAAACACACAGAACGACTTGGCTCTGCTTCCTGCTCCCTCCTCACAGCATTTGATTGACAGCAGAAGGAGCCAAATTGGCTTCATATAATAACTATCCTTAAGCATTTCAATACCAGCACTTTTACCCCCTTCCCTCCCAGGCCATTTTTTAGGTCTCAGCACTCTCACATTTTGAATGACAATTGCGCGGTCATACAACATTGTACCCAAATTAAAATTTTATCATTTTCTTCACACAACTAGAGCTTTCTTTTGGTGGTATTTAATCACCACTGAGGTTTTTATTTTTTGCTAAATTAACAAAAAAAGACCAAAAATTTTGAAAAAAAAACACGTTTTTCTTTGTTTCTGTTATAAAAGTTTGCAAATAAATAATTGTTCTTCATAAATTTAGGCCAAAATGTATTCTACTACATGTCTTTGGTGAAAATAGCCCAAATTAGGATGTATTTTTTAGTTAGGAAAGTTATAGAGTTCACAAACTATGGGATATATCTGAATATTGATCAATCCTGAAGTACTGACGGCCAATCTAATTTCTTGAGGTCCAAGAATGTCAGAACAGTACAGATATCCCCCAAATGACCCCTTTTTGCAGAGCAGACAGTCATAATTTTTCGGAAAATGAAAAATTGTAAAAACTTATTTTCACTATTTTTTTTTTACATACTGTCACCAGTGCAGTACAGTGTCATCATATAACTGGCATGGCGGTGATCAGGGACACTGACTGGTGACAGTATGAAAAAAAAAATTAAATTTTTTTAAATTATTTTTAATTATTTATTAAATTGTTTTTCTTTTTTTAAGATTTTTTTTTCATATTTCACTTTGACCAAAGTAGTACAATGTTACCATAGCAACATTTTTTTTTTTTACACAATTTGCTAATAGCAAAGAATTACTTTGCTATAAGCAAGCATTTACCTGAATGACATCGATTCATTCAGGGCTTTTTTTTTTTTTGTGCTTAGCTGTGATTTGGCCACAGCTAATCACATGACACAGCTGGGCTGTGATTGGCCCAGCTTGTGCATGTGATCGCTGTGATCATTCACAGCTAGGCACACTAGTATACAATGGATGGCATGAATGAAGCCATCCATTGTATACAACTGGCATGTGACCTGCTGTGATTGGTCACAGCAGGTTACATGGTACCGACAACGGGGCCGGTACTCAGATCTGTCATCGGCCGTGTCCGAGGTACACGGCCGGTTACAGATCGCGCCACTGTGCGGCTCTGCAGATGCGCAAACTGCGCATGCCTGGGAGGGCTCCATATGGCGTCCAACCGGAACGCTAAGGGATTTTGCCGGCCGCCATTCAGTCATTGGCCGGACCGCAAGAGGTTAAATAAAAGTTTTTTGGCATGATCAGTCATATTTTCAATAGCAAAGCCAAAATTTCACTATTTTTGCCAGGATATGTAAACCTTTGAGTGCAACCGTATATACACTCACTGACCACTTTATTAGGTACCCCTTGCTAGTACCAGGTTGCATCCCCTTTTGCCTTCAGAACTGCCCTAATTCTTTGTGGCATAGATTCTATAAGGTATTGGAAACATTCCTCAGAGATTTTGGCCCATATTGACATCAGATACTGTTGCCTTTCTATCATCTCGGACCAGTCTGCCCATTCTCCTCTGACCTCTGACATCAACAAGGCATGTTTGTCCACACAACTGCCGCTCACTGGATATGTTCTCTGTAAACCCTAGAAATGGTTGTGTGTGAAAATCCTGGTAGATCAGCAGTTTTTGAAATAGTCAGACCAGCCTGTCTGGCACCAACAACCTTGCCATCTTCAAAGTCACTTAAATCCTCTTTCTTCCCCATTCTGATGCTTGGTTTGAACTTCAGTAAGTTGCCTTCATCACATCTAGATGCTTAACCCCTTGACGCCGACGTAACACAAATATGCGGACCTGGGCTTTTTTCCGTGGGGCCGCATATTTGCGTACCTGTCTTTGTGTTGGGAGCGCGCCCCTCAGCACCGAGGCCGCGGTGTCACTCAGAGCACCGGGTCCCGTTCTAACGATCGGGACCTGGGACTCCCGGGTCACATGATCGCTGTGATAGCCTCTGATTGGCTATCACAGTGATCAGTCACTGTGCAGCCCGGCCCCCTTGTTTTTTTTCTCTCTCTCTCTATGAATGGAGAAGAGAGATACATTGTATCTCTCGAACTCCTGTCAGAGAGAAGAAAAAAAAAGTTTGTAAAAAAAAAAAAAAAGATAAATAAATAAATAAATATTAAAAAAATAAAAGAAAAAATAAAAAAAAATACCTAGATCAAGGTTTGATCTAGTTCAGTGCCAGGGTTAGTGTTTAGGTCAGGGTCAAGGTCAAAGGTCAGGGTCAAAGGTCAAGGTCAGGGTTTAAAAAAAAATTGGTATCAGTGTCAGTTAGTGTTAATATCAGTGTCAGTTAGTGTTAGTGTGTTTTAGGTAAAAAAAAAAAAAAAAAAAGACAAAAACAAAATGCGCACTATGGTTTCTGGGCTGTACTATGGGTACAAACAACAAATAACATACACATATATGGTATCGCTGCGATCTTCAAGAGCTGGAGAATTTATTTTGGGTTGCTCTTTGGTGGTAGGTTATGGTCATAACAAGAAACACATAGCTAAATAAAAAAAAAGGATTTTTTTACTATTTTTGGCCAGTTTTCCTTTGATAATAAAAAAAAAATCAGTAGATATCCATTACCATTTACCACCAAATGAAAGCCCAATTTGTCCTGAAAAAATCAAGGTATAATCCACCTGGACGTGCAAAGTAGTTGTGATGATATGTACGGTTTTGCTATCACATGTCAACGGTGCAGAATTGTGCTTAGGCCTTTAGATTTGTTTTACCCTTAGGCGTGAAGGGGTTAAATGCATTGAGTTGCTGCCATGTGATTGGCTGATTAGCAATTTGTGTTACCAAGCAATTGAACAGGAGTACTTAATAAAGTGACCGGTGAGCATGTGTATACAGTCATGGCCGAAATTGTTGGCACCCTTGATATTTTTCCTGAAAATCAAGTATTTCACACAAAAAAGGTATTGCATTAACACATGTTTTGCTATACACATGTTTATTCCCTTTGTATGTATTGGAACAAATATAAAACAAAGGCAGAAAAGCAAATATGACATAATGTCACACAAAACCCCAAAAATGGGCTGGACAAAAGTATTGGCACCCTTAACTTAATATTTGGTTGCACACCCTTTGGAAAACATAACTGAAATCAGTCGCTTCCTATAACCATCAATAAGCTTCTGACACCTCTCACCCGGAATTTTGGACCACTCTTCCTTTGCAAACAGCTCCAGGTCTCTCTTATTGGAAGGACACCTTTTCCCAACAGCAATTTTAAGATCTCTCCACAGGTGTTCAATGGGATTTAGATCTGGGCTCATTGCTGGCCACTTCAGAACTCTCCAGCGCTTCTTTGCCATCCATTTCTGAGTGCTTTTTGACGTATGTTTGGGGTCATTGTCCTGCTGGAAGACCCAGGATCTTGGACGCAAACCCAGCTTTCTGACACTGGGCCCTACAGTGCGACCCAAAATCCTTTGGTAATCCTCAGATTTCATGATGCCTTGCACACAGTCAAGGCACCCAGTGCCAGAGGCAGCAAAACAACCCCAAAACATCATTGAACCTCCACCATATTTTACCGTAGGTACTGTGTTTTGTTCTTTGTAGGCCTCATTCCGTTTTCGGTAAACAGTAGAATGATGTGCTTTACCGAAAAGCTCTATCTTGGTCTCATCTGTCCACAAGACGTTTTCCCAGAAGGCTTTTGGCTTACTCAAGTACATTTTGGCAAACTGTAGTCTTGCTTTTTTATGTCTCTGTGTCAGCAGTGGGGTCCTCCTGGGTCTCCTGCCATAGCGTTTCATTTCATTTAAATGTCGACGGATAGTTCGCGCTGACACTGATGCTCCCTGAGCCTGCAGGACAGCTTGAATGTCTTTGGAACATGTTTGGGGCTGCTTATCCACCATCCGGACTATTCTGCGTTGCAATCTTTCATCAATTTTCCTCATCCGTCCACGACCAGGGAGATTAGCTACAGTGCCATGGGTTGCAAACTTCTTGATAATGTTGCGCACTGTGGACAAAGGCAAATCTAGTTCTCTGGAGATGGACTTGTAACCTTGAGATTGTTGATATTTTGCCACAATTTTGGTTCTCAGGTCCTCAGACAGTTCTCGTCTCCTCTTTCTGTTGTCCATGCTTAGTGTGGCACAGACAGACACACAATGCAAAGGTTAAGTGAACGTCTCTCCTTTTTATCTGCTTTCAGGTGTGATTTCTATATTGCCCACACCTGTTACTTGCCCCAGGTGAGTTTACAGGAGCATCACATGCTTGTAACATTCTTATTTATCCGCAGTTGTGAAAGGGTGCCAATACTTTTGTCCAGCCCATTTTTGGAGGTTTGTGTGACATTATGTCGAATTTGCTTTCTTTCCTCCCTTTTTTTGTTTTGTCCCAATACACACAAAGGGAATAAACATGTGTATAGCAAAACATGTGTTAATGCAATACGTTTCGTGAGAAATACATGATTTCCTGGAGAAATATCAAGGGTGCCAACAATTTCGGCCATGACTGTATGTGTATGTATGTCTATATATCACTATCTGTATAATTTTTTTCATTATTAAAATTGTATATTATATCAGTATAGTAATTATACATCAATTATAATTACATTTGTTTTATATTATGTATAATTAGCAAGTTTTCAAAGCTTTACTAATATGCCAAATCCACAAGAACATCATACCAGTGTCTCAAGGACAAAAATGCAAACCAAGTCCCAAAAATGTTGGTACAATATTCTAGTGATTTTGGATGCCATTAAAGTACTAAAAATATATTATAGCTTTAGACCAAGGCTTTTTTGTAATAATAATAAACATGCTTACCTGCTCTGTGAAATGGTTTTGCACAGAGAGGTTTTGATCCTCCTGTTCTCAGGTCTGCTCGCAGGCACTCCTGGCTCTTCCCCCCCCCCATTGAGTGCCCCCATAGCAAGCTGCTTGCTATGGGGGCACTCGTGCATGCTCAATCCCAAGCCAGCTCTGTGTATCTATAATTCAGCCCCATCCCCTCCTCACTGGCTGTAATTGACAGCAGCAGGAGCCAATGTCTCCTGCTGCTGTCTCTGAGCCTATGAGGAGGAAGAGGGTGGAGAGAACCTCTGCTCTCACGCACAGTGCTGGATCGAGATCAGGCTCAGGTACGTATATGGGGGGATGGGGGGAGCTGTACTCAGCAGGTTTTTTACCTTAATGCAGATAATACATTAAAGTAAAAAACCATCAGGTTTTAAAACCACTTTAACCCAAGATGGACCAAACTAAGTACGTAAAGTAATCCATTTCCTTGAGTTCTTCCTTAAGATACCTACAGGTATTAGAGAGTATTTGCTTTGGATGAATAAGGATATAAGGGAGCAGTTTTACCTGCCAAAGGGTTTGTATTCCTGTCCATCCAGTCCTCGGATTTACACAGCTCTGCCATTCCACACCACCTAGCCCTGTCTAGCAGGAAAGGAGACCCTGCTGCACTTCAGTAACACTAACAGGTGTCTTCCCTTAACTGACCCTGTATATGGACAGTGCAAGCAGCACACTGGTGAACTCACCTCTCTGCCACTCTATTTTCTCCTTTCAGCATGTTCTCTCTACTGTTCTACAGCTAAATAAGTCCTTGTAGTGCAAGAGGTTGATGTCCATTCAAATAAAAGTATTTACACATTTTGCATGACATTTAAGGATGTGCTTGGCGTTAGTGTGGATTTGACAAAAACCTGCTGATATGCTGTGAAGAAAGACTTCCTTGTGTTACAGGATACAAAAGCATTTACTGGAATAAAAAAGTGTCATCTAGATGTGGTTACACCCATGCCTGGAATGAACAGTTACATAAAAAGGTTTGTATGGAAGTCAAGTGTAGCTATGCAAAATAAGTAAACATCTCCTTTTATCAAAGAACGGAAAAGTCTTGCAGTTTACAGTCTGAGACTCTACTAGTTTTGTACAAAATTTTTTTGACATTTTTTCTTTATTTGTGGTGCTAAGCAGTGCTGATTTTCCCAAAGAAATTATTTTTGGATCTAATTGGCAAATTATTTGGAGGAAAACCTTTCACTACTCCTAGTTCCTATGGACGTGCCCTGATAAGGGCTTCAAACCACTGATACATTGGGGGTAGCACAGTGGCTAAGTGGTTAGCACTTCCACCTGGCAGTACTAGGGTCATTGGTTCGAATGCCAAACACAGCACCACCTACCTGGAGCTTGCATGCTCTCACTGTGTCTGCGTGGGTTTCCTCCAGGTACTCCGGTTTCCTTCCACATCTCAAAGACATGCTGGTAGGTTAATTGGCTCCTGTCTAAATTGGCCCTAGCATGTGTATGTATGAATGTAAGTTAGGGACCTTAGATTGTACACCCCTTGAGGGTTAGGGACTGATGTGAATGTACAATATATATGTAAAGCATTGCGCAAATTGACAGCACTATATAAGTACCTGTAATACATAAATAAAAACTAATAGTGCATTTGTAAAATACCGTACTGTGCTCAGGGCTTTTTTTTCAGTGGGACGTAGTTCTGGCACCTCCAGCACTGGATGTATGTAATGGCAAGAGGTGCTGGGGTGGGCTGGAGGGTCTATTGATGCTTGCTGCTAGGGGTTCTATTGTTGGTGGAGGAAACTCCATTTGAGGGGGGGGGGTCTATTATTTTTGCAGAGTCATTTGTTGCTGAGAGGGATCTACAGTTAAGGGAGGGGTCTAATATTGCTGGCTGATGGAGAGTTTAGAGATCTGTTGTTGCTGCTGGGGGTCTATTGCTGCTGGGGGATTTATTTTTGCCTGGGGGTCTATTGTTGCTGGCTGTGGGAAATCTATTTTACTGCCTTTCTTGTTTATCGTTAACAAATTCCATATTACTTAGCACAACAATATACTTGGTTCTGTATTCTGTAAAAGGGGCCGTACTGGGAGGTGTGTAGGAGGTGGAACCAGGGAACAGTGCTCGGAGGTGGGTAGAGACAAGGATGACTCAGAAGGAGGAGAATTCCCGCACATAATCTCTGAGGAAAAAAGCCCTGACTATGCCTATATTCCACAAAGAGGTTCTCCAGTGTCCTGGAAAATGTCTGTGAGATGTTGCTGATCTAATCACATCTCGTTAAGAGGAGGGAAGGATGTGACCGCTAATATGCCTTTTTAGCAATAGGATGGTACTTTGAGATTCCCAAAAAAGATCACCCATACAAAAAAAGCATTGGTTTCCAGTAGTGAAGGGAACCAGGCTTTTTATCATCTCTGTTGCCCAGTGTGTGGTAGTCATCTTGGGGTGAAGAGGGTTGTGGGCAACCAGCCTACTTGCCATATATGGGGGCAAGAAGGTTTTTCAAGCCTCTTCCTTGGTGAATTGTTTAAGTGAACTTTTGGATTGCATATACGTTTTGAAGCATTTAAAAAAGTAATGAAAGTTAATTAAATTTAAAAAAAAGTTTATTAATCCAAGATATTTCATTGTAACCTGGACTGTAGCTAATAACTGCTGCAGAGCTTCTTCCTTTATTGCTGCTGTATTATCCTTCTGCAGTGGGGGCAGGTTTAAACTGAATATTCATTAATGCAGAAGTGCAGCAGCCATCTTTAAGGAGACCACTTTGCAATGCTCGTCTAAGGAATGTCTCCAATGTGGGGGTGGGCGCAGCCATCTTGGTGGGCCTGGGCCAATCCTGGAAGGGTGGTGATTGGATTGTAAGCAGGTGCAGTTAGGTAGTCTGCCACTAGGTAGCTCTTTCCCAAAATAGTGTGCAATTGGAAATTATGTAAGTGGGTATTAGGTCCAGTTACACAAAGCCTTCTTGTAGTGATGTAGTGGGTGGAGTTAGTGTCTATATCAGGGGCAGACTAACAACTCATGCGGCCCCCGGGCAATAGGGGATCATGGGGCCCCTGTGTCCTTGCCCAAACTCAAAAAAGCCTATGAAAAAGGTACCAGGGGCATCTCATGGGGCCCCCTACTGACCCCGGGACCTCGGGCAGTGCCCGAGTTTCCAAATGGTCAGTCCGCCCCTGGTCTATATATATGCTAGATTGGGAGAAGCCTAGTGCAATCATGGCATGGGAGCCAAACACCCAATCAGCATGCAGATGTAGTCAGCTACTGCAGAGGCCCTGCATTGGGCAGAAGTCCCTGGGTGAGATAGTCCAATACCTAGTAGAGCCAGCTGTAGTTGTCCTGTATCACTAAACATTGTCTAAGTGGACTGGGAACATGGTATAACTTGACTGGAAGCAGGATGCCAAGGTCTTTTAGGCCTGGCCAAGTGTTCTCTGTCATGAGTACTAATACCCCTGGGACTTCTAGGGACACCTAGGTGAAGTGTACATAACCTGGAGGTGCAGCCACAGAAACCCTGTCTCTGAAATGATGAAATAACATGCAGGGTGTGGTAAACTTGATGCATAAAGCCTAATGATCAAGTCAGTGCCCTCTGGGTACTAGTGACCCTTAGGAGTGAGAGAGTGAAAGTAGGGAGCTGGGTTCCAAAACAGTGAAGCTCCCTAGAAGAGGAGATAGTGAGGATAAGGATAAGATAAATATTACAGAATGTTACTAACCCCAGGACCCTGCTTTCACTATATCTGGTTTCCCACAGTACACAGAACATGGAAATTCAATTATTTTAGTAAATACAGTATAAACTGCTAAATACTTTTTCTCATCAGTGGTATATAGCAGTCTTAAGACCTCTATCAGTGTCCAGCTGAGCACTGGTTAACGCTTGTAGGAGGTATTTTCATTCTAATCTGATTGTCCTATGAGGCTGCATAACCCCTGAACCTCTGTCTGGACAGACTCCTGCCTAGAACCTAGGCAATTAGTGCGTATAGTTCTCTCTAGTGCAGTGTCCCCTCTAGGGCGCCTAAGCACACCCACAAGGTGTTCAAGCATATCTCTCAGGGTAATGTTGTTGTCTGATTGATTGATTGTTTGTATACATTTGCTTATCCTCTCTTTATTTAGGCTACGCTTGGTCTAATAAATTCTTTAAAATTATAAGCAGGTCAATCGGTAAGTGCTTGGTGAGCGAGGTGTGTAATTTTTTTTAAATTCTTTATTTTGAAGGATCATCATCATGACATTTCAAAATAGATATATATATATAGATATATCAGAATACATATTCACAATATAGGGTACAATAAGCGCGAGACTGCGTAACATAGCCAATAAGCAGAAATACAGTCAGGTCCATAAATATTGGGACATCGACACAATTCTA
Source organism: Staurois parvus (assembly GCF_062004578.1). Classification (NCBI taxonomy): domain Eukaryota; kingdom Metazoa; phylum Chordata; class Amphibia; order Anura; family Ranidae; genus Staurois; species Staurois parvus. Next base: position 8,046,841 of record NW_028317808.1, read on the forward strand.
ACATTTTTGGCTCTATACACCACCACAATGGATTTGAAATGAAACGAACAAGATGTGCTTTAACTGCAGACTGTCAGCTTTAATTTGAGGGTATTTACATCCTAATCAGGTGAACGGTGTAGGAATTACAACAGTTTGCATATGTGCCTCCCGCTTATTAAGGGACCAAAAGTAATGGGACAATTGGCTTCTCAGCCGTTCCATGGCCAGGTGTGTGTTATTTCCTCATTATCCCAATTACAATGAGCAGATAAAAGGTCCAGAGTTCATTTCAAGTGTGCTATTTGCATTTGGAATCTGTTGCTGTCAACTCTCAAGATGAGATCCAAAGAGCTGTCACTATCAGTGAAGCAAGCCATCATTAGGCTGAAAAAACAAAACAAACCCATCAGAGAGATAGCAAAAACATTAGGCGTGGCCAAAACAACTGTTTGGAACATTCTTAAAAAGAAGGAACGCACCGGTGAGCTCAGCAACACCAAAAGACCCGGAAGACCACGAAAACAACTGTGGTGGATGACCGAAGAATTTTTTCCCTGGTAAAGAAAACACCCTTCACAACAGTTGGCCAGATCAAGAACACTCTCCAGGAGGTAGGTGTATGTGTGTCAAAGTCAATAATCAAGAGAAGACTTCACCAGAGTGAATACAGAGGGTTCACCACAAGATGTAAACCATTGGTGAGCCTCAAAAACAGGAAGGCCAGATTAGAGTTTGCCAAACGACATCTAAAAAAGCCTTCAAAGTTCTGGAACAACAGCCTATGGACAGATGAGACCAAGATCAACTTGTACCAGAGTGATGGGAAGAGAGAGTATGGAGAAGGAAAGGAACTGCTCATGATCCTAAGCATACCACCTCATCAGTGAAGCATGGTGGTGGTAGTGTCATGGCATGGGCATGTATGGCTGCCAATGAAACTGGTTCTCTTGTATATATTGATGATGTGACTGCTGACAAAAGCAGCAGGATGGATTCTGAAGTGTTTCGGGCAATATTATCTGCTCATATTCAGCCAAATGCTTCAGAACTCATTGGACGCTGCTTCACAGTGCAAATGGACGATGACCCAAAGCATCCTGCAAAAGCAACCAAAGAGTTTTTTAAGGGAAAAAAGTGGAATGTTATGCAATGGCCAAGTCAATCACCTGACCTGAATCCGATTGAGCATGCATTTCACTTGCTGAAGACAAAACTGAAGGGAAAATGCCCCAAGAACAAGCAGGAACTGAAGACAGTTGCAGTAGAGGCCTGGCAGAGCATCACCAGGGATGAAACCCAGCGTCTGGGGATGTCTATGCGTTCCAGACTTCAGGCTGTAATTGACTGCAAAGGATTTGCAACCAAGTATTAAAAAGTGAAAGTTTGATTTATGATTATTATTCTGTCCCATTACTTTTGGTTCCTTAATAAGTGAGAGGCACATATGCAAACTGTTGTAATTCCTACACCGTTCACCTGATTAGGATGTAAATACCCTCAAATTAAAGCTGACAGTCTGCAGTCAAAGCACATCTTGTTTGTTTCATTTCAAATCCATTGTGGTGGTGTATAGAGCCAAAAATGTTAGAATTGTGTCGATGTCCCAATATTTATGGACCTGACTGTATGAAAATGATTCATGGACCCGAAAAAAACAAAAAGGGTGGCCATACAGCGTATTACACCTACACACATGGTCATACTGATTCTTCCTTTTCATTTACATATTTTGTGGAAGTAAGTATTGAACCCCAAGTCAATGAAAGAAGAGGAAGGGGAAGGGGGGACAGGAAAAAAAGGGGGGAGGGGGAAGTGAAGTTAAAGAATCTCTCCCCTCCCCCCAGGACACATGCCCATACTATGGTGTCTGTCAAGACCAGGAGGACCCACAATTGCTGTTGAGAAGCAAAAAGTATGGATTCCAGATTTTCCAATATTTCTCTTCCTGTTTTTTTTTAGTATCATAATTAGATTCTCCTTTTGCTTGATCTCTGAAAGTCAGGTGAGCAACTGTATCTTGTCTGGTGGGTCCGGGCGTTTCCACAGTGCAAGAATGCAAGCCTTCACTGCATGACCCTAGGTTCACACCTAACCATTTTTTGCAGCGTTTTGCAGAAACATACTACAGTCCATTTAATATGATTTCCTATGGGACATGTTCACATCTCCACGTTTGTTTTTGGAAAGGGTTGGACTTTTTTAAACGCAAAAAGTTGCGTTTTTGGCTCTATAGACTTCAATGGAAATGCTGCAGAAAAGCATGTAGTATATTTTTTGCTGCGCTTTTGACGCATTTTTGATGTGTTTTGCATTTTAGTCTGCCTAGCAACAAGAAAAATAAACAAATGCAAAATGCATCAAAAGTGCATGTGCAAAAACACACCGCAAAAAGCACTGCAGAAATAGATCAAATGCAAACTGTACAGGTGTGAACCTAGCCTCAAGGAGATTCTTGAGTAAGGAATTCTTGATCGCTTAATGGAAAGCAGTATGTCATGCAGCAGAAAAGCAGCTTCATTTCCTCCAAGAGACACCCCCATGAGCGTCTTGATCATCTGCTCCACCATAGTCCAGAACTCTTTCAGTTTGGGACACTCCCAGAAGATATGAAACAGGGTCCCCTCAGATTTCAGACATCTCCAACAGGAACTCGAAACCTGGGGGTCCCAACGTGTGGGGAGTTTGTATCCCCCTCCTGGTATCTACTGGCAAGGGAGGTCTTGTGGGCAAAAAGTAACATTCTTTCTTACTATTTAGGAGAGAGGTGTGTCATCCTCGGGTGCACAGAGAAATCACAGGACAATTCCGCAGCTCCACTGGGGGTAGTGCTATACCAGGAATTTGTGCTAGGTCATTTCTTCTGGCTTAAAGCAAAGTTTGGGGTATGTTAAAAAAAAAAAAACACACATACTCACCTGTGAAGCTGCAGCTGTTCCACCTCAGCTCTGATACATGACCACTGATCACTCAGTTCTTGGTCTCCTCAGAGCAGAGAGCAGTGACTGTCAGTCACCACTCTCCACTCTGCATTTCCAGCTCTTACTGGAACGCCAGGCAGGAGAGGGGGTTACCACAACTGGCTCCACCTCTCAGCCTCATGCTGAGAGTTGGAGCCAGCTGTCAATCAGGCAGCTAAGTGGATCCCAACAATATTGTCGTTATCCTTCCATAGCCTGGAGTGACTCTGCCTCGTCAACTGATAGTGGGCAATATCCTGCTATCAGCTGATTCTGGGTCACAGCAGTGCAAAAGTAAGTGCACTCCTGTGACTCGCAGGAGAAGTATGGCCATAAAAGATTTGGCCATACTTCTCTTTGAATTTTACATCCTTAACCATATTTGGTGGTATGCCTAATATCTTGTAGTCAGTGATATGACATAGGGATTTTCTTATAATCTGCTGCCAAGATATCCCCTTTTCCCCAGGAAACCTATGGTATTTGTGTTCTCTCTCTCTTTCTACCCAAGCATTATGGCCAGAATTCATAGTGTATGGTCAGCTTAAGTGTTCATAATCAGCTATTAAAAAAGAACCAAACCCTTTTATCCTTTAAAGCCAAGGAAGCTTCCAACCTAGTCTCTGTTTGATCTGCTGTTGCCATGTTGCTGTATATGTCAACAGTTGTGACGCCAGCCATTTGATGGCTTGACAGTTCGGTTGAGAGGAAAGGTAACAGTTATCCATCACGCATGCCTTGAATGTAACAGTTAAATTGGTGAGTTTAGTTTCGCTTTAAATCATGTATTGCAACACATTATGTTGTATTAGTTGTTGTGCTTGTGACTGCTTGAAAAAATCCCTAATAAAAAGATTGTACAAAAAAATATATTTACTCCCACAACAATAATTCCATGTCTCTCAGCACATTCTTTATCCTCGCAGCAGCCCTGTCAGCATTATTTCTACCCAGTAATTCTGTGCATCCTCTTCTCCTGGGCATAGTTCTTCTTATGATATGTTGAATCATCCTGCCCTGAAATTTGTTGATTTCCTATTCAGATCAAAGAAACAACCACTGGCATAAGAGAATACACTGCTTAAAAAAAAATTACATAAGGTGGTGGTATGATGACCCCCTTCAATCCAAGAGGAACACATTTCTGGGCTAATTTGTATGCATGCAGAATTATTATTATACAGAATGTCTATAGCACCAACAGAAACAATTAAAGTTTATTTTTGTTGTTGTTTTATTCTTCATCCTCCAGTGATTCCATGCCTTAAGGTATATTATGTCCCAGTAATTTTATTGACCCCACCACCACCACCTCCCTAAATACTTACCTGTGTCCTTTCTCAATTCAGCTCTGTGCCCGTCTGCAATGGCTCTCTCCTGTATGTCTCTTCTCACAGGATGCAGGGGGAACAGAGGGAGCCATTGGCTCCCACTGATATCAATCAAATCCTGTAAGAAGGGGGCAGGGCCAAGCTGTGCTGTGTGCAGAGCTGGTGCTAGACTATTTTGTGCCCTAGGCAAGACCAGCTACTTGCACCCTCCCCTCCAAAAATTAAAACATTACCTGTAGTTCTACTTCACCCCTCCTAGCACACATCCTCTTTCCCCTCAAATTTTCCTCGCTAGCACACATTTCCCCCCCCTTGACATAAATCCCCCCACAATCCCACTTCCTAGCACAAACTCCTCCAAATTACCCCTGCCAGCACAAATCCTTTCTCCCCACCCAAATCCCCTATCCTAGCACAAATCCCCCCCCCCCAGCATATCTGCTCCCAATCCCACCTCCTAAAACAATCTCCTCCATCCTCCTCCTAACACAAATCCCCTGCCCATCCCCCTCTCTCCTAGCACAAATTTCCTTCCCATCCCCTCTCCTAGCACAAATTTCCCCACCTAGCATCCCACCTCCTAGCACAATCCCCCCCTCCTAACACAAATCTTCCGGTCCCCCTCTCCTAGCACAAGTTTCTTTCCAATTCCCTCTCATAGCACAACTCCCCCCCCCCCCCCCCATAACCTCTCCTAGCACAAATTCCCCCAGTCCCCCCTTCTAGCACAAATCTCCTACCCTAACACAACCCCCCCCCCAAATCTCTCTCCTAGCACAAATCCCCCCCCAATCCTTCCTTCTAGCATAACCCCCCTCAATCCCCTCTCCTAGCACAAGTTTACCCAGTCCCCCCTTCTAGCACAAATCTCCCCTCCTAACACAAATCCCCCAATCCCCTCTCCTTGCACAAATCCCCCCTCCAAACATCACTCCTCTTCCTTTAATCCCCCCACCTAGGACAAATTCCCCCAATTACCTCGTCTAGCTAAACCCCCTCCAAATTACCCTTCTCAGAATAAAATCCTCCCACCTTACCCAAAGCCCATTCCAGCACCCCCCCCCCCTAAATCCAGCCATGGCAGAGCAGGGAAAACAGCGGCCGTGGCTGCGCCTCTAGGAGGCAGTGTGCCCTAGGTGGCTGCCTAGTTTGCTTAGTGGTAGCACCGGCCCTGGCTGTGTGTATCTAAGGACGCACACAGACAGCTTGGGAGCACACCCACATAATTGCCCGCATAGCTGCCAGCTTGCTATGGGGGCACCCGCAGGAGGGGATGATGGCGGGGGACCCTAAAGAAGAAGGTAAGAGACTGCTCTGTGCAATACCATTGCACAAACCAGGTAAGTATAACTTCTTTTTATTTTAGGAAAAAATGATCACTTTAAAGCATTTCTAAACTCAGTAACAAAAATGAAATATTAGTTATATAAGTTTGTCAGTCTTTAGATGTGGTGGCTGCAAAAGTTTTCTTTTTACTTTCTTTGATGTTTTTATCCCATTTTTCTTATCCTTTCACCTGGTTATTTTGCCAGTAACACACTTTCCAGCCTAGGGTGGCAACTAATTAATGTACACTAAATGATATCCATATCTTTAAAAAATAATCCACACACATCCACTACTTAAAGTGGCTGTAAAGGCTGAAGGTGTTTTCTACCTTAATACATTCACTACATTCTATTCTCAGCTTACACCCCCTCCCCCAAATGCTTACCTGAGCTCGTTCTCAATCCAGCGCTATGCCCAAGAGCAGCGGCACTGCTCTCTCTTCCCTTCCTTATTGGACTCAATCAAATCCAGTGACAAGAGTGTAGGGGGGGGGGGCAAGCCAAACTGTGTGTGTCTATAGACACAGCGTGGCTCAGGATCGAGACTGCATGTGTGCCACTATAGGAAGTGGCTTCCTATGGTGGAACATGGGGAAGAGGAGAAACCAGGAGTGATTGCAGGAGACCCCAGAAGAGAGGATTGGGGCTGCTATGTGCAAAACCAAGCAGGTATGTATGACATGTTTTGTTATTTAAAAAAATTGTAACAATACAATCACTTCAAAGAATAAGTAAACCCAACATTTCATATTCCTGATTTCTGCATGCTGTACCATGTGCTCGAAAAAGTATACTGTTCCCTTTTGTATTCTTTCCTTTATTTGAATTCCGTAGTGTTCCTGCCAGTCCCTCTGCTTTCCTATTAAAACCACAGACCACAGAATGCAGGAGAACACCGCATGGTCAGTTCTGTAAGTGTGCTGGGAACTTAGCCTCTCCTCCAATGATCAGACTTGTGCTGACACTCCCCCTCTGAACAGCCATTCACTGGGAAGATCAGCGTACTGTTGTGTCTCCTCCCCCAGCTCTTATTCAGCTAAGAACACTTAAAAAAAATATATATATATATAAATCTCTTTTTTTACCTTTTTTTTATATGTTTACACAAATGTTTTGCCTTTCAATTCTATTTTAAAGTGAATGGGTTTTTTTACAAGGCGAAAGTTTACAATCACTTTTAATCATCCTGTAAAGCAGGTGCGGACTGACAAATCATGGGGCCCCTGGGCAATAGGGGATCATGGGGCCCCTGTGTCCTCACCCACACTCAAACCACACCCCAAAAAGCCTATGAAAATTTACCAGGGGCATCTCATGGGGCCCCTACTGACCCCGGGCCCTCAGACAGTGCCCAAGTTCCCGAATGGTCAGTCCGCCCCTGCTGTAAAGTATTTTTCAAGAAACTGTTTAATACTGTGTTCTTCTGCCTCCTTGTAACATCCTCTGAAAGCTCCTGAATGTCTCCTTTTCGGACGATTTTCACACTGTTAGTGGGGCAATGTCATCGGCCCATTTTTGCAGTTCCTCCTCATTTCTTTTATTGTTCATGCTGGAAAATTTGCGAAAAACGGCTGATTTTTGCAATCGTTGGTGGCAACAGAACGACCAATGTTTTGTTTTTCTGCCGAAAAATCGGCTGATAAACGAACCGTCTATGGCCTGCATTAGTGTTACTATGAAGAACGAACCTAGCCAAAGTCTAACAGGAAGTTGGAAGGACAAAAAAAAAAGGAATTTGGAGGTGGCTAAAAGCAACAGAAGGGACTTTTTGAGTTGCGAAAAGACAGTATACTTGAATAGAATATATTTTTTTAAACCAAAATTTGTCACTTTAACCACTTCCCTACCATGCTATAGCTGAATGACTGCTACAGCACGGTCATCCAGTTCTGGGAGGGCATGACATCCTCCTAGCGGCATGCATCTGGAGCTATCTGCGATTGCTGTGTCCTTTGGTAAAAGGCCAATCACAGTGGCCTTTTACCATGTGATCAGCTGTGTCCAATCACAGCTGACCACGATGTAAATACACTTGCTGGTTATTGGCAGTGCTTTCCTCACGCTGTCACACCGTGACTGTCAAAGGAGACATCTGCATTGATATTCAAGGCACTGATTGCCAGTGTCCTGCTTATCAGTGCAGCCCCAAAAGTGCCCAGCAGTGCTGCCGATCAGTGCCCAGCAGTGCTGCCAATCTGTGCCAATCAGTACAGCCAGTCAGTTCCCTTTAGTGCTACTTATTAGTGCCCATCCCTGCCGCCTATCAGTGCCCATCATTGCTGAATATCAGTGCAGCATCATAAGTGTCTCCTCATCAATACCCGCCAGTGCCGCCTCAGCAGTGCTGCCTACCAGTGCCACCTCATCAGTGCTGCCTATCAGTGCAACCTCATCAACACACATAAGTAAAAGAGAAAAAATTACCTGTTTGCATAATTTTATATTAGAAACAAAGAAAACCTTTTTTTCTCCAAACTTTTCACTCTTTTGCACTATAAAAAAAAATAAAAATAAAACACCCAGTGGTGATTAAATGCCACCTTTTGGTGGCATTTAATCACCACTGGGTGTTTTATTTTTATTTTTTTTTATAGTGCAAAAGAGTGAAAAGTTTGGAAAAAAAAGCTCTATTTGTGTTAAAAAAATTCTAAAAATTTCATATGGGTACAATGTTGCATGACCACACAATTATTCAAACTGCAATAGCGCTGAAATATGGCCTGGCAGGAGGGTTAAGGTGGTTAAAGCAGAAGAGAGAATTATAAAAAAACAAAACACCTAGCAAAAACCACCTTGCAAATCAGACATTAAAATAAAAAAAAGATCTATGCATTCTTACCCAAAACTATACCTTAAAAAGTCCCATGTAATAACACCCATCAAAGGATGAATAACATGCTTCATGTGCCACTTTCAGTATGCTATTTTAGATAAACCAGCTTGATGAATAAGGCTCATGTAATCTTTCACATGATTTAACTTCTACACTGCATCTTTCATTCATTGACTGACAAGCATTCCTGTCCTGTTGAAACGAGTATAATCAACCAAGAACATTGCTCCAGGGTTATGAAATGTCTCCCGCCCCTGACAGAGACTCTAATGGATAGCCAGTCTGTCTAAGCAGCTCAACCACAGTGTGTCTACCCAATTAACTAGCTCTAAACCATACCACTAAAATTTTAAATAATCTGTAATTAGATATGTGCACACTGGAAAATTTTGTAAAGTTTCAGATGCATTCATTCATTGAATTTAGTTTTGTCATATTTGTTATGTTGAACCAATTTGTTTTCAGAATGTTACGTATCTTCAGTGTTCGTTGTGTATATTGGTTGGTCCGGGTGGAATCTCAAAAATGTGATTGCTATATATTAGCTTTTGGTTTCTATACTTTGGGTGGCTTCATTAATCATACATCAAAATTATTTACTATTTTCAAATGCAACGTAATAAATAAATGGAAATAATTGAAAATTTGGAGGCCCCAAATTTTTCAAACCTAAGAGTTGCATTAGCCTGCAGCACTGAACTAACTGACTGTGACAGTTAAAAATTCTATTCAAATCACAAATTTACTCGAATGCAAATTATCGAACAAATTTGAAAATTGAATTCATTTTCCCATGGGCCTGAACTATTACCGCACCATGGGACATTATCTGAATGAAACAAATGCATTTATTACTTTTGTTATAACTTTTTACAGATTCATTGACATCCGTCACTATGTCCATTCGGAAATTCAGATACATCCAAACCTCCGAAAATCTAAAGGAAATACACATCTAGCTGTAATATCGTCATGTAATTTAAAAAATCAAGCTTGCATAAAAAGAATACTTGGTAATTTTGTTGTAAAGGTCCTAGCTCACTCAAATAATGTATGCAGTGGCAATTAGTGCTCCGCATTGTCACCCTGTTACAGTGCCCTTGATGGAGACTACAAGCAGGCATGTTGATGCACATTTCATAGATATAATTGACTCTTTTTGCTATCAAAAGACTATTCTAAAGCAATGTTTGAAAGAGGAAGACCTTTCATTCATCTGCCGATCCTCAAACCATGGAATTGCCTTCTCTTTTGATGTATCATGCATGTCAATTTGTCACTGTCCCCTCTCCTCCAATCCAAGACCACCATTTTCAAAAGTTCATCATCGGTGGTCAGTTTCTTCTATGAGAAGAATGAGCTTGTTATAGAAGAATATCAAGCCACTCCAGATCATTTACGGAACATGCCCTGTACGAGATCTGCTGCATGTGGGATATGTGATCTGGAGCAGCATGATATTGTCCAATACCAAGCCATCCTGGATTACGTATGGTGCATGCACCAGATCTGGTACAAGGCATATGCTTTACGTGATCTGGTGTGGCTTGTTCTTCAATAACAAGCTGTTTTGATTTCAAACCGCACATGCGTGAGATCAGGTGAGGTTTCCCTGGAAGGCAATGGTGATGTGGCCTTCCCAGGGTGCACCTGTGTGGTTGGGACAATGTCACCACTGCCTCAGGGGCTAAAGCCCACTATTGGCTGACTTCACTCAGCCGGTCCAGACTTGGGAAAGATCCCAATTTTAAAGTCTGGATCCACCCAGATTCCTGGACCAGCAGCTTGCTCAGCCTCTCAGTGATCCGCTGAGAGCCTGAGCAAGCCATTCCCACCCCTACACAGTCCAGCACTCCAGTGAGAGCTGGAGGGGAAGAACAGAGAGCTGGTGACTAACAGTCACCAGCTCTCTGCAGGCTCAATATCAGAGGATTGAGTGGTCAGTGGTGTTTGATTGCTCAGTCCTTGGTCTTCGAGGTGACAAGGGACTGATGCAGCTGGCATCGGTGCTGCAGCCATCTAAGTGAGTTTGATTGTTTTAATTTTTTTAAAAACCATACTTCTCTTTTAAAACGTATGAGTCCATAAGCACGTTCCATAACTCTCCACTGGACTCAAGTACGCCAAGGGACAGTCTGCCGCTGGATCATAGCGGAAGTCCATCTGTCAGGATAGTGGAGAATTGGGTAAGTAAAACTGCTTCTCCTCTCCCCTAGACAAGATGAGTAAATGTAGTTGTAGCCCCACTGTAAGGAGACATTTTTTAGTCACCCGGAGTTGGACTTTAATGATTGGGTTTACATAATTTGAATTAAATGTGACAAGCCATGAAGTCGAAATGTAAGCCAATCTGAGGGTGTGTACTAGTCCCGGGGCTTGAAAACTTTCCAAACAAATGGTCAGTTTAAGGTCATTCAGACCTCAGGGGGCTGGACTGTGGCCAGTGGGAATAGAAAATACCCCTATGTCAATGGGAAAAACAATGTCTCAGGCTTGGAGGACAGAGGGATAAATAAAATGACATAGCACCTGTGGTCACTAGGAGGAGGAATAGTGCCCCAGCATGAGTATTAGTTGGCGGAATATAGCCCCATTGTTGGTGTCAGTGGAAAGAATAGTGCCCCATCAATGTTTTCAGTGGGAGCATTATTGCCCTATTTTTGGTGTTGGTGCCCCATAGTTGGTGTCAGTGGAAGGAGTAGTGTCCAATAATTTGTCAGTGGAAGAAATAGTGCTCTATCATGGGTGTCAGTGGAAGGAATAATGCTCCATCGTTGGCATAAGTGGGTGGAGTAGTGCTCCATCATTGGCATAAGTGAGAGGAATAGTGCCTCACCATTGATGTAAGTGGGAGGAAGAATAGTACCTCCTATCAATGAAAGGAATTGTACTGTGTCCTATCAGTGGGAGTCCAATTGTTGATGTCAGTGAAAGGAATAGCGCACCACAGTTGGTGTCAGTGGAAGGAATAGCGCACCACAGTTGGTGTCAGTGGAAGGAATAGCGCACCACAGTTGGTGTCAGTGGAAGGAATAGCGCACCACAGTTGGTGTCAGTGGAAGGAATAACGCACCACAGTTGATGTCAGTGGAAGGAATAGCGCACCACAGTTGGTGTCAGTGGAAGGAATAGCGCACCACAGTTGGTGTCAGTGGAAGGAATAGCGCACCACAGTTGGTGTCAGTGGAATAGTGTCCAATCATTTGTGTAAGTGGAAGGAGTAGTGCTCTATCATGGGTGTCAGTGGGGGGAATAGTTCCCCATCACTGGTATCAGTGGAAGGAATAGTGCCCCATTGTTCCTTTGTTGGTGTTAGCGGAAGGAATGGTGCCCCATCATTGGTGTCAGTTGAAGGAATGGTACCCATTGTTGATGTCACTTGGAGGAATAGTGCCCAATTTTTGGTGTCACTTGGAGGAATAGTGCCCCATCATTGCTGTCAATGGAAGGAATAGTACCCCATTGTTGGTGTCAGTGGAAAAAATAGGACATCATTGGTGTCAGTGGAAGGAATAGTGACTCATAATTGATGTCAGCAGAAGGAATAGTGACTCATAATTGATGTCAGCGGAAGGAATAGTGACCCATAATTAATGTCAGTGGGAGGAGTAGTACTCCATTGTTGTGTCAGTTGGAGGAATAGTTCCCTATCACTGGTGTCAGTGAAAAGAATAGTGTTCCACTATAGGTGTCAGTTGGAGGAATAGTGCCCCATCTTTGGTGTCAGTGAAAGGAGAGGTACCTCATAATTTGTGCTAGTGGAAGGAAAAGTACCCCATTGTTGGTGTCAGAGAGAGAAATAGTACCCCATCATTAGTGGCATTGGGAGGAATAGTGCCCCATCATTGGTGTCATTGGAGGAATAGTACTCCATTGTTGGTGTCAGTGGGAGGAATAGTTCCCCATCATTGGTGTCAGTGGAAAGAATAGTGTTCTAATGTAGGTGTCAGTGGAAGGAATTGTGCCCCATCGTTGGTGTTAGTGGGAGGAATAGTACCTCATCACTGGTGTCAGTGGAAAGAATAATATCATTTCTGATGTTCATGTACCCATTATAAGCTCTTTTGGCTGTGGACAGGGGTCAGGACGGGCACCCTGACAGCTCTGTACCTATGCAACCCTATTTTGCAACAAACTGTGTTCTGACACCTGTCTATTGGAACCAGCATTCACTTTCTCATCAATTTGAGCTACAGTAGCTCTCCTATTAGATGGGACTACACGGACCAATCTTTGCTCCCCATATGTATCAGTAAACCTTGGCCACCCATGTCCCTGTCACCAATCTGCCTACCATGGACCATTTCTGGTCAGTCCTGACCACTGCAGACTAGGAACATGCCACAAGAGCTGCAGTTTCGGAGTTGCTCTGAAACAGTCATCTGGCCATCACAATTTGGCTCTCGTCAGTCACTAACATCCTTACGCTTGCACATTTTTCTGTTTTCAACACATCAGCTTCAGGGACAACATGTTCACTTACCATCCAATATATTCCACCCATTTTCGGGTGCCATTGTCATGAGATAATGATTTTCGCTTTGTCATATTCGGCTTATCGGTGTATATTGAGTTGAACATAACAAGCAGTAGCATAGAAGCGTTTCTGTGTGCTCCTTCACCAATAGAGATCATCTATCTAGAGGGAAGAGATGAGAGAATGGGCACGACTCATTCTTGCAGTATGTAGGTCAGTTTGGCCCCTGGCTGGCTGTATGTAGGAGGGGGGAAGGGACAGGATGCCTGTGGTCACACACTCCAGGGATTTACAAACCGGTTTCCCAAGTCGCTTTGACACAGCTTCCGGACACTACAATCACTAATCACACGCCCCTCTGTTGGACACACCCACAAGCTATCGTGCGATGCTATTACTGGCCAGGCAGCCCAGGTGGGCGGGGATGTGTGACTGACTTTCAAGCTATAGCTTGTCTCCGCCCACACGCCTCTTGTGTATATGTTGAGGGAAGGCGTCGTACGGTACACGTTGTAGAATAGGAGCGGCCGGCAACCATGGTGCAAAAAATACAGTGTGCGGTAAGTACTGGACACCCGTGTTCTGGTATGTACTCAATGACATGTAGTGTGTGCTGAGCATTGAGGGGGGCGCTCACCTTACTTTACACTGGAACTTCCACACGCCTGACAGGTACATAACCTGTGTTTCTGGGACATGGCTGACTGCATGCAATGGTTGTGACCTCACCCCCTTTAACCACTTGTCTACCACGCACTTCACCTCCTTCCTGTCCAGGCTAATTTTCAGCGCTGTCACACTTTGACAATTGCGCTGTCATGCAACACTGTACATGACATTTTTTAATCTTTTTTTTTTTAGACCGCTTTCTTTTGGTGGCATTTAATCACCTCTGGGTTTATTTTTTACTAAACAAACCAAAAACAACTGAAAATTTTGAAAAAAAAGTTTTTCTTCTTGGTTTGTTATAAAAGTTTTGTAAAGAAGTGATTTTTTTTTTTTGTTTTTTTTTTCCATAACTGATTTGCGCTAATGAGGCTGCAGTGATGGGCACTGATGAGGCATTGACAGGCATTACTGATGGGTACTGAAAGGCAGCAGTGAAAGGCAACTCAGATGGGCACTGCTATGTGGCATTGATGTGGACTGGTAGGCACTGATATGAGGCATTGATGAGCACTGACAGGTGGCACTGATGGGGCTACACTGATCATCAGTGCCCTGATGATCAGTGTAGATGCCCACTCTGAAGAATGCCGATTACTGGATCTCCGCTCCTCACGAGCTGTCAGTGTGACCGCTCGTGAGGAGAAGAATGCCGATAACCGGCATTTCCCTATTTACATGCGATCAGATGTGATTGGACACAGGCTGATCACATGACAGAGCCAACGTCATCGGCTCTTTCCGCTGATCCGCTGTGTCACAGGGACACAGCGCACCACTGATCGCCGTGCACGAGGACGTCACATGACGTCCTCCCAGAAGGAGGGAGCTGCTCCCCGTCCATTTCCTTATATGGCGGGCGGGAGGCGGTTAAAACTGAACACATTACACAGGTTTTGTGGTTGATTAAGCTGGTAATTAAACTCACTGCATTAAATAGCCTCAGAACCTGCGTAATTAATGTCTTTGGTTTTAAAGGGATGAGGTGGCAACCCTTGCATGGTAGCCAATAACTTCAGTTCAGTTTGTTCTATTAAGCCTTGACAATAAAACCTGGAAGCTGATTGGTTACTGTGCACAGCTGCATCAGATTCTGTGTGCACTAGTCTTAGGCTGGCCATACATTATACAATTTTCCTGAGATTTTTGCTTTAGATTTACCAAAAACCATATAATATGAGGTCAGACTAACAACATTTTCAGTTGTATCCAATTAGGCAGGCCCTTGCACTACATAGTGGAAGGTAAATCTAAAGGAAACTGGGCAGAAATTATTATTATTATACATTATTTAAAAGTATTTTTTGAAATTGGTCAGATAACTGTAAGAAAATTGTATAGTGTATGGCCAGCTCCCCCTATGCGTTTATGTGGGGTGGATTGATTCTCTAAGCATGTCTCTGGGTCCTTTCACACCATACTCAACAGAAAATCTCACTGTAACACATTGAGGACACATGCATTGATGTGCATGGAAGGCTCTGTTCACATCACTGCAGGTTGAGCTCTGTACATGTACAGCAACCCCTTCATTTCAGTGGAAAAACACAGCTAAAGAAGTCCAGGAGCCTTTTTAGAAAGGTGCACGTCATGCTGTTATTCGTGTGGAAACACTGGCATTTTGCCAATGCATGGGAGTACCTTTAAGAATGAACCACTTTAAGGCTACCCTATAGCAGATTTACTGCTATAGGGCAGCCCTCCTGTGTGATATTGTGTATATGAATGTGGTTTTTGCACCTACACCTAGGGGGTGCACATGTGCGCCACTGGTAGGTTGCTTCCACTGTGAACACTCTCACAGCTGGAGCCAGCTGGCGAGTGCTGGTGAACGGATGTCTACCAATCATTGTGACTGGGGAAGTGATGAATCTTCTGTCCTTGCAGAGTGCTGGTGAATGGATGTCTGCCGGCACCTGCGAATTGTCGGGCAGAGGTACAGACCCGCGCTTTACCTATGTAAATGAGCAGGGCCCTCGAACCCCTCGTGTATTGCTTTTTTACTGTATTGTCTCATGTACTGTTCCCCACTATAATGTACAGCGCTGAGCAAACCTTTTAGCACTATATAAACACTATAATAATA